>NC_044310.1:36271866-36621866 GCF_007474595.2 Lynx canadensis | reverse complement strand
GGGATTTCTGGCTCTGGGTCAGCTGGCTGAGTCAGCAAGGTGCTTCTGGCCAGAGTCCCAATAGAACTTCTACCTCTCACCGTGGTGCCAGGGGAGGGAGCCCTGAAGTGATCAGATCTGGGCAAGAAGCAGAGGTGGCCCTCCTGGCCCTCTGACATGCTTGGGCCAGGCTGATGCCAGCCTGTGTCGAGCGAGGACTGTGCTGCCCCTCTCCCACACTAGCCCTCGCTTTCACTCACACAGTCATCACATTCTCTCCAACCCCACAGTGTGCAGGCTTTGCAGACTCAGGAAGGACAACTCTGGGCTCAGTCCCAAGGCAGTCCCACCTGAGGGGATAGATCAACTGTTCTGTTTCCAAACTGACACACCCCACCTCCCAGATCTGAGACCTTATAGACACCCTTCTCTAGCAGCCACCACCGTGACAACATGGCTGACAGTTATTGAATTCCCACTGTCCTCCCAAGCACTGTTCAAAGCACCCGATTTAGCTTAAAGCATTTAATGATCACTACACCCTATGAGGTAGGTTCTATCACTGACTCCACACTACAGGTGTTAACACTGAAGCACAGAGAGGCCACTCAGTCACGCTCAGTTACTCAACCTGCATGCTCTGCTCCCACCTGCGGTACCACTACCCCCATGACTCCCTCTCATCCCCACTCAGAGCCTATTCTGACATTTTTTCACAATCCTAACACAGTTCCATAGCCATGATCTCATCCTTTGAGGACCTTTATACCTGTGATTTCATGTTATAGAACAGAATTCTCAAATAGAAGTCCTAAAGCTCCAGACTCTAATTTCATTACCTGTGCTTCTGCATGTATTCCCAGAATTCTAGAAGCCAGTGATAGATCCCAGAACCAGAGACAATTAGAGAATACTAGAAAGGCATTCCAGCAACCAGTGATTAGGCTTTCAAGTCCAGGTTTAATAGTAGAGTCCTGGGGGTGGGACGGGGACAGGGTTGGAATCTGCTCGGTCTACAAAGGATCTTGGGTCTGCTCCAGCCCATGTAGAGACTGTCCCTTCTCACTGGCCATCTGAAACATCAGGAGCTCCTTATTCTCACGTGGTCTCTCACTCCAGGGCCTCATCTGATGTTCAGGAAAGTTAATGTCACTGCTGTGCCTACCAGAGCCTAGGGTGGGGACACCCAGGCCAGGTGGCAGGTCATTAGATCCTGGTCCTGGATCTTGGGTAAATTGCTAGAGCTCTCTGGGCTTCAGTTTCCTTATCTAGACAAGGAAGGGCTTGAGCAGATGGTTTCTAAGGCTACTTCCACTTGCAAGGTGTTAGAAGTTGTCTAAATCCCAAGAGCCACCATCTGCCCTCTAATTAGGACTACTGATGATGATTGTCATTTTATGAGCACCTAGGCACACGCTGGGCACTTTACAACCTTTCACTCGCTTAATTTAATTAATGCAGGAAGGCTTCCTGGAGTAGAGGAGGTGGAGGGATTGCATCTGTCTGAAGGACTGGAGGGAGGATGGTAAGATTAGCCACCAGAGAGCCCAGGGCCAATTCCCATACAGGATGGGTTCTGCTCCCCGGAGGCAGAAGCAGGGGGCTGGCCAAGATAACCGCGGCACTCCCAGGCACTGAGTGTCGCCCCAGAGCTGAGAGTTCTGGAAACTGAGGTGCCCCGCTGACCCTCCCTCCCGCTCTGTGCCCACAGGACTCCCGTGAGCTCGCCAGGTGGGCCTGGCCGGGCCGGCGGCAGGACGGAGCCTGATGCGTGCCCGGCGTCCCCAGGCCCATGCCGCCCCCAGAGAAGAGCCGAGGCGCCCCGGCCCAGGCGCTCGCGGGCCGCGCTCGGGGTCGGCTGCCCGGGCTGCCGTCGCCGGCGCTGTTCTGCGCCTGCGGCCTGTGCGTGCTGCTGGCGGGCGTGAACGTGACGCTGGTGGGCGCCTTCGCCTCCTTCCCACCCCGGAGCAACGCGCCGCTCGTCGTGGGGCCGGCGCTGCTGGCGCTGGCGCTCGTCTGCTTCGCGGCCTGCTGCGCGTGTAGCCGCCGGGGCCCGGCGCCCCGCGCGCGCTCGGCGGCGGCCTCGGGCCCGGGCCGGGGCGGCGGCGGCGGGCCGGTGGCGCTGGAGATGGAGAGCAGCGAGCGCACGGCGCAGGACACCACGGCCGTGCAGCTCAGCCCTGCCGCCTCGGCCGCGTCTTCGAGCCGCTCCAGCCCCGGCCCCTTCGCCCTGGACGCCTCCGCGCCCGCGGCGGCCTATGCGCCGCGCACCGAAGGGGTCCAGCTCAACCTGCCCCGGGAGCGCGTCGCCCCCTAGCGGACCCGGTGCCGGGCCCTGACTCCCCGTCGGGCCCCCTTCGTTCGGTGCCACTTAAGAAAAAAGAGGAGTGGGAGAGAGGAAGGAGAAGAAGGAAAATGAAAAAGAAAAAAAAATCCATATGGGTCGGGTGCTGGGCACAGGTGGCCTCATCTGTCCCATCTCTGGAACGTCTGGAGGGGAGAATGTGACGGTGAAGAGGCACACTCGCCAAAGGAGAGAGCTGTGCCTTGGCCCACTAAGTGGGGTCTGCTGGGCCCTACTTTACCTCACCCCCTAGACTTGAAGCAACGGGGCCCCTGGACCTTCGATCCCTACCACCACCACCCATGGCACGCGGGCACTGTGAACAGAGCTGCTCTGAGAGGGACTAACTACCAGCAAGGCCCCTGAGCCCAAGGGGTGGGAGGAAGCAGGGGCAGGGAGGAATGCCCTGCGCACGGTGAAAGGCCACCAGCTCCCACTTCTCTTTCTGCTCTCCTTGTCTCTACCCCAACATGATCTTTTGGGATTAAGGGGGTGTGAGGAGGTCCTGATTTGAGCCAGGATAGTCTCCTAAGGTAGAGCTGGGTTGAGCACTCCACTGACTGGTAGATCAGATCCGGGGGAGTTGAGGCTGAAGCAGACAGGGATGAATGGTGAGGGGGCTCCTCCAACCAGGAAGGCCTCAGTGTGATCCCCACTGCATTCCCGATGAGCCTCTCTCCTCAGTAAAGCACCTCTAGAGTCCAGTCCTCTGTGATGGTGCAGCCTGGGGTGAGAGGCTGCCTGTGGAGCTTCTGGCTGAGCACCCTTGATTCTGGGGTCCTCCTAGCCAAGTGCCTCATCTTCCTAGCACCGGCCCCTCTTGGAGACCTGGAAGGGGACCCCAGGGGAGAGGAGCGTGTGACCGATCATCGTGGGAACAAGTGTGTGAGATTGGGAGCGGGGTGAATCTATGTGTCTGTGCATGGGGTTGCCTGGCTACGCGTAAGAGATGGGGAGTGTGGGAGTATTTGGGTGACAGTATCTAACGTCATACACGAATGTGAGAGTGTGTGTAGGTGTGTGTGGTGGTGGTTAAGGAGTGAGTCACCCAGTGAGAAGGATGGGAGAAGCACTCCCCGGGGCTGGTCAAAGCCTACACCTTTCCCCTGACATGCCTGCGTTCTGCCCAGTGAGTGAGGGCATCTGGTAGAGGGATGGAGGCCGCCTCCCAAAAGAAGCAAGGGAGCTGGGGACCGGGGTGGGGCGGGGGGAAGATCCCGCAACCCTGGGCCAGCCCCTCCTCGCTGCAGAGACACAGGAAAGCTGTGCCCAGAGATGGTGGCACACCCCTTGCTGGCTATAACTTCCTGCCCATCGACCTTGGGCTTCAGCAGCCTCCCTCTTTCTTCCCAGGGTAGGCTCTACTGCTCTTCTTCCCTGGTCTGGGATTTCCCCCCAGCCCTGGGAAGGGCTGACTCCCTCTCTGCCTCTTCCCCCTCTGACTCTTCCCTTCCCCTGACTCCCTTTCTGCCTCTGCCTCTCCTGCTGTCTCCCCCACCACTGACCTGGAGAAAAGTGAATCTGTCTGCGTAGGTGCAAGCAGGTCATTTCTATTAATTCACATGGATCGATGGGCCCTAACCTTTGAAGCATCCAGCCCCTGGAGCTGATGACCTCTTCTCAGAACACTTCCCCACCCCCCACTCTGTGTGTGTGTGTATGTGTGTGGACACGCTTGAGCATGCACATGCAAGAAAGACCGCCTTCCCAGGTTTCGCTTCTGGATCACTGGTCTGCAGCCTCAGACGCCACCTGCTGCTGCCTTGGTAGAGCAGGAGGTGAGAGGGGCCACCGCTGATGCTGCCTTGGGGTGTGGTCTGGACCACCCTCTTTAGGACGAGGCCCCCCAGATTCTAGCCTGGAATGGTAGGCCCAGCCCCAATCTCTCTCCCACCTGCTGGCAGAGGCCTAGAATTACACCACCAGACCTTCCTCTTCTCCCTGCCAAAGACTTCCAGGTCCTGTCTGGGAGGGTGGGAGGAAGAGTGAGCATGTGATAAGGGCTCAGTGCCACAAATGCATGGTGTGAGTGAATTGAATTGGGGAGGGGGGGCACCAGGGGGAAACATTGGTTCGCTGAAGTCTCCCTTCCATTGCCTCCCCTAGCCAAAGGGCATCCTTTGTCCCTTCTGTGTCCCCTCCCCCTCCACAGGTACATTAGGAGATATTCCCCGTACCCCAGGGCCCACTTCCCAAACAGCCAGCCCTAGAAACCACTCCCCCACTCCCTGTATCTTTCCTGGGCCTCCTACTGTGGGTGGGGGCTCCTCCCCTCACACTCCTTCAGGCCCTTCTAGGGCAGTAGACCACTGAGGAGCCAGCAAGGCCCAGGAACACCTCACTCTCTGACACAGAGGCTGGATGATGGCTCTGTCCCCACCCGTCTGCAGGCTCCTCTCAGGCAGGCTCAGGGGGCCAGTCTGTGGGCAGTGAAGACACAACTCTGACAGCGCAGGAGCAGCGGGCTCCCTGACCTCGAGAAATTCAAGCCAGGACTGGCTTGCAGGGACACAGCACAGGGGCGCTGAGATGAGGGCCCTCCCACTCCTCCCCTGAGACTCTGAGAATGGAGGCACGAGGGCCTGTCCTCAGAAGTCCAGGGGCTGCAAGTGTAGGAGGCACAGCTGGTCCTTCTGAAAGGAGGGGTGCTTCCTGGGGCCTGTGGGGCTCAGGGGTTGGCAGGGTGAGCCCCACTTCCCGGAGGGAACTCCCAATAGCCTGGGACAAGGGAGCCTACTAAGGTGCTGGGAACTCGGATCTCCTCCCTCTGTTCCCACCAGAAGAAATGAGGGCAGCCACTTAGGACCATTTTTTACTGATTTAAACAATTCCTGAGGGGCATCTGGGTGGCTCAGTCAGTTAAGTGGTGGTTAACTCTTGGTTTCGGCTCAGGTCATGATCTCACAGTTCGTGGGCTCGAGCCCCACGTCAGGCTCTTCGCTGACAGTGTGGAAGCCTGCTTGAGATTCCCCCCCACTCTCCCTCTCTCTCTGCCCTCTCCCACTCGTGCTTTCTCTGTCTCTCTCAAAATAAATAAATAAACTTAAAAAATAAATAATTCCTGAACCCTACTATGTGTCCAGCACTGGGAATATAGCGGTGAACAAGCTCTGGAGGGGGGCTTACATCTACTTGGGGGAGACAGACAATAAAGAATTACGTAAACAAGACAAAAAATGTTAGCGGAAGTGCCGTGCAGAAAATCACCATAAGAAGATGTGACAGAGGGACTTGGGTGGCTGGGGAGGTCTTCTCTGAGAGGTGACATTTAAGCTGAGCTCTGACAAGAGTCAGTCATGCAAAGGTCAAGGGCAAGAACATTTCAAGCTCAGGAAATGGCCAGTGCAAAAGCCCTAAGGTGAGAATGAACTTCGCCTCTGTGTCCAACCAAGAAAGAAGGGCTGTAGATGAAGTTGGGGAGGGTGGGTAGGGGGGGCATCTTGCTCAGCTCATGTACAGCTTAGTAAACCAGGGTGCAGAGTTGGGATTTTACTCTCAGTGAGGTGGAGGGTTTTAAGCAGGGAAGTGACGTGGTCTGATTTATGATGGTAAAGATCGCTCTGCCTTCTGTGTGGAAAATAGAGTGTCGAGGGGCAAGAGGGAAAACGGGGTGGAGTGGGAGGTTATTGCAGTGAGATATGCTGGGGGTGCTGGGACTGGAGTGGTGGCTGGGAAGTGGACAGATTCTATGCCCATTTTGGAGGTCTCTCTGTTGGGGAAGTTCAAGAGGAGTGAAAGAGAGGACTCCAGGAGGAACTTCTAGAATTTTGATTTGAGAGCTCAGCATAGGGTGAAGAGTCAGGGCTGTGGTAAGAGGAAAATTCTGTTAACCCAGGGGAGCTGTCCTGTGATTGCTGGAGGCACAGCCCTGAGTTCTGGAAAGAGAGGATGCAGATTTAGAAGCCATTGTCATATGGATGGTCGGGAAGCCACGAGTCCAGATGAGGCATCTGAGACATGACAGAGAACTCAGAATCTAGAATAGTCTAACCTCTGAATCTAGGAGAGAGAAGGAACGTTGAATTGCCCAGTTCTGAATCCCACCCAACCTTCTGCTAATGCAAGTGCCTTGCTGAGGAGGTCTGTGGACTTGGGGAGTTGGGGATTGGGGAGAAGTGAGTGGAATGTGAGCTCCAAGAAGTTAGCACTTCCGGCTTGTTCACTGCTCTGCACTCAGGTGTTCACCTGGCACAAGGTAAGTACACAATACATATTTGTCGAATGAGTAAAAGGTGTGGATCTTATCACATGGCGAAGACGCCAGGTCCCCAGTAATAGGGAATTATTAAGATGCCTGCTCTGGGCAGGAAGGGAGAAAAGCCCCTTACGTGTGTGGGACTTGCCATGGCCAGTTCCTGTTTTCCACCTCTTTGTGGAAGGTGGGGTGACGCAGGAACGTAGAGCTGGCTAGATGGGTGTGGATGGAAGTGCCTGAGGGGTAGGCTCCCCGAAGTAGGAGATGGCCAGATGGACTGGGGAAGCCTGAGGAAATAGGCACTGCTAGGGAGTGCCACCAGAGGGCACTCTAGGCACATGACAGGGGATAGAGACTTCTCAGCCCAGCCAGACTGTATTAACTTGGCCTTTTCCCCTTCTGAGGGCAAACCCCTGAGGAGGAGGGGGAGCAAGGAGCCGGGCATACAAGGACTGGGGGTGGGGTCACCCAAGTTTACTGATACCTCCAACGCCGAAACCTGACCTTATTACAGAGGGAGGCCTGATCCTGGACAGCCTCTATCAAGGTCACAGGTAAGACCTGAGTCTGGTTATCTTGATCTTAGACTGAGACCTCACCCCAGCCCATACTGAGTCCTGGCCTAAACATGATCCTGGTCATAATCTGAGGCTTGACACTGCCTGGTCCCTACACTGAATCCTGATCCTGATCTTACACTGAGTTCTAACTCAGTCCATAAACTAAACCCTGATCTTTATCAAAAATTAAACCCTGACCTGGGCACAGACTGAGTCTTGATCATGGGTCTACATTAAGCCCTTATTGTGGTCCCAACCTGAACTCTGACCCTGATCCATACATTGAACACTAACCCTGGACAAAGACTGAATTTTCATCATGGTCACAGACCGAGTCAGGCTTCAGTCCCAGAAGGAAATAACTCCTGGAAATACTTTTGAGGGAAAGAAAAGGAATTCTGGATCTCTGAATGGTCCAGAAACTCCTGGACATTAGACCCCTGAGAGGCCAGACAGAAAGGCTGTCTAGGACATGAGGGAGGAAGGACGGCCAGGCCTTCTCCAAATACCCTTGGAGCTCCAGGTGGGGGGCCTTCCTCCCTGCCTGGATGTCTGAGGGGCCTGCAGGCTGAGTTTCTTCCATCTGCACTTCTGACTCCCTAGGAACCTTGAGCAAGTCCCTCTCATTGTCTACCCCTTGTTACCTTTCAGGGAAAATGTGAGGAGAAGGTGACCTTGCATGTGAAAGTGTCCTTCCACGGACCAGGCCATGACTGAGGACTTGTGTCCCCTGTGCTCTGGATGCCCCTTCCCTCCTCACTCTGGATGGTCACTCCAAATAGGCAAGAAAGAGTGAATCATGCTCAAGGTGGCACCAGCCAGGCCTCAGCCTCAGGTTGGCAGGGGCCCGTGAGCGTGAGGGCGGTGTGGGCTGGGTAGTAGAAGTCCCAGAGGTCCCCGTACACTCCTGGGGTCTGGTGTGTATGAGGGCTGGGAAGACCACACACCTGTCCCCAAGGCACACGGGCCAATTCAGTTTCTGCCCTACTCAGGGTACAGCCTGGGTGTCTTGCCCTGCAGGGCCAAGCTGGCCTCTACCAGACTCACTGGCCAGCTCACCTTGGGAGGGACCGAGGGCAGGAATGGGGACCAAGCCAGGCAGGAGCCCGGGCGGGGGAGGGGACAGCTCTAGTCAAAAAACGCTGACGCCAAAGACAATGAGCTCTCGGAGGCTGAGGCAACTCATTTGGTCCCGGCCACGCTTTATTAAATTCTCATAAACCTGTCAGGGGGGACAGGGCTCGCTTCAGTTTACCTCATTAGCCCGACACAATGACAGTGGGGGGGGGGCGGGCAGAGGGAGGAGGCGGCAAGGGGAGGCCCTTGCTCAGCGCTGAGAACTGAGCCAGCCGGGAAGATAATTGAATTAAGTGGCTTTTGTTAATGGTTTTTAAGACTCCGAAGTGTAAATAACATTTAGGGGCTTTCTTTTAATGGTGCTGGGGTTTTAGAGACCCAGGGAGCTTAGAGGAGGCCCAGCAGGTCCCTGCCCCTCCCCCACCCCAGAGAGCTGCACGGTGACGCCTTGAAGTTAGACTGGGAGGAGCGAAGGGAAGGGCCAGAGAAGGTACGACAACTTCCTGGTGGGTCTTTGAACCAAGGCAGGGAGGGGACGTGAGCAAGGGAGGACAGAGAGGCTGGGGCTGACTGTGATGGCCTGCCCAGGCTGGAATGCCGCCATTGGACAAAATGAGCAGGGACGTCCCTGGGGTGTTACCGGAGGCATGGCTTGTAAGTGTTCAGGGGACACTGGGGCATCCAGTGTTCATTCCTCATTGATGGGTCTCGGGACTTTATGGGTTTGTTGCTTATTGCCAGTGGGAGGGGCTCCCCTGGAAGGTGGTGAGGGCCTTACCATGGCACACGTGGGAAGGCTTCCTGGTGGATTAGACTAGACCTCACGCTTCTGGTTTTGGAACCCAACCCCTGGCTTTCCTCAGTGACAACTTCTCCCTCTCTGCAAGTAAGAGCAGGTCCAGGAGCTCCTGGGGCTGGAGGCAAAGGGCTCTGACTAGATCCCAAGGAGCTGGAAGTGAGATGGGGCAGGACTGGCCCCAGGCCAGCCCATAAAGGGTTAAGGCATTAATCGCCCTGCATGCGACAAAGGGAAGTGGGTTTTCTGATCCAGAAAGGATCAGTCCGTGGGACGCCCCATCAGACCCTTCAGCGTGAAATTACACCCCAGCAGGGGTGCTACCCCCCCCCCAACTACCCGCCTAGGCCTGGCACAGGATTAGGGCCTGGAGTCATCAGTTTAATAGATCCCACCTCCCCCACCCCCCACCACCACCCCCTCTCTCCCAGGAGCCTTCAGTCCTTCCTCCAGGCCCGGGCCAACCTCTTTACTCACCTGCTGTCCACCTGGCTATGGATCTGTCTGGTCATCTCTGGCCTCACTCTTAGTCTGGTCATTCCACCAGTCTCCTTGGCTGAACCCTGACCCCAGCCATGCACTGAGCCTTGACCCCACTCTCTATTTTAGTTTCTTCATAACCTTTAATCAGCATCCCAGATGTATTTGTTTCATTGCTTATCTATGTCTCTCCCCACTAGCACTAAGTGCATTTGGAGCTGAGACAGTCTATTCATCACTGTATCCCCAGCACCCCAGCTCTGTCTGGCCTGTGGACGGTACTCAATAAAATTAACTGACTGAAGTGCCTCCCGTCCACCTGACAAAGCTTGGGCTGTGGTCCCTAAACTCTGGACATTGGTGCTCAGGACTGAGAGGTAGGAGCTAAAGCCTGTGCCGGGACAGAGCCATGGCCTCCAGAAGAGACAGGGGGCTGTGCTATTGCTCTGCCTCAGGGCCAGCTTCATCTCATAAGGATATCATGAGTGAGACAAGAGAAGGGAGAGGGTGCTCACCCATCCTTGGGTGCCATCCCTGAAGACCCTTTCACCTACTTCCTTAGGCTGCTGCTAGGCCTTTGCTACACAAGTCCCTCTAAGCCCTGTCTGCACCTACAACTGGCCATACCCAGCATAGAAAGAGGTCCTGGAGGGGCGCCTGGGTGGCTCAGTTGGTTAAGTGGCCAACTTTGGCTCAGGTCATGATCTCGCGGTCCGTGAGTTCGAGCCCCGCGTCGGGCTCTGTGCTGACAGCTCTGAGCCTGGAGCCTGTTTTGGATTCTGTGTCTCCCTCTCTCTGACCCTCCCCCATCCATGCTCTGTCTCTCTCTGTCTTAAAAATAAATAAATGTTAAAAAAAAAATTAAAAAAAAAAAAGAAAGAAAGCCGTCCTGGAAGGAACACTTGAGGAAACTGGGGAAGGTGGGGGTGGGGTGTGAATATCACACAGTAAAGAAAACCAAGCAGGACATTCAGAAACCAAGGCTCTCTAAGGCAGGCAGGCAGCCTGTATAGACTACCCTCCAACATCTACACAGGAAACAGAGGCCTAGAAAAAGCCAGGGCTTGCTCAAGGCTGCACAGCAAGGCCAGACAGGAATCAGGTGCCCGAGATTGTAGGCAGAGCTTTTCCTTCATACTGTTCCTCCAGTTCAACTTGACAAGAATGGTATTCAGGTTGAATACTAACTCGGATCCAGGCTTTGGGCCATGCCATGTCCTGCCCAGGGTGTTCCATCTGCGTGTGGGTAAGAACTGTACGCAGTAGCCAAGGGGGTTCAAGAGAGGGAAGGGGCTTCCTCTCCCCTGGTGTTATCAGGCCAGACTCCCTGGAGAGGGTGGTTTGTGAGTGGGTTCTGTATAATGACTAGACTTTCCCCAGGAGGAATCAGCAGGAGCAAAGGCAGGTGGGAAAGGGCACAGTGAGTGTGTGAGGCCCCACATGATTTGGTTGGACATCCCAGAACAAGATGAATAGACACGCTCTGTGTGCACAGTCCCCCACCCCCACCCCAGACCGGGGCCTGATGAGGAGGTGGCAGGTTTCAGCACAGCAGGAGGAAGAACTTCACAAGAGTCAGACCTGGCAAGGAGCTCCCCATCCCTGCAGATTTGTGAGCAGGGGCTGGGTGTTAGTGACCCCTGCCCGAATGGACACTGAACTAGAGATCCCTGCAGATGTCTGTTCTGAGAACCTGTAGCAAGAACCTCCAGCCCATCCCTAAGCCTGCTCCTCCAGCGGGCCAGCTGCCACCCCTACCCTTGTCCATTCCCTTGGGCTTGACAGGGTTCTGGTGGCTGGAATGGGGGAGAAGGAGATGAGAAGGCAGGCAGATAGACTCCCCCTGCAGCTTCAGCTACTCAGGGTCCTGTCTGTGTATCGTAGCGTCCACCCAGTCCAGTCTAAGGTACTTGAGTCCAAGCCTGACTTAAAAACAGGACTAAGACCCTGAGAGGGACTTTCCCCATATCCCACAGTCCGAGAGGCAGATTGAAGGTGGCTTGCAAAGAGCAGACTGAAGGTGAGCCCGAATGAGGGAAGCATTTCGGGCCATTTGTCGGTGCTGCCTCCAGAGGGAGAGGCCCCAGGGTCTGAGGATATCCTGTACCTTCTAAAAGAACCGAAACTCTCTTCCTTCCCTCCCGTGTTGTCAAGCATCCACTTCAGCCTAATCTGGATTCTTCCTGAGGTAATGGAGCTCCTGTTTCTTGGAATTCTCCCTCCGAGAGAATCTTAAGGGAGAAACCAAAGCGTCTTTCCCCCACCCCCGACCGCCCAGCACATCTGCATGGAGGCGGGGGGGGGGGTGGAGGGGGTGACCCTGTGAAGGACCCAGGCTTCCAGGTCTGCCAGGCTGCTCAGGTGGAGATGGCGACAAAGAGCGGCTTTGTGCACACACGCTCACACTCACATGCACCCGCACACGCCCCACACAAGCTCTTTCCAAGAACGGCTCTCCAAGCCTGGTTGCCAAGATAAAGGAGCCACTGGGCGGTCAGCCCCCAGGAGGAAATATCGCTCCTGTGGCCTTTGTTGTTCAAAGGGCTTTGCGAAATCTCCAGACTCCTCTTGGAACAGATCCCGGGCTGAGGTGGCGGTTTCCCGCAGCTGGAGACATAGGCGAGGATGGCATGGCCTCCTGGGCCTGGCAGGGGGGGAGGAGAGCCCCAGGGGGCCAGGCTTGGAGTCATGAGCAGCCCAACAGAAGCATAATCCTTCACTTCCATACTTCCATCATTAGCTCACTCAATTCCCACAGGCCTGGGGGTAGGCCGAGATCTCCCCATTTTACAGTGATAAAACAGAGGTCCAGAGAAGCCTAGAGTTTATTAAACGGCCCCACCGTGAGTTCATGCTAGCAATGAGAGCGACTTGGCACCCGTCTCAGACTTAGCTCAGCCCTACCCCAAATTGAGCCCTGCCCTGGCCACATTCTGAGCCCCAACTCTGACCTCTGAGTTGTGATTTGCCCTAGACTGAGCCCCGCCCCTGGCCTCAATTGATCCCTGATTCCAGCTACACACCGAGCTTTGACCCTGGCCCCTAACAGAACTATGCCCTACCCCAGACTGGTCCCTGATCCTAGCCTCAGATTGCCTCTCCTATTACCTGTAAGCCTCATATGAGGTCAGGGATCTGTGCTTCTCATTCACCTGTGCTGCTTTACATTTCTAAGTGTGTGATTACTCAAGTAATCTCTAGTTTACCTACTAGATTATATATAGGGCTAGGGGGCTGAGTCTATTTTGCTTGTCAGCACTTATAATAGTGTAGTGATAGCAATAATAACAAACATTTGTTGAGCATTTACTAAATGCCAGGCTCTGGGCTAAGCGTTTTACAGATGCTGTCTCATTGAATCCTCACAAAGATCCCTGAAGTAGGTGTTATCCTGAGTCCACTTTACCGATGAGGACACTGAGCCCCAAGGCCACACTAGGAGGAGGGGTGTGGAAGTACAGGATGCTCTCAGTAGTTCCCTTATCCATCACACTCAGCTGCCTGGTGAGGGGAGGGGGCCGAGAGGGAAGCCTCAGATGTAAGAGGCAGTGGAGGCATTTGGGCAGGTGGGAACAGCTGAGGGCTTTCTAGAGACCGAGTTTCTGAAGCCACAGAAGGGCTGGACTGAGGGAGATTGTGATGAGGGAGCCACACCGGCTATGTAATGTGTGGAGTCCAAGGCCAAATGAAAGCGCGGGGCGCTTGTTTACGAATTCAGGATTTCAAGATGGCAACATCAGAACATTATAGGGCTTGAGCCCAGAGCCCTGTGTGGCCACAACTCACACGTCCACGAAGGCAGCCCTGAGAGGGAGGACAGTGTGTGAGGATGGACATGTGTGGATCAGGGAACGTGGGTGCTGCAGCCAAGGACGGACTCACGTGGGCATTCGGGCAGTATCTTCAGCAGGCACGGGGCAGCAGTCACGGAGTATCTTTGGACAGCAAGCTGGCAGTGTAGCTAAGGAGGCCCGCGTGTGGAGGGGGGCTGGTGCCACGCTCAGGGTGTTCAGGGGCGCCCATCTAGAGTGTAAACTAAGAATGCATGTCTGGGAGCTGGGGCGAGTGTGTATGGAACATCCAGGCAACAGACCACGGGCTTGGGTCTGAGGGCTCGTATGGGGGTGGGGGGTGTGTGTCCGTGAGTAGGAGAGAGACAGACACTCTGGGACTGTGCAGCCCACGCGGAAGCCAGCATGTCCCATTGGTGCATGAGAGAGGGTATGTGTGTATGTGGTTGTGAGTGCGAGAAAAGGTGCGTGTGCAATTGTGAGTGTATGGGAGTGTGTGTGTGACTGTGTGAGGACGTGTGCGTATCTCCACCCACCCCCCTGGGCACCGGCCTGTGCTGCCTTCCCTGTTGTGAGGGACTCCCAGGTGAACGTGTCCCCCAGCCCGGCCCCAGGCCTCTGTGGGGCCAGAACCCTCCCAGAGACATTCCAGCCCCGCCATAGGGTGGGCAGACCACAGAGCTGCCTCCAAGGCTGCTGGAGTGATCCTGGGCCTGCGGTGTCAGGTTCCCGGTGGTGCCGGGCCCTCCCTCTGCAGCCCTCTGAGGGCCTTTGTTGGAAGTTCAGACAAACTTGTCAGGGGGGCGGGCAGGAGGCCACCTCCTAATCGGCTTTCCCAGAAGGGAGAGGAGAATGAGAGATTGGGGGGGGCGCTCCAGTCCCCACAGCTCTGTGGGAAAAGGGGGGGAGGGGCAGGCCTAGCCCTACTGGCCCTAAAGCGGCCCTAAAGCCGTCCATCCCCCACGACCTCTCGGAAGGTGCCCTATCCCCTAGGCCGCTGAGGAGCCAGACTCCTGGACTCAAAGAACACTGGGGCCAAGGCCTAAGAAAAGGGGGCTTTGGGGAGAAGTTTCAGGGAGCCCCCCCCCCCGACTTTCTCATCTCACCTACCACATACTATCTGAACACCTTCTGCATGCCAGGCAACCAACACCCCAGCCTCCTCTGGGGCTTTCTCCTCTTTAGCTCATCTGAGCCTCCCAGCCAGCAGACTGGTCATAATTAACGATTCCCATTCAACAGAAGAGGATACTGAGGACCAGAGAGGGCAGTTATTTGCCATAGTAAATAACACGCTGAGAGTAGCTTGTCCCAACCCCATAACAGAATCTTCTCTGCTTCGTTGGATTTCCCTGAGGTCCCATCCTTACCGTCACTCTGTGTGCTCTCTTATGATAACGAGGCTTCGTCCACCATGTCTCTGTTGACAACCACCAAGGTGAAGAGCATGGATTCCGAGGTTAGCCAGGGTCATACCTTGGTTCACTTATTACTAGCTGCATGGTCATGGACAAGTTGTTTAACTGCTCTGTGCCTCATTTTCCTCATCTGTACAATGGAGATAATAGTGCCTACTGCATAGAGTTGTGTGAGAATTAAAGTACCAGGCACAGAGAAAGGGCTATGTAGTATTTGTTAAAGAAATTAAAGTCTACGGGGCGCCTGGGTGGCGCAGTCAGTTAAGCGTCCGACTTCAGCCAGGTCACGATCTCGCGGTCTGTGAGTTCGAGCCCCGCGTCAGGCTCTGGGCTGATGGCTCAGAGCCTGGAGCCTGTTTCCGATTCTGTGTCTCCTTCTCTCTCTGCCCCTCCCCCGTTCATGCTCTGTCTCTCTCTGTCCCAAAAATAAATAAACGTTGAAAAAAAAAATTTTAAAGTCTAGGTCAGCAGTGCAGACAGACCCGTCCCTTGAGCCCTGGTCCTGTACACTCCAACATCTTCCCTTGAATAAACTGAAGGTTCCTCAGATGCAGCAAACAAGGCCAGCCTGAGCTCAGGCTCATTTCCCCAACACTCACCCCAGCCCAAGGGTCTCCATCTAGCATGTTGCCAAACCAGAGACTCAGCAGCAACCTTGACCTTTCCTATTCCTACAGTCGCCTCAGTAATTCTAGTTCCTAGATTTCTCACCCATCTGACCCCTTCTCCCAGACCACATGGATGCCACCCTCCTCTCACCAGGACATGACAATGGCCTCCCCTCCGGTCCCCCAGCCTCCTCATGAACCACCATACTACAAAGAGATGGGGGGATGGGTTTACTAAAATGCAGTCTGATCAGCCCCCTCCCCCACTGGAAATAACTCCCAATGCCCCCCCACAGCTCTCAGGCTTGAATCCAAGCTCACAGCTTCTCTTTCCATTCTCAACCTCTGACTAGCCACCCCACCCCCCATGTTCAGTGCCTTGCTCAGGGCTCAGGGCTCAGGGCTCAGGGCTCAGGGGCTCACCCAGCCAGCTAAGTCTTGCAGCTTTGTATGTGCTGTGTCTCTCCCGGGACACCCTTCCCTCTTGCCCTGCTGGTGAACACTGGACCCATGAAGCACAGCTCCGAAGTCCTTCTCCCAAGGGGCCTTCCTGACCTCCCCAGGCTGAGTGAGTGACGCCTCTTCTGTACTCCCTTAGTTCTCTATTTTTCAACCCCAAATCACCTTGCGCTGTAACTGTCTTGAGAGCACTTTGTCCTCGCTTGTTTTTATACCCAGCACCCAACGCAGGGACAAGCATACAGCGGATGCTCAGTAAGTGTTGAGTAGACAAGTGACTCGGGTTGCAGGGCTACCAGGGCACCTCCTACACCAGGGAATGCGTGTGCTGCAGGGCTGAAGTATGTAGGAGGCACACAGTGGTTCAGGTCTGGGAGGGAGCAGTGAGAGACTTGGGGCAGACATTTGATCTGCCAGCCCCTCGTAGGGAGGTGGGAAGGCAAGGTGAAGGGGGGTGTCCCGCCTAATCCTCAGCCCTACTGGGGAGAGAGGAATGTGTCTCCTGGGTCAGCACAGGGAAATGGGGAGGTCATGGCCCTCCCAGGGTCCCTGCAGCTTGAGGCACCTGCCCCCTAGAAACCCAGGAGACAGCTCCCTGCACACTATTCAGGCCTGCTGGGCTTCTACCAGCAAATCTTCAGAGGGGACTCTCACCACCCCCAAACCCCGGCCTTGAGCTTGTACTATCCCTGCTGGCTCAAGGGCCCTGTACAGACACTCTGGAACCCCAGGGAAGGGCAGTGAAAACTGAATAGAGAAGATGTCTGTACTCTTTTTCTTGAAATGCAGCAGAAATGCATGCGCACGCGCGCGCGAACACACACACACACACACACACACACTTATGAATTCATGGCACAGGTTCTCATACATACTTATAGACTTATAGGCTATAATCACACACACACACCCACACACACACACACACACACACTGCTCACCCTAAGCTGGAAGGACCTTAATAAATCTCTAATCCATCCTGCCACCCATAGCAGAAATCTCTTCTTCATTCTCTACTTGTTCATCTCTGAGGACAAAGAGCTCATTCCCTCCAGAGGTCGTCCATCCCGCTGGAGAACAGCTCTGGCTTTAGGTGCAAATGTACCTGTCTGTCATCCCCCTCTGGGCCTGGCTTACTTGCTGTTTCCCACGGAATCCCCTGCCTCTCCTTATCCTGCAGACCCATCATCCCAGGCTGCCCTGAATACCCCCAAGTGCCCTGCACCTGCCACAAGTACTGTGGTCTAAACAGCCCACAGAAGATGGAACCCTCCCCCACCCTGGTCCCTCTGTTCCCCACAACCACTCCAGACAACAGCCACGATTGGTAAGGGCCATGGAGAGAGCCACGAGGCCAGTATGGGAGTGGCCAATCATGAGGCATGCCTGCCTCCCACCCCCACTGGCCACAGTGCTGGACAAGCAGGAAATAGACCTTGAGACGCTCAGCCCACCGCAGGCATCTCTGGGAATGAATGTGGACCAAGGGCTGTGCTGCCGGATTCTTTTATTAGCCAAGAAGGACAAAGAACAGGTCACAACATCACAGGAAATCAGACAGACGGACGGATCACAGGACAGAGTGTCATGCTGCACTACGCAGGAGGCAGGGCAGGGAGGGGGAAATTTGAGTCTTGCTTTTTTCAACTAACAGAATAAATAAATACAGTACACAGTGTTTTTGCCACGGCCTGGCACAACCTCTAAGCACAAATGGTCACAAAACAGCTGGTTTGGAAAGCAGTCTGTACAGCCCTCCAGCTGCCAAGTCGGGGTTGGGGGCCCAGGCCCCTGGACCATGCTCAGGGGAAGTGAAGAAGCAGGGAAAATGGAGACCTCAAATAAGAGGGAGAGGTGAGGAATGAGGCTTTCCTGGAAGGAATGGTCAGAGATAGAGCCTCACGGTGAGCCAGCAGGCCCCAGGGGAGGCTTCAATCTCAGGTACAAGGGGCCCACGCCAAGCCCATACCCTCTGACTCCTGTAGGAGACACATGGTACACTCTCTCCAGCTCTCTAGCTGTCTTCAGTAACAGGCTGGTCCCCTAAACGAGGCTGACATCTGCACAGGGGCAGGGGATCATGTATACTTTCCCTGCCTTTTCTGGGATAGTGGAATTGGATCAGTTGGACGAGGAAATGTCGACAAAGATCCGAGAGAAGCTGGGCTGAGCTCCAGCCAAGACAGAACATGACTCCAGGGTGGACTTGCCCTTTAGGAGGTCAGGGGAGGCTTCCTGGAGAAGATGGTAATATCTAGAGCTGTTGGATTCCAAGGCCTACTGACAGTCACCTGCATCCAGGGACTGCAAAAGGTGTCAGTCCCCATGCCTGATCTAGATGAGACTGCTTTCATTGCAGAAACAGACCTTCCTGGAGCTGATCCCAGAAGACAAACCAAAAATCCCTTCTGTCTCAGAGAGTCTCCATCCTTCAGTCTTCCTGCCTGAGTCCCTTTTCCTCTGATGCTCCAGTGGCTGTTAAATTCACCTTCCAAATCCCAGATCCCAGATCCTGGTTCAACTGATCCCCCTCACCTGCCTGCCACATCAAGGTGAAGTCTTTAGCCTGGATTCAAGGCCCTCAGCCCCACCTCTCATGAAACAAGGGCCCCCTCCCCCACCATCCACCTAGTCTCACTCCGTTGCTTTATTAAAATAGCTTTCCTGGCCCAGGCAACCATCCCCCTCACTCCCCCCCCCAAAGCCTCCTCCATCCGCCCCAGCTCAGAAAAACACCATCCCCACACAAACGCCAAGAATGATGGGCATCTACTGCTCTGCAAACCAGTCCTACCTGGCCCCAACAGGGGCCTCTGCCTCCTACCACTGGGAGAAGAGACACACCTTAGGAATCTTTACCCTGGTTTCCAGATGCAATTTCTGTAAATAGAGTGTTGAGGGTTCAGTGGTGAGCCACAAAGGGTTGAGGATCATGACTCAGAATCTGTGCAAGCCATTCCCCTCCCCTTGCCCTGAGTCCCTGACACCCTGTAAAGGCATGGAGATGGGGCAACCTCAAAAGCTGGCACTATGACTCAAGAAAATCAGGGTCAAATCCACATTTTCTCAACTGGAAGGGACCCATTATATTTATGGGGAAACTGAGACCCAGAAACTGTGGCCATGCTCATGCAAAGGCTTGTACGTACAACACTCATTGCTCCACAGCAAGGCAACAGTAAATTTCCAATTCATCCACTGTACTTTTGAGAGCCTTTTTGTTGTTGTTGTTGTTGTTGTTGTTGTCATTGTTAGTTTAACTAAAAACTTCCACCCTGCAAGGGTTGTGAGCCCAGACATGCAGGATGTTACAGCTGGGCAGGACGTTACAGACCATCTAATCCAGATGGGGAAACAGGCCCAGAGAGGCTACGGGCTGACTCAAGGCCACACTGCTTTGAAGGGAAGTTTGCTGAGCTGGGCTCCTGGACAGAAACAGGAACCCACTTTTCCATGCCAGTGACTAGCTGGACAGAAGCCCTGACTTCAACAATTAGCTCCAGGACGGCATGTCAACAGAAGCCTGAGACTATGCACTGCTGTGTGGTTTGCACTTATTGTGATCAGGAGTTAGGCTTCAGCCTTTCTTCCTGGCTCAGACGCACCCCTGCAGCAGACTCTAACTCTAGGACTTAGGGGCCAGGAGTGGGAGAAAAGAATCTGCCCCATTCCTCTGAAAACACCTCTCTCTGAGAGCCCCCCTCCCCTGCTGCCTCCCCCCAACCAGAGAAGTCTCACCAGAGAGACCTAGAACCCTGTGGTCAGTCCTGGATGAACACTGGCGGCAGTCCTCTGTCCTGGAGGTCTTACAGGCAGGGATGCCGCCATCCTATTGCCTGCCTCAGCCTGACTCCTGCCTCCACTCCCCTCCTCCTCCATCTTGGGTGGGGCCTCAAAGCTGAGAAAAGAAAGAGAAGAGAATGTGATTTGTGACCCCTTCTAGATGACAGGTCTGAGGGAGGACGGCTAAGGAGGCCAATGCCAGCTCCTGCCCTCAGCTCCAGTGGCAAAAGGGTCTCCAGCTAGGGCCTTACCACCTCTACTGGGGATGGAGAGGAACAGCAGCCTAGAGAGGCCGGTGCAGTGCAGGGAGGAGACAGGCAGGTGGGAAGAAGCAGGAGGAAGAACAGGAAAAAGCAATCACTACAACTAAGAAGTCACAATCCCAAACAAAACATAGCCTGGGAACTGACAACATCACACAGCCAGGACCAAAGAAAGAAAGCAGGAGCAGGGAGAAGAGATGTGGGCAAAGGTCCAGAGTGGGGAAGACAGAGGCTGGGAAGAGAGGGGTAGGAAACAGGACAGAGGCAGGTCAGGGAAGGAGAGGGGAGAGAGAGAGACAGAGGAAAGCCAGAGAGAGATGTGGACGCTGTATGGGGAGGCAAGGACGGCAGGGGGGCTGGGGCAGGCAGGGGCCTGAAAATATAGCTTTATATATTTATATTTATACCTCACATTCCACACATCGACTTACTAGGGGGCAAAGGGGAGGTAGGGAGGGCAGGGAGGAGGCCGTGCAGAGGGGAGGATCTGGCCACGGAGGGCCTCGTTCTCCTGCAGAGGCTGCGGGCGCTCCAGCCTCCCCTCCTCCGATTCGGCCTCCGTGGGATCCAAGCAGGGCCATGCAGAAGGTGTGCAAGTGTGGGCTTCACCGGGGGCTGGGACTCAGGGAGGGGGATGGGGGCAGGACTCCATGGCCCCAGGATCCCCGGGCTCATAGAGTTAACTCCATGCAAGCCGTCCGGGGGTAACCCTGGGGCTGGGAGGGGGCACCCAAGACCCCTGGCTGGGTTGGAGGCCAGCGGTCAGTTGGGCAGCGTATCGAGTCCCAGAGAGGCTGCGTGCTGCTTGGCCCGAAGCCGCAGGTTCTCGATGCTCGTGGTTTTACTGTTCAGGGCAGCAGAGGCAGGTGCCAGGCCTGCCGGGGGCGCGGGCAGCAGCGGGGACCCCCACACGCCCTGGTGGGCAGCAGCAGCTGCCGACAGGGACTGGTAGTAGGACTGGCAGTGCAGCGAGCCCAGCGGGGCCATGTTGACACCCAGGTAGGGGACGGCGGCAGCGGCGGCAGGGGCCGGGCCCCCCACTTCGAAGGATGAGTAGTGCACTAGGTTGTTGGTGGCTGCCATATGCTGGCGGAATTGCTCCTGCAGACGGAAGAGGCTCAGCGGGGATGACGAGTAGGAGTGGGAGGGGCCCAGGAGGCCACCCCCGGGTGCTGCAGGAGCCAGGGCCAGGCTGCCTGGGGAATCTGCAAGCAGAGAACCGAGAACCAAGGGCTCAGGACAAGGACAGTGGTCTGCCAGGAGGGTCTCCCTCAGTCTTCCCACCCCTTGGCACTGCAGATAAGACAGGCATTGGCCGAAACCATATCCACTCATCTCAGCCAAGGCGTGTCCTGAAGCACCCCTCAGAATCCTGGGATGGGGGGGAGCCAGGCTTCCTAGGGCAGTCCCAGAGACCCTGCCAGGGCCCCCCGTGTCTGACTTCTTGGGAGGACTGTCACCTCCCCTTCCCCTCTCTTGTCTGTGGCTCCCGCCCCTCACCAGCTCTCTGCCTGGGCTCAGGATTTGTGTCTGAGCTATGCCACACCCCACAGCTCTGTTCCCTCAGAAACGTGGCTCTGAGTCTCTGCTGCACGTGAGAGTCCCTGATACCAGTGTGGAATTCACCCGATAGGCACTGGTGCATCTGTGCTGGCTGTTAAAATACCATAGTATTTCCATAATGGTTGATAAACAGCTTTTGCCCTGGGCTCCCTAAGTCTCCTCCCCTGCCACCCGGCCCTCCCCGGAAAATACCTGGCACAGGCCTGCTACGGCCAACTCCTTTCTTTTATTTTTTATCTTTTATTTTTTGTTTTTTTGAGACAGAGAGACAGAGAGAATCTTAAGTAGGCTCCACGCCCAGCACTGAGCCCGATGTGGAGCCTGATGTGGGGCTCCACCTCACGACCCTGAGATCAGGACCTGAGCTGAAATCAAGAGTCAGATGCCTAACTGAGCCACCCAGGCGCCCTGGCCAACTCCTTTCTAAGGGATCATGCCCTAGTGCCATGTGTTAAAAGCTGACTCTATCCCTGCTCTGATCCACCTCACATACCCAGGGCCCTGTCCAGCAGGATCTGGCTGTTTTCCCTCCACTGGGCCCCAGCCCGCCCACGGCACCTGCCAAGCCTCACCTGCCTTGGGGCTGCCCCTCTTGCAGCCCAGCCCCTTGCTCTCAGCCCCAGGGCTCTTCTCAGTTTTGGGATCCTCGATTCCTGCCCGGGGATCCTCCTCCCGGTCTGGCTGGTCCTCAGGGGCTGACTCACTGGCCGACTGCTCAGACAGGCTCAGGTGAAGCTCGGCAGGGGGGTCGCCACAGGGCAGGCTTGGGGGCTGATCAGTCTCCAGCTGGGTGTCTGGGGTTGGGGCCTCAGCCTTGCTTTCCCCATGGGAGCCCTCAGCCTCCTTCTGCTTCTGGAGCTGCTCTTTCTGCAGGCTGCGCTGCTTCTTCCGGAACTTGGCCCTGCGGTTCTTGAACCACACCTGGGGATGGGAGAGCAGCTGTGGGTTGTGGAACTGGGTGCTCTGGGAGGGGACGTGCATGATAACACTGCCTCCCACCCCGCAGGAAACATGCACCCCAGTCCCTTCCAAAACCCCACTCCTGTCATCGCAGGCATTCATGGAGAGAGCAGTTACACGGGCACTGAGGGATAAAAATGCTGGCTCCTGGGCAGAGGGAAGCCAGGTCGGTGGGCTGGTGCTTGTCTGCAAGGTCCACTTAGAGGAGCGGGGACCTACCTGCACCCGGGCCTCAGGCAGGTTGGTGCACATGGCCAGCCTCTCCCGCATCACCACATCTGGGTAGTGAGTCTTCTGGAAGGTCTTTTCCAGGGCCTCGAGCTGCTGGGCAGTGAACGCCGTGCGGCTACGGCGCTGTTTGCGATGCTGTGAGCCATAGCGGGCCTCCAAGATGATGTCTTGAAATGTACAGCCGTTGGAGGGCAAGGAGAGGGCGCCCATTTAATTATAGGAAATAGGTTTTGAATCTTACTTTGCTCTGACCCGCTGCAGACACCCAGGCTCCTGCAGAGCCGGGTCCTGGCCCTTTCCCCTTGGAAACCCCGCAACTTCTCTCCATATGGCTGGGGTTTTGAGATCTCTCCTTGCCCACGTTCACTATAAGGACCACAGAGGTCTAACTCATCTCCATGAACAGCTGTCAGGAATATGACTGAGAGCAGTCTTCCTCATTTGGTTTGAGGGTGTATGGGTAGATAGGTGGACATTGCCCTAAGATCCTCAAAGTCCTAGGATGCTGAGCATAATATTCCGAGACTACATGATGCTAATAATCTGTTTACCAGTGTCACAAAGCTTATAACGTCCTATAACCCTTAGATTCTGGATACCAACAGAATATTGGCCCCTGACCGTGAGAAGCCAGGCTGGCAGCAGGGATGGTATCTGCAAGGTCTAGTTAGGTGAGGTCTGACTGGTACACAATTCACTGGCACTTGATTCCATGTCCTCTGCGTATGACTCTGAGGATCCAAGTTGGCCTAAGAGTCTCTGATAGCAAGACCTGAGGCTCCTGCTCTTATGTCTCCTCAAAAGAAAGCCCGGCACTGGCAGGGCCCTCAGAGCACGGGAAAGTTTTTGCATCTAGTCTTGGCCCTTTTGGCTGCTTCCTCAAAGGACAAAAAAGACTAGGTTCTAACCACTGCTTGGATGGGAGACAGAGCTAATGGACTGTTGATTCTACCGTCCTGCTCACATGCTGGTGACACGAAAACCACTGAGGATAGAGATCTGCCTAGGGCTGGTGTCTAGGATCCAGCCCTTCTGCTTGACTACATCCTGGTGGATGGACAGTAACCTCTCTCCCCTGCCTCCCATAGCCCATAAATGGATCCTGGACTGCCTGTATTGAAGCGAACCTGAGCTGGGCCAGCCTCTGATAGGGCTGCCAGAGTCCTTCCCCTGTACTCCAGGGACTGGGGAGTCATCCACGGCGCTCTAAATGGGGAAGGAGGCAGCTGGGTATCCAGAAAGGCTACCTTTGGGTTGCTCCTTCTTCAGTTTAGAGGGAGCCCTGAACCTCTCACAAACTGGCACTAATCCCAGCCTGGACTGAGCTCACACTGGTTACCTAGGGACTGGGGACCCCTCGGTCAGCTGAACCCTGGTTGAGGGAGCAGCGGCTCAGCACCCTGCTGCTGGCTCCAGGGGCCATACGGGTGGGTGATCACAGGGGAGGCCAGGCTGTCTGTACCGTCAGCAAAACTTTCTGCCAGAAGGCGAGGCCTCCAAACAAAGGCCCACCTAGAGCTCATGTCCTTCCTTCTTAAGAATTAAGAGAATTGGGGTGGAGTGCTAAATGTTCCCGTTCCTCTGCCCCCACCAGCAGAGAGGAGCCTCCACCCCCTGCCTCCTCTCTGGGTCTAGAGCACAGTGAGGAGCTGGTGTCACCACCAGGTTCGGGATAGGGAATCCACTCCAAATCAGAGATGCAGCCATAGCCAGGACAGGACTGTACCCACATTCCCACACTGGAGACTTATGCCCCACACTGATCTAAAGAAGACAACCAGGGGCCCAGGGATTTTGTTCACTGAGCCCTGCCCCAAGGCCCCGCAGGGTCTCAAGGAGTGGAAGTGACTGCCCCGCCCTCCCCCAGGCCGACACCTCTTCCCAGGCAGGGTCCTCATATCCCATCCCTTTTCTGTGCCTCTGCTCATGCTGGTGCCCTCACCAGTCATTCCTTTTTAAGGCCTGGCTCCTGCCCCCACAGCCTGCAGGAAGGCTTCTCTGACTACACCAGATGCCGCTGCTCTGAGCTGCCCCGCCACTGAATCTTAGCCACACTCCTGCCGTGCTCTTCTATGGCTCTGTGAGCACCTGGTCTCCCTGGGGGTCCCCTGAAGTCCTCTGAGTACTGCCTGGCACAGGGCAGTGAACCCACATGGGTTCACTAGCTGCTCAAGGTTTGATCTGAGACAGGAGAGAAAGGGCGGCCCCACCTCCCGGGAATCATGCCCCTCACCTATGGGGTCACATCCTTCTCACACCCAGCGAGGGGCTACAGGGCAGGGCAGCAAATCAGTAGAAGGGAGACGGGGACACAGGACTGCAGCTCCCTCATGGGCCCTTACCTTGGGACTTGAGGAATAATGACTTCTGAGCACTTACCAATCTCTGCTGAATCCTTTGCCTATGTTACCTCAAATAACTTCCCGATCATCCTATTGTCCCCTCTGATTAAAGGGGACACAGGCTCAGAGAGGAGAGGTGATGCGCAGACCCCCAATAACTACAGACCTGGGGCTCCGAAGCTTATATTTTTAGCCCTAGTGTCATGTTCAAACCCTCCAGCCCCACCCCCACCTAGATTTGACCTCTCTGAGCCTCAGTTTCCTTGTCCATAAAATGGAGACAATGACCTCCTTTATCGGGGTTGGATTTGATGCGCAGAGAAAGCCTCACACAGCACCTGGCACACAACCAGCTGTTATTACTTGTATGACTCCCTGTGCCTGAAATACCCTCTCCCGGGCACTCCACTCCTCTCGCAGCGACTCAAGGCGAGTCCCTTACCCTCCCGCCTCAGTCTTCATCTGCAAGATAGGCAGAGAGGCGGATGAGTCCCTCCCTCATGGGGTCGTTAAGGGAATCCAAAGGCCAGGGCAGCACCAGTGCCCAGCACAGTCCTGGCAAACAAGGAGCGCTCTGGATGGTCACACATAGATTTTAAATTGACGCCTTTCTGTGTTGCTAAGTGACCTGGATCTTCCACAGCCTCCCAGAGTAAAATTTCCCAGTGCTCCCTCCCTCCTATCTTCAACTTCCAGAGCCTCCTCCCCCAGACCTCTCCTCCACCGCAGGCCCCACGGTTCTGTGCCCAAGGTCCCATCTCCATGGCCCTTACCAGCCAGGCGCTCAGCCAGCGTAAGCGCATGCACCGATGGCCGGTAGTCGGGGGCGTGCTGGGCCTGCTGGGCCGCCTGCTGGTGCAGGTTGTACATGGCGCTGAGTGAGTTCATGGCGTGCAGCGAGTAGCCATTCACCCCGTAGTGCTGCATCGCGGCGTGCGCCTGCGGACGGGGAAGAGGAGAGGAGACCTGAACCAGGGTATCACACTCCACCCTGGGGTAGACATCCCTAGCCTAGACCTTGGGTGTTCACCTCACCCCCGAGAGCTTCTGCCCCTCCATCAGAAAGTGGCCCGGGCTCTGGGCTCTGGAGTCAGACTGCCCGGGCTGGAATCTCAACTCTACCACTTAGGAGCTTTGTGACTTTTGGGCAAGTCACTTAACTTCTCTGCCCCTCCGTTTCTCCATCTGCAAAATGGGGCTAAGAGAAGTCTTTACAATAGGGCCTGGCACACAGTATGTGCTAAAAAATGTCAGTCACTGTGATTTATCAGTCCAATTGCTGCTTTATGCAGCCATCTCCATTTAGTCACCCAGGCACTTTCTTATCTGTGGCTTCACTGATTCACTCACACATGTATTATTTACTCAACACCTACCGAGGCCCACATGGGGCCAAGTCCAGAGCTGGACTGGGGACACTGAGGCACTTGCTCTGAGATAATAGGATTAAAACCTTAATGCGCTACACAGACAAAAGGACACTATTGTTATGACCGGTATATATTCACTACCATTACCTCCCTCTATTTATCATTTTCCCAAGAGCAACGAACCCCATTTACAGATGAGTCTACCAAGGCTTAGAGAAAGAGCAGTGACATGTTGAGGCCACACAGCCAATCCAGGGCCCAGCCCGCCCACACTGCTTCAGCTTCATTTTTTGGTGGCTGATTTATCATCCTTCCTGCTGAGACGGCCCAGCTCAGCACAAGGCTGCCAAGGTCCTATCAGCCCCAGGTCTCCTCTGGACCCTCACAGTCCTCATCTGAGTGCCCACCTGTGTTGGCCCGAAGTGTCGTTTTTGGAACGTGACCCAATGTCTGCAGGCTCCCAAAGACACACAGGTGCTTCCTGTGTCCTGGGCATGGGAGGGAACGGGGGAGGGTTGGCGCAACGGCAGGTCCATTTGGTAAGAGGAAGAACTTGCCCAAGTGTCTCAGCTCCCCACCCTCGCTGACGTAGACACTCAGGCTATACGTGACCAAACATCCACAGCACACACACGCACACACGTTTCATGCCCAAATACACACACATGGACATTCTCAGCAAGGCACTCACAGAAGTAGTCATGGTCACACACAAACTCAGCAAATTTACAAATTCTATGTCATTATTCCCCATGGCTCTGCACACAGACATTCTCACGGGTATCTATCCATGCAGCAGATATATCTACACACAAACATTACATTCACACACATTTATATATTACACATATTAATTCAATAAATATGTATTAAGCATCCACCTACTAAGTGACCAAACAAAGTCCTTGCCTTCGTAGAATTTAGATTCCAAGGGAGGAGGACTACAAAATAACAAATAAATATAGGTACTAATGCCAGACAGAAACAAGTGCTCTGAAGAAAAATAAGACAGAGGAGGAGAATAACAAGAGGAAAAGGGAAGATTGTTGTGGAACACGTGGTCAAGAAAGGCACTCTGCTATTTGGAGTAAGCCATGCAAAGTTCTGGAGGGAAGGCTTTCCAGGCAGAAGGAACAGCAAGGATGAAGGCCCTGAGGCATGAAGAAGCTTGGTGTTTATGTGGAACAGCAAGACAGCCAGGGTAGCTGGAACACAGAGAGGGAACGAGCGAGTGGAGGGAGAGGAGAGGCCAGTCCCCAAAGAGCTTCACGGCTCCATTGCAAGGAGTTTGAATTTTACCCCCACCATGATGGGAAGCTCCTGGAGGGTCTTGACTGAAGAGTAACACGATACAATTTGTCATTAAAAGCTCACTTTGGCTGCAGAGAACAGCCTGCAGAGAGTAAAGAAGAAAAGTGGAGAGACCAGGTCACTGCAGAAGGCCAGGCCAGCAGCTAGGTGCCTTCCGCTAGGCGGGAGGGGGGAGGTGGTGAGAAGTAGTGAGATTCAGGACATGTTTTTCTGAATTTGTTTTTTAATATTTTCTTAAGTTTATTTACTTTTGACAGAGACAGAGTGCGAGCATGAGCTGGGGAGGTGCAGAGAGAGAGAGAGAGAGAGGGAGACACAGAATCCGAAGCAGGCTCCAGGCTCCAAGCTGTCAGCACAGAGCCTGATGCGGGGCTCGAACTCACGAACCATGAGATCATGACCTGGGCCAAAGTCGGACGCTAAACCGACTGAGCCACCCAGGCTCCCCCCCACCCTTATTTTAGAGAGAGAGTGCGCGTGCGTGCACACACACACACACACACACACACACACAGAAGTGGGGGAAGGGAGGGTCAGAGAGAGAGGGGGACAGATGATCTGAAGCAGGCTCCATGCTGAGCCCCAACAAACCATCATGAACCACGACGAACCACAAGATCATGACCCGAGCCAAAGTCTAACCTGAGCTGAAGTTAGACGCTTAACCACTCTATTGACTGAGCCACCCAGGCACCCCAGATTCAGGACATATTTTGATGGTAAAATGGACATGATTGTGATAGGTTAGTTATAAGATGTGAGGGAAAGAGGTCAAAAAAGGATGACTGGGGGTGCCTGGCTGGCTCAGTCAGTAGAGAATGCCACTCTTGATCTCGAGGTTGTGAGTTCAAGCCCCATGTTGGGCATAGAACCTACTTAAAAAAAAAAAAAAAAAAAGGTTAACTCAAATTTTTGGCCTGAGCAACTGAGTGAAGATGGGCCTTTTCCTGAATCAGAAACACTGAGGGAGAAGGGGGTCTGGGGAGGGGGCAATGGAAATCATGGTTTTGGGGGGGTAGGCTAAGTGTGAAAATAGGGATCCAACTTCCAAGTAAGGATGCTGAATTAGCAGTTGCATATACAAGCCAGGAGCTGAGGGCAGGATTTATAGATACCTGACCTGACACTCCCACAAAATACCTCCCAACAACATTTACTTAAAGAAGCCCACTCTACACGCTATAAACATGACCCCAAAGGCAGAGATCTAAGAGGGAAGAAGGACAGAAATGGTGACATAGTGTTTAAATATTGTATAATAGAGGGGCGCCTGGGTGGCTCAGCCTGGAGCCTGCTTCAGATTCGTTGTCTCCCTTTCCGTCTGTCTCTCTGTCTCTCTGTCTCTCTCTCCCCCTCTTTCAAAATTAAATAAACATTTAAAAAATGTAAATACTGGGGCACCTGGGTGGCTCAGGAGGTTAAGCCTCCGACTTGGGCTCAGGTCATGACCTCACGGTTTGCGAGTTTGAGCTCCACGTCAGGCTCTGTGCTGACAGCTCAGAGCCTAGAGCCTGCTTTGGATTCTGTGTCTCCCTCTCTCTCTCTCTCTCTCTGCCCCCCGCCCTCCGCTCACACTCTGTCTCTCTCTCTTTCTCTCAAAGATAAACATTTTTAAAATTTAATTTAAATACTGTATAATAGAATATACCATAAACAAAGCTAAAAGGCAAACAACAAACCTGGAAAAATATTTACCATATATATGACATAGCAAAATTGATAAAAATAAATAACACAAATAAAAATAAGAGAACATCCATAATATATAAAAAGCTCTTCTATAGAAACAAAAAGATGGTCACCTTAAAAGACAGCAAAGTAACTAAAGAGACAACTTATTAGGAAAAACACAAATAGCCATCTGATCTATGACAAAAAGCTTAGCCTTCCTTGTAACCAAAGAAATAAAAATAGGAACCATAAGTCACAATATTTTTCACCAATCAGATTAGCAAATATGAAAAAAAAAATTATTACCCAGGATTATCTAGAGGAGTAGAAAATGATCCTTTCCTCCTCCGACTTTGCTGACAAAAGAGCTTTAGTTCCTGGCATCAAAAGCCTTTAGAAAGAGCATCATTTGACTCAATGATTCCATTTCCAGAAATATATCCTTCAAATATGCAGAGATGTGTGTCCAGGAATGTTTATCACAGCCCTGCTTACGATGGTAAACAACTGGAAACTTCACTGTCCATCAAGAGAGGGTTAGTTCAGTAAATGAGGGGACAGTCATGCCCACAATGGAATACAGTGCCACAGTCTGAAACAATGATATGGATCTGTATGTGCTGATGTTCACAATATATCGTTGAGTGGAAGAAATAGGTAACAGTACGCATGATATGATCCCATTTTTGTAATGTATGTATAAATATGCATAGAAAAGAAGTCTAGAAGGTTATACCCTGAAATGTTAACAGGGGTTATCTCTGGGAGATAGCAGATGGGATTACTGGTGATTTCCACATTTATATATTTTTTTCTTTCTTTCCTTTTTTGAGGGAGGAGTTGGGGAGGGTTATCCACACGTTTCAGTGGATGTGGGTATGGAGCCAGGCCCCAGGATGTGTCACAGGCTCCAGGTGGGGAAGACGGAACAGAGTTTAGAAGTAATTTTATCCATCCCCTTCCCCCACCTCTGCAGGGCTCTGTTGCTTTAAAACTCATTGCTGTTGATGTGGTGACATTTTAATTGACTTAATTATTGCTGATCTCACAGTTTTTGATGCACGACAAGTCTTTATTAACTAAAGCCAAGAGAGGTACCTCTCTCGGCGCCACAACTGCCCCAGCTCACTGGTCCTCTGAAGGTCTCCAAGACCTTCCCTGTCTGGCCTCTGCCCACCCCTTCAGCCTGATGCCCTCCCTCTCCCCAGCACCCAGCAATCTCAGATTACCTGCCACTCCCTCTTGTCACCTCCATGCCTTTGCTGCTACTGGGCTCTCCACCTGAAACACCATTCCCTTCCACCCCCTTCACCTGACAAATCCCTCCCTCTCCATCAAGACCTAGTTCAACCTCCTTGGAAACAGGGCCTTTCCCAACTCGTCCCTAAGAAGGTATCTCTCTTCTCTCTAGGCTCCAGATAACTAAGCTCGGATCAGGGAAATGATGATAACAATAACAAGAAAGCAACGAAAACAACTCCTGTTTACTGAACACACTCTCTGAGCCCTTGCTCACCACACAAAGCACCTTCCATGGCTTTTCTTCTTCTAGCACCTGAATCGGAATAGTGTGGTGATACTCCTACCTCCCTTACTAGACTGGGCTCCTTGAGGGTAAAAGGCGTATCTCATGCATTTCTGGACTCCCCACCCCAGCCCAGATCACAAGGTCTGGCACAGAGGCACGGCTCAGGAGATGAGGATTGGATGAATAAATTAATAATAACAACTATTTATAAAGTGCCTTGGATACATCAGCAGCCATCTCCATCAATCCTCCCAGCACCCTGGGAGGTAGGGACTGTTTTTATCAGATGCGGAAAAAGGAAGGTGAGAACGACTGTTGAATTTGTTAAAGGGCAAGCAGCTAGGAAGTGGTGGAACAGGTTTCCACAGTGAGGTTCTTCCCACCAGCTAGTGTTTCCTAAGCCCAGTCACGCAGGCTCTTACTCCGGCATGTTCCATTCCCTGACTTCCAGCATCTCTGATTTGATCCAAGGCAACAGGACGACAGCAGAGAAAAAGCACATCTCCCCAGTGTGCATGCTCATGCATGCATGTGTGTGTCCGTGTCTCCACGTGTGTATAAATGTGTGTGTGCGTGTGTTGTGAGATGAGGCTGCGTGTGAGCCCAAATCTTGCCAGCCGAGCTCCTCTCCCCCCCAGCCTCACACTCCTCCTCACTCCAGGTGGACATCAGGGCCCCAGATCTGTGGACGCCACTTACCACCCGAGCTGCACACATGTGGTAGCACACAGCGTGCAGTTCATCTCAGTGTTCATGTGTGCCCATGTCTGTGTGATTGGCCACATACCTGCATGTGTATCTGTGTCTACGTGCGTATGTGCAGTTATTTATGTCTCTGTGTGTGCACGTCTGGGGGCCCATGTGCATGAGTGAATGTATGTGTGTGTGTATGATCAGAGGAACATACACTAAATGGGACCCTCAGAAAAAGGTCTGAGGGAGAACAAGAGAGAAGCACAAGGAGGAAAAAGGGGAAAAACCAAGGAGATGGAGTTGATACAGAGAGACAGAAAGAGCAACGCGGAGAAAAGGAATAGATTTGTCCTCTCCATTTTTTGTTTCGGCAACACCTAGCACAGAGCCTGGTACACAGCCAGTGTTCAGTAACTAATAAATGCTGAATGGATGACAAAGAACCAGAGGCTAAGAGAGGTGAGGGAATAGTGAAAGAAGCAGGGCCACCATAATGGGCTATGGCCCTCAGGCCAGAAAATGGACACTTAGAGCCCCAGTCCCACCACCTCCTTTGTCCCCAGGACCTGAAGCCAGGGTTTGGGGAGAACCCTGCTCAATGTGCCCTTTTCCAGCAATCAGGGCAGCCCAGACCTGGCCCCGGGGTCCTCAGCCAGGCCCAGCGGCTGGAACACCACCCACATCCAGGTCCCATGGTGAGGCCAAGAGCCACCCACGCTGGAGTCCTGCAGAGCCTGTGGGAGCCTCTGAACAGGGCCCTGCACTCCTGGCCCCAGGCCGGGCCCTGCACGGGCTCAGCCCACTGCACACTCCAAACAGAATCAATTATATATTTAAAAGGTGCCGCCCCGCAATTCCTGGCGAGCCAGGAGAGCCATCCATCACGGCGCGGCTGCGTTTCACAAGCTGTCGAATTGTGCTTACATTGGTTAAAAGAATCTTTATATTTCATTAAGCAAGCAGATCGGCGGATCTCCCGCCACAGGCGCCATATAGATGGCTTTAATTTTCCAAATCTGCAAATGCATCCGTTATGTCCCCGCGTCGCTGCTGGCTGCGGCCTAATGCCCAGCCAATCGAAGAATCAAGCAGAATTTTATTAGGGGGCATTTTTTATAAATTAACAGCAGGACCGCTAGGAAACCACACGCAAGGCGTCTTTGATTAACAGGAAAGTGGACCCCTCCTTCGGTCACACCCAGCTCAGCACCCCCACAGACCCACGCCATCTCTCTTCACCTCTTCCTCTCCTGTTCTGAACTTTTAATTCCCCCTCAGTTTCTTCTCATTCCCACACACGGTGGGGAGCAGGGCAGAACAACTTTGTTTAAAGGGAAGGAAAGAAAGCAGGAGGGGAGGTACCAACATTCTCCGAGGACTTGCCTCCTCTGTTGCAAGCCTGGTCAGACACATTATCTCATTAACAATGACAGCTTCCTTTCAGTGACACCCACTGTGAGCCAAGCCCCCTTCTCACTCACCAGCTTCAGCACAAGCCGACTGGGTAGGAATTATTATCCCCATTATATGAATGAGAAAACTGAGACTCAGGGAGGTAAAACCACCTGCTCCAGGTCCCACAGTTGTTAAGTGGTAGAGGCAGGACAGGAAGCCCAGGTCACTGAGGATCTATCTGGGATTCATCTCCAAAGTGTGGCCAAGGAATTGGCCCTAGTGAGGGCTAGTCCTGGGTGTCAATGACAGCAGGAAGGATTGAAGGGAGACTGTTGCTACAGACTTCCTTCCCTGAGAAATGCCGCCCTTCAGCCCCACAGGATCCCCGGTGATCCTCTGTGGGGAGAGGCCCCCTGCAGCCGTCCTTCCTACCTAGCAGTTTGGAGACCAACAGGCCTTTTGCTTGGCAGGTAGCAGAATATAAATACACAAGCCCAGGAGCACCACGCCAGAGCTCCTGCCCCAACCCCAGGGTGCTGTGTGACCTTGGCAAGGGTCCTTCCTACTACTGACCAAATGGCTGCCCCAGAAGGGAAAGAAATCTCAATCATGAGAAGTGTGTAACCCAGGGCTGGCCAGCCACCTGAGGGAGGCTAAGGAGGAAAGATTCCTTCATATGTGTGCATGTGTGTGCATACGTGTGTGTGTGTGTGTGTGTGTGTGTGTGTGTGTGTGTGTGTTGGAGCTGGGAAGCTAAAGACTTCCAGCTCTGAGCAGGTGAGCCCAAGATTTTAAGAGAAGCTCTGTGCCTGGCACATGCCAGATACTCAACTGCGGTAACTTCACCAATTTCTTACCTCAACTCTATGAAGGAGGCACTATTGTCATCTCTACCTTACAGAGGAGGGATTGAGGCTCAAGGGAGGTGAGTTACCCTTGGCTGACCTGTTTGGGAACTGGAATGGCTGAGCCCCCATCCTAATAAGTGCCCCTATTCCCACATCAGTCCTTAGTCCTGAGTTGTCCAGAAAGAGCAATGGGAGCATATGCTGTATGGGGGCCACCGAGAGCCCGGCCCTACCCTGAGCAAGGAGCCTGCAGCCACCAGGTCTGAGGGCAGACTTGAGATGAAGCATCCCTAGCTGCTCCCTCTCAGATGCTGTTTTATAGCTTCACTCTCAGGTCACTGCTGAACCCTCCAACTCCAAAAGTCTCCACCGTCAGCATCAGGTACTCAAAGGTGCAGAGAGCCCAGGAACCAGCCACTTTGTCGCCTTGCTGGGGGCCAGATTCCCCCATGCATGGCCTCCCTCCCAAGGGGATGGGCCAGGGCACCAACAAATCAGTGACTCAAGGTGGCCAGCAAGACCACAGGAAATGGCCAAGGACACATTCTAGAGACACATCTAAGGGCTAATGGCTGGAAACGTGGCATCATTCGCTTCTGGGTGTCTAAGAGCTAGGGAATCTAGGGCACATGCCCCTCCCTGAGATCCTCATCCCCTGGATTGCCAACCCCAGCCCCACCGCTCCTATCAGTGCACATTTAAACCTGTTTCCATGTCCCCCTTTTAAAACAAAAGGACTCATCTCTCAGAACAGTTCTCTCTGGTCCCTTCAAAGACAACTTTCTTGAAAGGCATTTCCAAATTCATCATTTCCACTCTGGGAACACTGTTCCTCCACCAGCATTACCTGAAAAACTCCTGATCCCTCACACTAGGCTTAGGCACCCCCTTCTCCTGGAAGCCTCCCCTGACAACCCAGCCTGGGTCAGGTGACTTCTCTGAACTCCTACCATAGCATTACCTCACCAGATTATAGTTAGTTGTCCATCTGCCTGCCCTTCACCCAAGATATAATAATAACTATTTTTACCAGCCATCCTGATAGAGACCTGACAGGCAGCATCTCATTTAATCCTCATAACAAATTCATAATTCCCATTTGGCTGATAAGGGACCTGAGACTCAGAGAGGTGAAGTCATTTGCCCAAAGCCACACAGCTAAGCAGCTTAGCCAGGATGAAATCCAGGGAGTCCAATTCCACAGTGCTGAGTCTAACTCAATGCTCACCAAGAACTCATCAGTTAGGGGGCTCCTACAGGGCAAGATCTGGCTCCGGAGCCAGTACTCAGTACCTAGCACAGGGGACATTAGATGCTCATTCCTCAAGTAAAGAGAGCCACTGTTGGTCAGGTAATGGACTCTGGGGTAATGTAAGGAGTTCCAGCCCCATTCTAGGGGAATGGTCAGATAGTCAGATGCCCTGGAGAAGAGACCAGCATTAGGAGATGTGATAAGGGCAGTAGAGCCCAGAACTGAGTGAGCCAAGGCCCAGAGTCCCCCTCCTCACTTGCCTGCCCTATCCCACCGCATCAGGAAAGACCGCATGTCCCCACCAGAAGCCAAACCACCTTCTGGCCATAGCTGTGACCTTGACCTTGCCACAGACTGAGCTCTGACCCTGTACCAAATGGAGCCCTGGCCACTGCTCTCACCTTGGCCATGCCCCATCCCCCAGTGGCATTTGATACAGGTACCATGACCCCACATTGCTACCACTAATCCCACACTGCTTGATCCATGTGGGTAGGGAATGGGCTGTTGTTGAGGTCCAGAAATCCCAACAGCCCCCTTCAGCTGCGGGCCCCCAAAGCGGTCCTGGATTTGGAGCCAAAGAGCTCAGGTGGGCCTCAGGGTTTGTAGCTTTGCAAGGGTCAGATCAGATGGGATGCTGGTCTCTTGGCACCTAGAGCTCATCAGTTCCTCAAAGGAGATTCTTACCTCCCCTCTTAGTTTAGGGATGGGGAATGCCCGCCAGTGTGGAGATCTCCAGGGTCTGAGGTAGGTCTCAGGACAGACCCCACCCCCATGGCCCTCTGGAGGAGCCCAGGAGCTTAGTTCCCTACACAAACTGTTATCCATTAACATCCAATTATCCCTTGGTCCGAGCCATTAATTATAAATCAGAAGCTAATTGGGGTAATTAGCCCCCCGCAGGCTAATGGGCTGAGACTAAGGGAGGCCACTCTGCCTACCCTCCTCTGGTTTTCTGAGGTGCTTAATGTTGGGGGGGGGGCAAAGAAATCAGGCGGCTGGAGTTAATTTTAAGGCAGTGAAATGCGGCAGAGAGAAGGAGAAAAGATGAGAGAGGCTGATTTCTGTTCTTTTTTCTCAAGATCCCGTGCAGCGTGGGCTCTTGAGGACAGTCTGTTGCAGGGGAGGCCTGACCGCAGGCCCTGGGAGTAGAACTCGAAATAATTGCTGGATTCTCCACTTCTTTTCCAGCACAGATGCAGCTAGAACATGAGGGAAGACCGAAGAGACTTGGTCAGAGCCAGGGTGGTGCAGAGGCGGCGGTCAGCATGTTCCCGCCTCTCCCGGGCGAGAGGAGGCAGTCTTTCTCCCCCGGTGCGCCCCGGACCAGAGTTCCGGCGGGGACGAGTGGGCCTCCCCGCGCTCGTCCAGACCCAGGCCCGTGCCGGAACACGGACTGCGGCGTCCCTGCGGAGCCGCTGCTCCAAGCCCGGCTCTGGGTCTCGGACCGCGAGAGGAACTCGGGAAGGAGTGCGTCGTGCCTGCTCCGAGAGCCTGGTTCCCGCCCTGCGCCCAGACGAATGCCGCCGGGATGCAACCAAACCCTGGCGGATAGAGCTGTGGAGGCTGGAAGCCGGCTCCAGTGACCTGGACGCACTGAAGTAACACCCGCAGCGGCACAGGCTGACCCGCAAGGAGTGACCCCGTCTGGGAAAGGCACTCCGGCCTGGTTGTCGCGGATCCATACAACTCTCCACTTTGCCGCCGCCGGTAACCTGGCTTAAGTTCGAAAATCAGTCGGAGCCAGAGCTGTGATTCCGTGTCTGTGTGAGCTGGGATCTCCGCCCATCCGGCAGCAGTGGGGCTGTGTTAAATAAGTTGTCCGAAGAACGGACGAGTCACTAAACAGCAAGAGAGATCGCTGAGTGGCAAGGGGCCGGACGGGGTAACGGAGGACGCGGCTCAGTGCCGTTCTTACTGAAAGGGAAACTGAGGCCAAGGAGGAGCAGTGACTCACCCGAGGTCAGAGATGAGGGGTACTCAGTGCAGGACGAAGGTCCAGACCGGACCATACGCTCCGCTAGAAGCTCACCCGCCTCCCCCTAGCACCCCTCCCTACTGCGCCCGCCCGCTCTGTAATGGGCTTTGGCGGGCGGCGGCGGCGTCGCCCCGGGCCTTGATTAGATATTTATTGCTGTCATTTACATGGGCACCGCAGGGCGGCCGAGCGGGACTGCGGGGAAGGGGCGGGGGAGGAGGAGAGGAATGGGAACGAGAGGGAGGGGGGTTGGCTCCACAGGGACCAGAGATCCGGAGAGAGCAGGCCCGGGAATTGGGAGCGCAGCGGCCAGACGCCAGTCATAGACGCACAGGCCCTTGGGCTGCACCGCTAAAGTGGGAGAAGTGGGTTGTTGCGCATCCCAGCGTTGGGGGGCGGGGGGGACGGTGCATGCGTATGTGTGATGTGCAGCGAGTGTCCGTGTGAGTTTAACCAGTGTGTACCTGTGTCTGTCAGAGGGGTTTTGTGAGTGTGCATCCGGCAGATCTGCCTGTGTGCTCCTAAGTGTGTGTGTTCCTCTACCTGTGTAACTTCTCACCTGGGTGTATTTTAGCTACCCCTAGCCCAGGTGACTCTAACCCAAGTGTCTGACTCTGTGTGGCAGTCAGCATATGTGTGTCTGTGTGGCTCCGTGTGTGTGTGTGTGTGTGTGTGTGTGCGCGCGCGCGCGCGCACGCAGGATTAGCACAGAGATGGAGGTGGGAGTCTGTGCCCCTTGGTCAGGTTCTCCCCTTTGCCTCCTCAACCTACAGCCAGGGTCAGGGTGCTCCAGTCTCCCAGAACCCAGGCTTCAGGGAAGCTGGCAAAGAGGGCTGTAACTGATCCCTCATTCCTAGTCCACAATAGCGTTGGCCCCCAGGGGCCCTGGAAACTGTTTCCTGCTCAAGATCCACCAGGCAGAGTGTGAGTGGGTGTGCCAGGTCTCCAGAGCAAGTCGTTTGTATCTGAGCAGAGAAATGGCTCCAATTGTATGACCACACTGGATGCTACTCGTGAAAGTGGCAGTGACAGGGTGCAGGGGCCCCCCAGACACTCACCCGTTCCTCTTGAAGCTGACCCGCAAGCCGGCCCACAGGCAGAACCCATCCAGAGGCCCAGGGTGGTCGCCTTCCCGGTTGACTTCGCCTGGAGCGGGTTTCCACTCCTCTGCACCTTTGCCCTGTTCGGATTTCCACTCGGGGTTTGTTGCAACCGCAGCCAGGTTCTCAGGTGGTAGCAGGAGTCCCCGACGGAAAGGTCTGCAGGGGTGGGGGTGGTTACCCCTATCCTGAGTAGGGATTCCCTGCTTCTGATCCAAAGACTGTGTCTACCCCAGCCACAGAGGAGAGAGATTTGAACCAATTATCTGGATAATTTGCTCTCACTAGGTAGCAAATTCGATTTTTTTCTGACCGCCTTCACACACATAAGCACAGCTGGCTGGCAGAGAGGGGAGGACTAAATTCACCATCCTTAGGTCAGACTGCTTTCCCTTTTGGGGAGGACTGGAGATGCGGGGACGTGAAACGCGAATCCCTGCAAAATTGAAAACAACTCACTCCACCCCACCTAAAACTAATAGACGACAAGACCTCCCAGGAAGATACTAGACTCGGCCAACCCGCCTGCAGCGCACAGGATCCAGAGCTCCCATGAGTGGAAGAGACAGCGGCCGCCCCGCCGTCGCGGCGGCGAACTGGGAACTTGCGGTTTCCAGGGCTTCGGCGCGAACCACCTCCGCGGTGCGAACTGCCTTCCCCCGACCCCCACCCCCACCTCTGCAAGGCCCACCGAGTCTGCAAAGCCCTCCTCTCTTCCCGAAGTCCTTAAACCAGGGGAGCCTCAGAAAACAAGCACAGGCTGAGCTGGCCAAGGGCCTCTGCAGACTTTTCTAAAACGAAAAAGGGCGCCCAGTGTCCCGGGCAGAACCGGCCCTGAGACTGCGCGGGAGACTGCGCGGGTCCCCTGCTTGGGGGGATTCCAAAACCGAAAGAAGACAAAAAGGCCGAGGATCCCAGCACCCCATCCAGACCTCCTTATTGAACATCCAGCCCAAAGAGCTCCCCTCCTGCCGCCGCCAGAATCCAGAAAAGTTCGATCCCCAATTTCGGGTTGAATTTGGAGGAGGAAAGGTTGCGCCTAGGCACCCCACCGCACCACCGGGGCCGTCGCGGCCCCAGCGCAGAGCCCGGGAACTTGTGACGGGTGACAAAGTTAAGCTATGGGTGTCCCGGGACACCGCCTATTCCCGTCCAGAACCGGATCACGGCCACCCGGGGTGGGAGGCCCAAAGACGAGAGACCATGGCAGCTCCCTAGCCCCTTGACCTCTCCTCCCAATGCACCGTGAGAGCCGCTCCAGGGACCAGACCCAGACTGCGGTTCCCCGCCTGAGCTCACCCGACCCACGCCAGCCAGGGCCGCAGAAGGCAAAAACGAATTCTACGGGACTGGGCCCACCGCGCCCCAAACATCCACCTGAAGTACCCTAGCCCAAGGTCGCATTTACGCGGACAGAGGTAGACTGAGCGCTGAACAATCCCTAACTGGAAAATTCGTGCAGAATCGCAATCCCGAGAGAAAAGGCGCACTCGCCGGCGGCGGAGTTTGAGCCGGAGCCGCGCGGGCGGGACCTGAGCCGGATCCCGGGTAATTTCCCGGGCACCGAGGGGTTCACCAGGCGGCGTGAACTCCGAAGCCGGGGAGGCGTGGGCAGCCCCTGCGCTCCCCAAGCGGGAACCTGGGCTTCGGGCCGCGCCCCCTCCCCAGCCTGGGCCCCGGGCTTCTCGAAGCCCGGGGCGCATCTGCTCCGCATTACCCCGGCCACCTCCTCCCCGCCCCCCTCCAAACTGAGAAGGATTTGTCTCCGCTTAATATCCAAACCTTTTTTGTATTTTTTTTTTCAAGGGCGAAGTAATATCTTCCAAATGAGGCAAAACCGTGACGGATCTGAAGCGTTCTCTGCGGGTGCCTGCGTCTCCGCGGGCCAAGCTTCCGTCTCGGCCGCGGCGTGTTTCTGCCCACGGCTCTGCTCTCTCTTTCTGCCTCGGAATTTCGAGTTCTGCGCGCTCTGACTCCGTTTTCAGCCCTGGGTATCGTTCCCTCTGTCTGACCCTGTGTGTCTCCCTCTCCCCTCGAATCTGCGTCTACGGCCTTCCCTTCTGCTTCCTCTGTCCCTGCGCAGTCTGTCTTGTCTCCAAGTCCCTGACCGCAAGCAAACTTTCCAATCCTCCCAGCTGGTACTGGACTGCAGGACCACAGGAGGGGAGGCGGTCCCCAGAGTTCTCGGGCCGTGTCCTCCCCGCCCCGCTCCCCTCCCGACCCGGCCCCATCGGCTCCGCCCGCTCGCACCTGGTCTCCCGGGCCACGCCGCCGCCGCCGCTGCCATCTACGCGCGCCGCGGCCGAGGCTGGAGTTTTAAACGGCGTTTCCCGGGCGCCCGGCGCGGGCCCACGCGATCCCTAATGGCCCCGGTGGCTGCCAATCACGCGTCGCTCCCGCCCCCGCCCCGCCCCACCCTGCTGGTGCAGTGGAACCACTCTTGGCCTAGGACGCGAGGGTCCGACCGTCGGTGGGTCTGTGGGCCCGGCCAGCGTCCGTCAGCTTCTCCGAATCTTCATCTTTCGGTCTTCCAGTCCCGGGATCTCTGCGTCTCTCGGTTCTGCAAAAGCCGCAGGCCAATTCCTGGGACGAGGAGGGGTCTTGACAAACCTTTCCCTCAAAAGGCCGCACCCGCGACTGGGGGCTTAGCGCCAGAATTAGTGGAGCTGGCATGGGGGCGCTCTGGCTGACCCCCGCCCCCCACCGTCCCTCCAAGATGGGACCTGAGCTGCGCGCGCACACAGACACGCACTCTCCCTACGGGTCCCACACCACCGGCCGCCCTGCCGTCCCCGCGCCACAACAGCACCCTACAACCCGAAATCAGCACTCGCCGCTCACGCACTCAGCCCATACACAGGATGGCGCTCCTAACCGCCGGCCTCCTGTCTGGCAAGCTGGAGGCCTCTTCGAGAGGCTGTGGATGTGGGACTCAGCTTCACACGCAGCACACGCACCTGTTTCAAGGGGGACAGACACCCGGTTCCTGGCCCACATGGGGAAAATCCTGGGCCTGGGGCCCTCGCATTCCTGCCAGTGCCCTACTCCCTTCAGGCAGGACCGGCTCACAGGAAGAAGACGTTTGGGAGCCGCCTTTGGGTCCAGGTGGTGAAGGAGCCCAGCCTTCTGAAAGGTGTGTCTGAGGTGTGTGCCAGAGGGGCAGGTTAACGCAGACGCTACTGGTGGTGCCCAAGTGACGACTGATCGTGTTGAGGCTGTCCGTGGAGGTGACTAGAGAGGCGCTTGGCCAAGTGTGTGTAGGATGTAGGGTGCATACAGTGTGTGTCCCTGTGTGGCTGGGATTCTGTGCAGTCTGTCTCTGGCCACAGTGGTAGCAACGGCGAGTCAGATATAGAGTGTGTCCTCGTAACAAGTGCTCCCAGGACCGCAAGTCCATGTGTAACTGTGGCCATAAGTCCTTTCTGTGTGTATAACCAATCATTGTGCAATTGTGAGTCCAAGCGTGATTGTGGATCCAGGTGACTGCATGTAAGACAGACACAGGATGAGCACATGGTCTTAAACTTGGGGCTGGAGCAGCTGGACCCTGGTTCTGGCATTCCCTCCAGTAAGAGTAGCTTCTGGGAGCTGGGCTGTTTACTTAGAGGCAAAGGCACAAAGAGGTGGGAGGTGTTGGCTGCCTGATGCTACCAGTAAGTTTCAGAGTCCTGGAATGGGTAGAGGAGGTCAGGAATTTGGGCCTGGGCAGGGCAGAAGGGGCCATGGATAGATTTGAGGATTGATCCCCAGGCAGAGTTAGGGGCTGAGTGCCTCAGGCGGGGGGGGGGGGGGGTAGGGAGTGGTGGGCCTCAGAAGGGAGGGGAGAGGAGGGGGCGGTAAGAGGATTAGGCTGCTTAGACCCTTCTCTCCCACCAGGATCCCCCACCCCCACCCCAAAGCTCCAGAAAAGATTTCTTCTGCCAAAGCAAAACCGTTTAGGCTCCATTTAAAGGGACAAGAAAGGTGGAGGCGGGGGCTTTAAATAACCTTTTAATTTCCCTTCAGGGATCCAGCCCTGTGAGGGAGGGGAGAGAGGAGGAGGGAAGCGAGGGAAGGGGGGGGGGTACCTAAGCCTGTCTCTTTGGCTTAAATTATCCAGACTTTGGCCAGGCCCTCCACAAGCAGGACAAATTGTGGGAAGGACACTGCGCCCCCACCTGGCTGCCCTCCACACACAAACACATGTGCAAAGATCATCCTGGAGAAAATTGTAACCCCCTACACACATATACAGTCATTCAGTCACACACAGAGACCTAGATATGGGTGCACACGTGGAGCATCCCATTTAGAGATGCACAAATGAAGTCCCTTCTGTGTAGCACAGATGTGGAATCCCTCTCTCCCAGCCTCAAGCCATCTCTGCCTGGTGGTAGCAGGAGGGTTTGCTGAGGGCACTCCCCTCCAGGAGGAATCCTGGCTTCATTTGGGACTCCCTTCCCGGTGGGAAGGGGCTTCATCTTTCTTTGCCCAGGGACCCAGCTCTCCAATTCATCCCCCCTTAGTCCTTGCCTCAGACAAGACAGGGGCTGCCAGGCAGACTGAAGGGGCGGGGACCCCAACCCAGCCAGGGCCTGACTTGGGGCCAGGTCTGCCAGGCCCAGACTTGCAGAGCAAGACTGTTGAGGATAGCACAGGTTCTGCTGGTGAACCGAGGGCTACTGAGGGTTCCAGGTGATGGGAGCACCTGCTCCTTGAGGGAAATTGTCTGCCATACAGACTCTGAGGCCAGCTGGGGAAACCCCTCTAATCTCAGGGCCTGCCAGTGCCAGCTGTCCCAGTCCCAGAGGTGTGGAGGTGGTGGCTGGGTGGCCAGTATATCTCAAGCCTCGTGGAACACACTGGGCCTTCACAGACTGGAATTCCTAGGCACCTGGAGAATCCCACACTGCCTTGCGGGGACACACAGGCCTCCACACAAGGGGACGATGTGGAAATCGTCTCTGTCATATTCCCACCCTGGTGTACTTCCACAGACATTGCAGCACAGTGTTGGGCTCTGAGTTGATTGTGGATTCTTTTTTTAAAATGTTTATTATTTTTGAGAGAGAGAGAGACAGAGCATGAGTGGGGGAGGGGAAGAGAGAGAGGGAGACGCGGAATCCAAGGCAGGCTCCAGTCTCTGAGCTGTCAGCACAGAACCCGATGTGGGGCTCGAACCCATGAACCTTAAGATCATGACCTGAGCTGAAGTCCGAGGCTTAAAGACTGAGACACCCAGGCGTCCTGATTGTGGATTGGTATGGAGGCAGGGCAAAATCCCTGGCACATGCTGGGATAGAAAGAGAGGAAAATGGGGTGGAGGGAAAAGGGGAAGGTGTCCTTTAGGAAGGCGGGGGTGGGAGGGTGGGTGATGGGGAGCTTGGCAACCCACAAGGTGGGTGGGTTTTACTGATTTAACAAAATGATTCTAAAGGTGCCACCGTCTAGACAGGAGCTAAGAAGTAGAAATGATTCAGGGCCTCCCACCCGGGCTTGCTCCTGGAACCTCCCCACCCTCCCCGCTTACCCCAGGGGTGGGGGGGGGTGTCTGTGGCTGACACCTTCAAAGGGCTTAAAAGGAAGGCGTCCCCAGACTGGTTGGGGTCCCGCCCCTAATAGACTTTCCTGGGCTGCTGGGGCTGGGAGTGGAGGAAGCAGTGCATTTCGGGATGTGGTTGTATGTTTGTGTGCGTTCGTTATCCTGTGAGTTTATGTGTGTATGAGTAGTTATGTGTATATACTCCTGTATTTGTGTATAACATATGTGTGTGCATGTTTAAATATGTAATATATGAATGCAGACTGTGCCTTTGTGTGGGGGGGGGGGAGAGGGGAAAGGGGGTGTTGGGGAAGATGTTTCTAAATTGGACCAAGGTAGTGGGTAGGCAAGGGATGGGTTAATTTGGGAACTTGGGAAAACTGGGTGCTCACAGGTCTGGAAACTCTGAGACCACCGGTCCCAGCCATTTGTGCAGAAAGATCTGGGAAATGAGGGTCGGAGGTTCCCTAAAGCCCCATCTCTGAGCTCGGTTTAGAGAGCAATGCCAAATCAACCCCCCCCCCCCGTACTCGCCCCACACACACATACATACATTCCGAAAGAGAACTCTAAGCCTCCTTGGCCATTCACAGCTCGAGAGCGAAGGGGGCAGGCGCCGATGAGGCCACTCTGTAGGAGCCCCCAGATCCCCGAATTGCAGGAACACACCCGGCTGCCATGGAAGAGGCTCGCCAGGCAGATTTGTGACCGTGCCCCTCCATGCTCCTTCCCGGAGCCCCACTTTCCCCTGCGTCCCTATGAGCCGGGATTCAGTGGAGGGGGGGGGGCCTGTGTCCTGGTTCCAGATGGGGGGCGCGGGGCCCACTCCCCAGTCCGACCCCACGGCTGGCGCTCCCCGGGGCAGTAGCTAGGTGGTGGGCGGCTTAGAGCTAATTCGAGAGTTAATGGCGGCGGCCCGGCCCCCCGCGGCCCCCTCCGCCCCCCACACCCCCCACCCTCGGGCAGGGCCGCGGGCCGCCCGCATCTGCGCGGTCCGCGGCGATTCATCATCTTGATCCATGGCGCGCGCTGACGGCGGCCCCGGCCGCGCTGACAAGACTAACAAAGCAATTTGCCACGAGCCATCTCCTGGACAGGTTATTAGCGCGGCCGCCGCTTAAAGAGCCCTCCCCCCAACCCCAACCCCAGCGCAGGGCAGCTACCTGCTCTGCCCCTTCCCTCCGATGGCCTACTGCCCTTCGGCGGCGTTCAAAGATACCCACTGCCCATATTCCTGGCCTCCTCCAACCACCCCAGAGTACCCCCACCCCCCCCAACACACACTCACCCTGCTAATTTTCCGTGCATTCCTGCCTCCCCTAGCGGGGGTCCATACCTGGCCCACCGGCTCCTGCCCCCACCTAGCTCCCCCAATCCCCTCAGTACTCCTGGCCCCTTCCCACCATCTATCAGCTTTATTCCCAATACTACCTGAATTGTCCCTCACCTTCTTACTCCCAGTGGGTCTCCCCATTTCTTCTGAACACCCTCCTCACCTCCTCTACCCACCCCCTTGCCATCAGGGATTGGAAAACCCTACTCATTCCCAGATTTGGGGGGAGAGGTGTGTCCTACTGTGCTTTTGAATTTCCTCCAACCACTTTTGCCCCCAGGTGGCCTTACTGTGGGGGTTGGGGTGGCCAGCTGGGTGCCTGCGGAGGTGAGAGGACACTCTGACTTCTCCAAGGGTACCTTGATGAGGGACTTGGTAAGTTGAACGGAGTTTCTCTGAGGAGAGGCTATGCATGCCAGGGGGAAATGTTGGTCCCCATCCAAACAGAGGCTCAGAGAAATTCAGGGCCAGACAGCAGGTCAGTGCAGAAGAGGTTACTGGAGCCAGGTGTGTGGCCTCCCAGGCCTGGGCTTCATCCCTGGCTGCATCCCCTCTGGAAATAAAGGAGGCCAAAAGATCAGGGTGCCCTCCCTAAGCGACTCCTCTCCCACCTGCAGTGAGGAGTGGAGAGAGCTATAAATGAAAGTAGGTGCGCTTGGCCAGATTTATCGATATATGATAGATAATAAGGGAGAAGAGCATTCTGCACATTCAGATCCCCAAAAGCAAAATGACTATTTGGTCATTTCAGACCGAAGTCTTCCTTTAAAAAATTCCTTAGGTAGGGTGGATGTGGTCTGGTTCTTTAGATATACAGCAGGTCCATGTGAAGGGACTCCATGCGCACTAGGTGAGCTCCCGGGTGTGTGCGTCTGTGTGCATGGATAAAGCCAAGTGTCAGACATGTGTGTACTTGCATAGGTGGGGTGTGCCAAGTGTGTCCCTCTGAATATATGTGTGTGTTGGAGGCTGAGTGTGTCCTTTCAGGTGTACATGGAGGCCTGGGAGGGGCCAACGTGTGGCATATATGTGAAAATGTCTGTGCATACCTAGGGTAACTGGCTTCGAACCAGGAAGGAGCCCTGCCCCACTCTTCTCTTAGATCCTCAACATTCCCAAACTGTCAGCCTCTGTACCTGGGTGATGCGGAGAGAGACATGGCCCTGCTCTGAGAGCCTGCCGGAGCTTCTTTGGAGGGATTTAGATATAGGAGGGGACATTCTATCTAAAGGACAGGAGGTCTTGAACCTCTACCATGACCCAGGTTGGTGCTGAGTGCCCAGGGAGGGGCAGGGGAATGGACCATGTACCAGGAAGCTGGCGGTCTTCTTTTCCTCTAGCCAGCCAGGCCATGTCTTCACCCGCAGGGAGACCCAGCTCTGTCGCTGCCTGCGCCACCACTGCGTCCCTGACGTGAAATATGGGGGGCGCAGGCCGCGCTGGGGAGATTTGTCATCTGTGCTCAGCGGGTGACTCTATCTGCAGACTATTAGAGTATAAAATATATTTTACAAGAGTTTTAGCTACAGGTGACTTGCTCTTTATTACTAGATGTGGGCAAAATCAATACTTCTGTAACTAAAAGATCATTTATTTTGCTTTTTGAAACATTTTTCAACAGGGGCACTGGCTAAGCTTGCAAAGCTATGATTAAGAGTTATGGTGGCTCCTGTTTCCCTTAACCCTTTAAGGACCGCAGCCCAGGCGCTCCTAGTGCTGGTACCTGCCCATGGAAAGCCAGACGCACATCCCAATTACAGCAAACACAGACACACTGACTGAAGTGTACATGCCCCCATGCTGATAAAACCATCGTGCAGACACCCAGATTCTCACATATGTGTACATACAGTCTCCCCAGGTACACACAGAAATATAGCAGCAAATACATTCCTTCCCGCCCAGAAACCCACAAATCAATTGCACATGTGCATGAGTGCGTGCTATATGAAAGCCACCAGCACATATGTCTACATACAAATTTCTCCCACCTCATGTCCTAACACATTCACACATACACACCATGACCCTCAGATGTGCACAATCACGTTGTGCTAACTTGTGACTCTGGGTCAGTGGCCAGCCAAAAATGGGGACTCTGAAAGGGGGTTGGAAGATGCTGAAGGGGGGCAGGTTTCTCCTGAATGAAGTTTTGGCCACTATTGGGCAAGGAATGGAGAGAGGCCAGGAATGTCAGAGCCCAAAGATGGGATCTGTGGAAACTGGGCCCTACTCCAATCAGCCCAGCTCTCCTCAAGCACTCATCCGCATGACTGCCCTGTACCCCCAACTAAAGCAGAGGGTGTAGCTTTTCTGTATAGGAAAGCTGACGTCACATAATTCTGTCAACACTGTTCATTGGTGAACACCCCTGGCCTGGGTGGGTTCAGAATGATTAAGTGGCCACGTGCCATTTCCAGAATGGCATCACCTAACCAGACTGGACTGTGACCATTGTCTGATTCAGCAAATCAGCATTAGCTCGTTGTTATTTAACTCGGGGCTGGGGGGAAACATGGAGGAGACAGTGACTTAACCAACCCATGGATGAAGCTCTAATGGGGAGATTCCAGACCATGAGATTGGCTAAGTGTATCTGCTATCCATTGTTGTATAACAGATTACTCCTAAACTTCAAGTGGCTTAAAACAAACATTTATAGGCACACCTAGGAGATATTGCAGGTTCAGTTCCAGACCACCGCAATAAAGTGAACATCTCAATAAAGCCAGTCAAATGAATGTTTTGGTTTCCCAGGGCATATAAAAGTTATGTTTACACTATACTGTAGTCTGTTAATTGTGCAATAGCTGTATGTCTAAAAAACAATGTATATATCTTTGTTAAAAATACTTTATTGCTAAAAAAATGCATCTGAGCTTTCAGCAAGTCATACTCACTGATCACATATCACCACAACAAATATAATAATAATGAAAAGATTTGGAATCTCGTGAGAATTACCAAAATGTGCCACAGACATGAAATGCGCAAATGCTGTTGGGAAAAAAATGGCACCAACAGACTTGCTTGATGCAGCGTTGCGGCAAACCTTCAATTTGTAAAAGAACACGGTATCTGCAAAGTGCAATAAAGCAAAGCTCAATAAAATGAGGTATGCCTATATTATATCACAGTTTGGGAGGGGCAGGAATCCAGGAGTAGCTTAGCTGGGTGGTTCTGTCCTGTGGTTGGGGGGGGGTCTCTTACAGATTGCAGTTATATTGGTTAGGGCTACATTCTCTGAAGTCTCGACTGGGGCTGGGGGATACTCTTCCAAGAAGGCTTATTCACATGACTGGCAGGCGGTGCTGGCTGTCAGCTGGAGCGCCTCAGTTCTACTCCACATAGCCTCTTCAGCATGATAACCTGAACTTCTTTATATGGTGGCTGGGATGAGAGAGAGAGAGAAAGAGAGAAAAAGCCAGAGAGAGAGAAAAAAAAGTCCAAGAGAGAGAGAAAGGTCAAAATACAGACTGTCATCTTTTAAACCTAATCTCAAAAGTGACATCCCATCACTTCTGCTATGTTCTAGTCCTTGTAAGCAAGTCACTAAGTCCAACCCACATTCAAGGAGAGGACAATTAAACTCCACCACTCAAAGGAAGAAGTATCAAAGAATTTGTGGACACATTTTTTAAACTACCAAATTAGGCAAGGGGACACTTCCACTCTACAAAATGACAAGCATCTCTTGGTGTCTGCAAAATGACAAGCATCTCTTGGTGACTCCAAACCCCAGGAAAACTCTGGGGCATCCTGAAGTGGAGAGGAGAAGGCATGGCCAGGTGATGATGGAGACTCAGAGGTAACCCTTGCTCAGGACCACAGTGTAACAGTATAATTGCACAATAATTAAATCCATAGACCCTGGAGCCAGACTTCCTGGGTTCAAATCCAGGCTCTGGCAATGACTAGCTGTGTGACCTTGGGCAAGTCACTCAACCTCTGGTCCTCTGTTTTCTTATTCGTAAAATGGGGGAAATATCAGTACTTACCTCCTAGGGTGGTTATAAAGGTTAAATGACAGTACCTGGTTATTTTGTAAAGGCCATGTGAGTTTCAGCTAATACATCAGTTCCTACCTCTCATTGGCAGACCTCTCCCTGTGGACGCTTTTTCACAAGGAATTTGTTGAGCACCTTTGATGTTCCTCAAGCTAAGCCCATACACACACCACCCCAGTGACTCCGGGCCCCTCCCTGCCCCCATCCCCTCAGGCCAGCCTGGTGGAAGGCTAAGCAGACAGGCTGGGCTCCATGAGCTCCATTTGACCCTGCCAGCCCAGCACTGCCTTTTGTGGCCTCTCTGGGAATGTTGTGCAATATGTTGGCCACAAACATTTTATGAGCAAGAAGACAGGAAGAAATTTTCCTCTATCGACCGCAGTCAGGCCTGCTCCCTCCGCCTCCTCTTCATAGGTCTCCTTGGTGATGAGGGGGACAAGGTGAAGACTGCCCTCACAGCAGAACCCCCAAGGAACAGCCTAGTCCCAGTGCCCTTGCCCTCAACCTCCCCAGGGCAGGACCTGAAGCAGCTGGCGCCCCCTCCCATCGCTGGCACAGAGGGGTAGGCAGACCTGGATCCAGGAGATCTCAGCCCCTTGGGGCAGGCATCCTCTCCAAGCTCGCCTGGTCTAGGAGTCCCAAGATGGTTCACTCAAACAAGAAAGGAGAAAAGTAAAATTTGGGGAGAAAATTGTGCAGAAAGCTACATCTATTCAATGTGAACCTCTATCCTCTCCATTCTGAGATTGTCTTTTCAACTTTTTTGACATTCACATATCCTTTCTTTTCTGAAATGAAGCTGAGAGCAGTTGGTAGCTTTCCCTCAGTGCCTTTATATGGCAAAATTAATAACTGGCAACTTTATGCTGGAACCCACATCTTTTTAAATTTATTTTTTTCAACGTTTTTTTTTTTGTTTTGTTTTGTTTTTGGGGGGGACAGAGAGAGACAGAGCATGAACGGGGGAGGGGCAGAGAGAGAGGGAGACACAGAATCGGAAACAGGCTCCAGGCTCCGAGCCATCAGCCCAGAGCCTGACGCGGGGCTCGAACTCACGGACCGCGAGATCGTGACCTGGCTGAAGTCGGACGCTTAACCGACTGCGCCACCCAGGCGCCCCTTAAATTTATTTTTTATGTTTAATTTTTATTTTTGAGAAAGACAGACAGACAGACCGATCACAAGCGGGGGAGGGGCAGAGAGAGAAGGAAACACAGAATCCAAAGCAGGCTCTGGGCTTGAACTCATGAACCGTGAGATCAGGACCTGAGCCCAAGTCGTAGGCTTAACAGACTGAGCCACCCAGATGTCCCATGGAACCCATATTTTTAAAATATCACTCTCTTCAATGCAGGAGGCACAAAACTGTCCCACCTCCTCAAACACTTGCTGACCCCTAACTTGGGCTCCAACACCAGGTGAAAGAGGGAGCCCACCTCATTTCTGCCTCAGCTCTGCCAGCAGCTTGGACTGACTGAGGACAAGTCCCTTCCTCTCCCCAGCCCCAGTTGGTCTCCCCATCTGCTCCAAGGGCTATTGGACAGATGTTCTCTCTCAGTCTATGATCTTAGACTCACTCTGACCTTTGCCCTGGGCACCCCCACCCCTCCCTGCCCCCACTCCCTCCACCTCCAACCTAAGATGACCACAGGTGGACGCTGACATGCTGCAGAGCAGGGGAATCACCTCTCACTGGCCTGATGCCCCTTTGCCAGGCTCCACTGGAGTCTCTGAGCTGGGGGCAGAGAGACGGGAGGGGTCTTCGGCCTTTGGCCAGGGGGACCCTCCGTGATGCGCCAGGGAGGGAGAGAAGGATTTGTCTCAGGGGCTTGGTCTAGGCTGAGGGACCCCCCTCCCCTCCCTGCCCCCAAGGCTTGGCTGGAGCACAAGGGGCCCCTTTGTGGGGCCTAATCTCAAAGCACTGCGGCTTTAGCGACCTTCAGGGATGAAAGCGCCAGGAGCTGGCGGCCGGGAGGTGGTGTGGGGGCAGCCCCACTAATCCCTGCGCTTTCGCCAAACAAAGCTGCCAGGAGGGGCTGGCTCCCAGGAGATGATCCAGGGAACCAATTCCTGGAGCCTAACCCGCTCTGACAGCCCGAAAAGGAGAGGCCCACTACCGCCCCAGTGGCCCCAGCTTGGCCACGGGGGCTGAGGGAGGCCTGGCCTCCGCACTTCCTCCTGTCCACCCATGGACTCCTCTCCCTGTCTGTGAGGATATGTTCCTGTAGTTCCTTTCTCTCCCTGCTCAGCTCCACTGGCCCCTAGTTCCTCAGCCCCAAATACTTTAACCTCTTTTCAGGCCCTGGTACCCTAGTCCCTCAACACCAGGCTCTTTGCCTATTGCCCCCAATATCCCGTTTCTTAGTATCCCAGACCCAAATCCTTTAGCTCCCAATCCCTTGTCCCCTAATTCCTTACCCCCAGTCCTAACTCCCAGACTCCCAGTCTCCACCTCTTCTCCCCCAGCCCCTAACTCTCCAGTCTCATGGCCCTCTGGCTCTTGGTGTCCCCCAGTCCCCACCTCCTGCCTCCAGAGAGCTGCCAACCCTTGCTCTCCCGGCCCTTTCCTCCCCCCTCCCCAACCTCTCCTGACCCGATGCCCCTGCTGTTCCATGGGTGTGTGTGTGTGTGTGTGGCTGTCTCTGCCTCATTCCATTCTATCTAACCCGTACTCAGCTTGGCCACAGAGAAGACTGAGGAAGGAAGTGATTTGGACTCAACCTTGATGAAACCCATGCCTCCCACCAGACTCCCTCCAACCATGATCACCCTGGAATCCTGATGCTTCATCCCAGGCTCACAGGTGAGCACATCATGGTGGCCAGAGGAAAGGGCATGGTGGGCTCAGCAGGCTGAGAAAAGAGGCCCAGAGGGCTAGCTTCCTGGAGCAGAAGGTGTCAGCAGGGCTGGGCTGTCTGCTGCCCCATCTCTCCCCTAAGCTGAGGAGACCCAGGATGCAGAAATCTCCACCAGATCCAGAGAGCACCAGGTGCCAGGTGGGGTCACCCAGGCCAGCAGAGGCCACTGAAGAGCCAAGATGACTTTGGGGCCCACAGGGAGGGATTGGACAGGGCAAGAGGGTTGAATTCCCAGGAGAGGGGCGGGGGCCAGGCCAGCCCAAAGCACTTTCCCACCATAGCCTCTGCTGTCTCCACTCCACTAATCTGATTAGGATATTTACCAACCTCCCATAGCCTGCTTGGGGCGGAGGGGGGTATTACACCGAGGAGGATCGAGGATCTCCATCTCCCTTCCAGTTCCCAGCATAATGGGAGGCCCAGAAAGGTGTTTATGGCCCCTGAAATGACTGCACCAGGCCATCCCTCCTGTCTGCCTGGTCCCAGGGCTGTCTGAAAGACCCTTCCCCATCAAGTTTAGCCTTCTTCAGGAAGTCTCCTCTGCCACCCTCTGTCAGATGCCTGGGTCCTCTCCAAGCCATTTCTGGGCTTTCATGCTGTCCCACCCAGAGCCACAATTATTATGACATTATTCATGTCTGGAGGCAGTGCTTTCCTTCCTAAGTTTGTATGGGTTTTTAGGCACTGAGGACAAAGAGGATGGTGGTGCAGTCCCCAAGAGGCTGTTCCATGTAGTTGGAGTCAATGTCACTCACACTTGCTTTGACCCCACACCCAGGTTCAGGCCCTTCTTGAAGGGGGAGGGGCGCAGCACCTGTCTCAGGTTTCACTGAGAAAAGAACCTGACAAACCTTGGTGTGTGTGTGTGTGTGTGTGTGTGTGTGTCTCTCTCTCTCTCTCTCTCTCTCTCTCTCTCTCTCTCACACACACACACACACACACACACACACACACAGGCACACTGTCACACAGGGAAGGTCCACCCATCCCAGGCCCTCCCTTGCTTCTGTACCACTGAACACCAGACACAGTGGGCCTAGCTTGGGCTTGCTCCCTCCCCCAGCTGATGTAGGTGTGAGTGCAGTAGAAGGAGGACACTGCCTGTAGATTAGAGGGAAGCATTCTTCAAGGGGCTAGAGGGGTGGGGCTGCCAGCCTCCCTGGGGGTTGAGGACAGTGGAGGTGGCTCTCCGCAGAGGAATGACAGCACCTCTTTCCCCCTCTCCTCAGAGGTTGAAGGCCCCAAGTTCATTCATCCCTTGCATGATTTCAAATAGAAAGTTATTCTGAGCCAGAGGCAAGAGTTTCTTTAAAAAGCTAACAATACAAGGCCAACTTCAGACCAGGGTAAAGCTGGCTCCCTCCTGAGGGTTCCCACCCACAGTGTACTCGGGTACTCAACATTTACCCCTTTGGATTATTCCAGCTAGGAGTAATTTCAGCGATGGTTTCTGAGGATAGAGAAAGGATTGGGCGCCCCCTGCTGTCTGACCTTCAGAACTGCACCATTTCCCCAGGGCGCCCCAGCCGGGATCCTTCTGTAACCCCAACCCCAATCACACAAGACCTCTTCCTCTCATCTCCCACCTCCAGATGCCCTTGATTGGGTCAAAGAAACTATCCTGCTTGGGTTCCCAATTTCCCACTGGCAGCCGCCTGGAAAAGGGGATAGCCTGGCTGTGGTAGGCGCGGTTGCTAGGGAGATGGAGTTTCACAGGCTGATTCTTGGCATTTTGGTCCCTAAGGGACTGAGGGGGACTAATGGGAAAATGGCTAAGAAGGGAGAAGTAAGACTGACCCAGAGACTGGGGAGGAGGGGCAAAGGGAGAGGAATCTGATGAGGGAGGAGAGAGGGGGCAGATTAGAGGGGCACAGGAGAGAAGACAGTAAACAGGACAGGTGAGGTGAGCAAAGGTGATAGGAAAAAGAGAGAGATGTACAGGTGAGGACACAGGTGATCTGCGGAAGAACAAAGAGGGAAGAAAAGATGCAAAGTGAATGGAGGCCACCAAGGGGCTCATGAGCAGGAGTCATTGCTCCCTGCCTCCTGCCATCTACTGGGCCACATCCAGCCCTATGTGTCCAGCCAGCCCTGTGACTGATGGCCAGGCCCCTGGTGGGGCACTGAGGGCAGGCACTCAGCAGAGGCAGACACCTGGGATGTCTGGGCTGTGGGGCACACACAGAATTCATTCTGTGTGGGCAGAACACATTGAGTTCAGTGCTGTGGTCAGAAGCCCAGGCCTGGGGGATGGGGGTGGAAGGTCTGTGGTTTTGAGCCAGGCCTTGGGCTCCTCTCCTTCCCACTCCCTACCATCTGCTTGGCCCAGGGGTCCTTCTCCAGGCAGGTTCAGCCTCTTTCTCTTATGTCAAAGACCAGAAGGGAGCCCTATCCACCTGGGCTGGAATCAGGGGTGCTCGGGCTTCTAGCCTGCCAGGTACCCTTCAGGGAAGAACAAATCCCTTCATGGTGCACCCCGCACAGATAGCCACGCCCAAGGAAGAGAAGAGGCAAGTTCATTTTCTGCTCTTGGTCTCATCTTCCTCCACCCGCTTGGTGCTGTGTATGTGTGGGTTGAGGGGGTATTAATTAGACCATACTTTCAGACTGTCCAGCCCCAAATTCATGATTTCTGCCCCCAAAGCATTTATCTGCCCATCCCCTTTGAGAAAAGCAAGCTTCATTATTTGTCTTTCTCAGCAAGGGCCCTTGGAGGTGGAGGTGGGGAAGGGAGGCTAGGTGAGCAACGTGTAATTCTCCCATGGTCACACAGCAGACAAGCTGGGCTAGGACTTGGATGTCTTGCACTCACCCAGGGCTCTGCCCACTATCTCCCCTGCCTCTCCAGGCCCTGGAGTGGGTCTATTCACCGGCCTTCTAGCCTCTTAGAGCCTTTCCACACACACAGCACACAAAGGCCAGAAGATCTATGGCCATGAGGAGGGGTGAGGACCCAAGTAAGCAGACTTGATACAGATCTTCTGTCTCCAGATCCCGTGAGCCTGTCTTAGTCACAGGGTTAGGGGCCAATCAGGATTCCAAATGAGGAAGCACGATGCAATAAAGTGGCTGGGGAGATGCTGCGTTTACCATGCCTGGGAGAGTTTAAGAAGAGGCTGTAGAAAGGAGACCTCATGGGATGCTTCTTGAGGCTCCTTGCAGACCTTGAACCCTAGGACGCTCCAAGGGTCCTTCATTCCAACTCCTTGCCCTCTACTCCTCTTCTCCCCAGTTACATGGTCTAAGGAAGTATCTGGGTGGCCTTATTTCTCCAACATCCCTTCCCCCACCCCCAAGTTCCCAAGGGAGCCTGGTGTCTAGGCTTAAAGATTGCCCAGCCTAAACCCCCAGCAGCCTCCCTCCCTGCTCCCCCACTATGGCCTTTTGCTGTGCCTGGCTGAGTGGGGATGGGGATGCCAAGGGGCCGGGAAGGGGGCTCATCAGCAGTACTACTAATAGACCATCCTCAGCCACATCCTATTACCGCACAGCCCCTCCCCAGCCCCCCAGCCTGGCTGGCCTGCGCCTCTCTGAGGCCCCGGGGACCAGGCATCAGATTGGAGTCAAGATTCCGAGAGTGTCATTTGCCGCTGCTGATGGTGCTGATAATAGGGACGGGATGGCAGGCGGAGAGCAGGAGGCACAGAGGCGGATTCTCTATTAAGGCTTCCCCCTCTCAGCACAGCAGCAGGCGAAAGGCAGGCCAGAGCTGGCACTGGGAAGACGAGGCAGGGAGAGTTCTATGATGGGCTGGATGTCTTGCTTCTGCCATTAGTGCAGACCAGGTACTGGCAGGGAGCTAGAGAGGACTGGGTAGCTATGTGGTCAGAGGATGCCAAATCCCAGAAGGAGGGTGAAGGAAAAATGGAAAGCCCCAGCCTACCCCTTTGCCACACAGTGGCCCAAAACTCCCCATTTCCATCCCACTTCACTGCCTGGGACCTAAAGCCTCCTGCTGCTGAACAGAAGGGAGGTCCTTGCTCTCCTACCTGCTTGCAGAGCAGAACTTTATAGAGAAAATGCCCAGAGAAATCTGGCAGAGCCTCCCGCTCTGCTGGGAGCTTGGCTAGTGGGTGTTCTTAGAGCAGGACTTCACTGCCCCTGTACCTCCCCTGGGAACCCCAGCAGTGCTCATTCTTCACCTCTTTTGTCACCATTACCAGTGCCCGGCTCCCTCCATTACCATCTTCCACAAGCACCCAGCACTCACTCTTGCCAACCCCAACTCTATCATGGTCTCCAGTCAGCAAATGGTCAAGGGCACAGCTCTGGAGCTCCTCCAATTACTAGCTGTGTTGCCTTTGATCACGTATTTCAACCCTTCTGTGCCTATGTTTTATCAGCTTTAAAATGGGGATAACATTAGCTACCTCACAGGGTTAAAAGGATTATACAAGTTGCTACATACCAAGTGCTTACAATAGTGCAGGGCACATCTTAGTACTCCATAAATTGTATCATTGTTATTATCATCCCTGCTGTCACCATTATCAACTTCACTGCCACCATCTCCGTCCTCATCATTACCACCTTCACTGCCTTCCTTAATAGTAATAGCAGCTATCACCCACATAGTACTCACCACATGCCAGGAACTTGTCTAAATATTTCACATGTTAACTCATTTAACCCTTTATGAGGTAGACACTATTATTATCCCTATTTTGCCGATAAGGAAGTTGGGGCACAGAGAAGTTAAATAACTTGCCTAAGGTCACCCAGTTAGCAAATATCAGAGTCAGAAGTCAAACCCAGGCCAAATTCTTACCTACTGTGTCAAGCTCTCTCCCATTAGGGCTTACTTCTTTGTCTACCTTACTGCCACCTTTTAGCCACTGTCATCACGTCTCCATCACCTCCACCATTGTCAACACTCCAGTTCTCCCCACCCCTACCATTAGCACATTAGCACCACCACCACGTCCATGGCCGTCTCCATCTCCATAATCATCATCCCCATGCCAGTCTCAGCCACCAAGAGATCCTCGGCACTGTTACTCACAGCATACCCAGAACAGAGCCTTGCTTCTGCCCTCCCTAGGCCCCATGCTCTGAGAGGTTTAAATGTTCCCTGTGATACAGATCTGTTAATATGGCCAGACCTGGAAAAGACAGACAGAGAAATTTAAATTGCTACAAAGCAATTCAGGTGCCAGCTAGAATTTAAGGTCAGCTGGAGCCTGCAAGATGTTCTTTGCAAAGCTGACTTCTCAGTTCCCCCAGGAGGCCCAGTGTGGTTTAAACACCCTTTTAGCATTCCAAGAGCCTCTGATGTGGAAAGACACCTTCTACCTCACAAATAGCTTGGCTGAAAACAGATTTGTCAACACAGACACAATCCCCTCCACTTGGCTTAGAAGTCTGTCTTCTCAACCTACTGAAAGCCTTGAGGGTGGAGACACAGCCTCATTCCTTTCCTTGTCCCATTTCTTTTCCAGTACACCCCCAGCCCCATCCCTACCCCTAACTCACCAACACACAATGAAACAATGGACAGATGAGCCTAGTTGAACCTGAAAGGGGTGGATCTTGCTGTCCATGGTACTGAGACAGAGCCTTGCTCTTTAGGAACCCACAAGTTCCCTCTTGTCCTTTACAGGTAAGAACTAGTCTTCAATTTTTCCAAGGTCCTTCCATCAACTTGCCACTCCCATCACTATTGCAAAGCCCGTTACCATTTGCAGAGCCTGTCTCTGTTTGCAAGGCCCATTATTGTTTGCAGAGCCTGAAATTGTATACCAAACTCATCAGTATTTACTGAGCCCATTACCATCTGCAGAGCACATCCCATCCCTGATTTCTGAGCCTATCACTGTTACAGATCCCATTATAATTTTCAGAGTATCTTATAAATTTTCAGAGCCTAAGACTTCACAAAGACCATCCAAAGTTGCAGAGGCAAACTTCACATTTGGATCTCATTATGGTTTACAGAGCCTGACCCCACTTGCAGAGCCAGGATCAAGGCTGAGTACATAGAGGGTGCTCAAGTGGCTCTTATCACCCATCCTCTCCAAGCATAGAGACAGCAAAAGACAGAAGGAAAGAAAGGAAATGAACAATGAGGAAATCTGTATCCATTCAACAAGACTCCTATGGGCCAATGCCTCTGTTAGGCTCTGTAAACAAATGGGGAAATGCAATAAAAAGTGACTTCCAGTTCTTGAGTCAGGCTCTGTGTTAAGTCCTTTAGTCATGATCTCATTTTATCTTCACCACAATCCAGGGAGATAGGCACTGTTCCTATCTCCGTTTGTGAGAAGAATGTCCATAACTGGGAGAGATCAAATAATTTACCCACTATCATAGAGCTTATTAATAGCAAGTCCAGAATTTGAATCTGGATTTTTGTTTGTTTGGTTTTTTGTTTGTTTTATTCCAAAAGCCATTCCTAGAGCTTCTCATGGGGTAAAAATGGAGGAAAATGGAAGTGGGAGGTACTGAGAGATTGGCTACCTGTCTGAATAAAAAGACAAAGCCCTGCCTTTGAAATAGTCTAAAGCAGGAGGCTAAGCCTTTGAAAGCTTTCAGAGTGCCTCTAGCCTGACTCAGACTGAGTACAAGTGCAAACTCTGGAGGACAAAGCTCCTCAGAGGGAACACAGAGCATCCAGGACACCCTGTCTCCCAGCCTTGGGACAAGCCAGCTTTCCCTCTCCATTCAGTTCTTGAGCTACAGTGACCTTCGAACCTGACCATAAAGACCTCATAGAGCCACACAGAGGAGACAGAGACAGAGAGACACAGACTGAGAAACACCAGGATTCACAGACAGGGAATCAGAGACAAAGAGAGACAAGCAAAAACCAGCGAAAGAGTCACAGATACAAATAGAGAAAGATACAGAATCAGACAGAGACACAGATTCACAGACCCACAGAGATAGAGTCAGACATGGAGAGACTCTGAGAGGTACAAACAGAGACACAGAGAGACCAAGAGCAGCAGAGGAAGGGGGTAGGAGCCAGGAGGGCATGAGGTGGAAGAGGACTCAGTGGCATCAGTTGAGAGGAGCACCTGTTCAGGCCCAAATCAGAGGCTCCATAGCACCTGGCAAAGGTGAGGCTCTTAAGGAAGAGGGAAAAGAAGTCCTTTCCAGGATGCTCTGAATGCAGGCGTTTGAAGAATCTGCTGGATACAACCCCAGTCCTGGGTAAGGATGCACACACAGCCCAAGCCCAGGGTTTAGGCTCATCTCTGTCCCTCTTCACCCACGTTGGGGGTGACTCAAGAGATCACCACTTTGAACTTTAGTGGCTTCTGGGCCTGGAATTTGGTAGACAAATGCTTTCCCTGAGCCTGACCCCAGGGGTGGTGCCTTGATGGCTTGGAGGCTTTAGCCCTCTCCTTCATCACCAGCAATGCCAAGCCACCCCAAAGAGGCAGGAAATCTTCATAAAACAGCATGCTTGCTATACAAACCCAGCAGGCAGGATCTTCAGCCCCCTTCCCTCCAGTCAGCCACGCCTTCACCCCCCCTATATGGAAATCCTCTGATTCCCACTGCCAAGTCTTGCCCTGCGGGCTAGATAATCGGATGACTTTCTTGAAAAGGCTCCTGCTGGTTTCCAGCTGTGGCAAAGGCACAAAGTAAACAGGAGATGCTTGGGGGCCCAGCTAGCACACAGTAGGTGCAATCAATTATGGAGGTGCTGTGGGCAGGGACCCTTTCTCTCTGCTAGTCCCCACCCCCACTGGTGCCCAAAGTGGAGAAGAGTAGGTTGGACTTTGCCTCTTCCTCTGGTCAGAGAAAGGGAAGGGGGAAGGCAAGGAGGCCTCAGGCGGACCTGGAGTCTCATTCCAATCTGTACTCCACTCGCCCCTGCCCCTAGCCTCAGATGGGCCATGGGCTTCTCTCTCCGGGAAGGTAATGGCTTCTGGCCTGAAACAACTGATCCGCTGAGCCACTTCAGATGGCTTCTCCCCTCCCCATCCACTCCTCATAGACGTGTACTTGGACCGGAAGGGAGTAGTTCAGGCTCCCTTCCCCTCAGGGCAGGCTGCCCAGACTGTCTCCCATCCCCTCTGCACTCTCCTAGGTAATAAGCTTGAGTGAGGGGGGGAGGAATTGTAGTGGATCCCCATGTGTCCCCTCTCCCTAGCCTCCCTCCTGTGGGGGAGGGGGTGTCAAGATATCATTGGCTGGCGGATTCCTTCTGTACTCTGCTCTTCTGAACTAATAGTAATAGTACCATGATGCCCACAGCTTGGGCACTTATTATCTGCCAGCCACTTTGCTACATGCTTTACATTTTCTTTATATGGATTCTATGAAGAAGGCATTATTTTATCCCCATTTTAAACTTGCGCCCTGAGGCACACAAAGGTGAAATACCTTACTCAAGGGTACACATCCATTAAGCAATGCATCAGGATTTGGGCCAGGGCAGGCTGGGGGGAAGGAAGGCCCAGCCCAGCTAAGGACCACTGAGGTGGCACTGAGCCCTCACTGAGCCCTGACCTGGAAGCCCCCTGGGTGTGTGCACACAGGGAGGCTTTTTCCTATCCTCATTCCCTCTAGTCCCACAGGCCTCCCCCCCTGGTACTCCTCAGATGGGATCCTGCCTGGGAGGCCCTTCTCCATAGCCTGGTTGCTGATTATTTCTGACCAAGCCCTCTCTGCAGCCAGTGAATCGGATCTGCCCCATTGGTGATCAGAGGAATCCTTGAGCATGAAATCGGGCCTGATTGCCCCATGGAACATGCTTCATGGGGGTGAGGGGCCAGGCCTACTATCAGATCCTGTCCAGTGGGTCAGGAATGCCCAGGAGAATTCCTTCTTGAGGGTCTGACTACTCCAGCCTCTCCTCCAATGGATTCAGGGCCAGAAAGGCTGGATCAGGGAAGGCCAATGAGGGAACCAGGCCCAGACTGGGTCAGGGCTTTGCTATGGTTACACAGGAAGGGGACTAGCCTCCTACCATCCCCTGCAGCCTGAAATACCAGAGCACATCTTGACCCTACCATAGAACCCCTTCTCCCCCAACTGAGCAGGATCCAGGGGTCAGTCCAGACCACCTCAAGGTGGTTCTGAGATTCTGAGGATAATGTTCTCCCCCACCCTCGCACACGCGCGCGCGCGCGCGCACACACACACACACACATTTCCCAGTGACAACAATGGTGCATGTGACCAACACACAGTCACATATGTACATACAGCACAGGAGTGAGTGGCAGCAGCCAGTGCCCTGCTTGCTAAGGACTCATTAACCCTGCCCCTCTTCCCCACTGATTGAGCCAGCCACAGGGTCATTCTATCACTGCCCAGGGCATGGGATGGGGTGCCCTCCAGCAGCTGTGGGACCTAAGAATTTGACTCCATTTAGTGTTCACTGTCTGTCCATACAAAGGATTGGCCTCTCTCAGAGGCTCAGTGTGTTTGTATGTGTGTGTGTGAAAGTGTGTGTCCATGGTCATTTCGTGTGTGCAGGGTGAGTACCTTCTACAGTCAATGTGTGTCTACAGTTATTATGTGTGGCTGTGATATTTGTGTGAGGGGTGGAGGCTAGGGATATACATACCAGTGACCAGAAACACACACTGTCCAAAAGCACACATATTACCATGGATGTACACAAAGACCATGGACATACACTAAGCATGAAAGCATGTATGTTCCCCAGACGCACACTGATCACATACACTGAATATTTTACGGATAAAAAGAGGCTGAGGCTTTCCTGACTTCCTGCCTTGGGTTGGCTTATAGCTGGGTTCTGTGTCTTTTTCCCAGATGTGGAAGGGAAAGCTACCACCCTTTCTCTCCAACTTCCTCCCTGACTGCCCCTCAAGAAAGCAGTAGGCCCAGAGGAACTGGCAAGGAGAGTGAGTCTTGGACCCCCAGACTGTAGAGAGAATCCCAGCCACCAACCCCCCCCCCCAAACCACCACCACCACCAGCCAGAGTAATCAAGGCAAATCAGTCTATTTCCCAGCCCAGTGCCATTCCTCATTCCCTCCTTCCTGCCTGCCCTGAGAAGGCCCGTTGCAAAAGCCCAAGAGTAAGCTCAAACTCCAGAAATATGGGCTATCCTGGCAGGCTCACACTCAAGCATACACACACACACATACACACACACACACACACACACACGCACGCACAAGCACACACTTGTCTTTAGAGTCCTTCCAAGGGAAAAGGTGGGGGAGGTCTGTGAGAGAGCGCAAGTGGGGAGCTGTGCACCTGGCCACGTCCCTGCACGGTCCATACATAGTGTAGCTGAAATCCTCTGTGTCATGGGGGTTTCCACTAGGATCACCGGAGGCACTGCATCTGAATGTAGGATTGTGTGTCTGCGTGGTAGAGGGCCTGCCTGTGTCTGTGAGTGCGACCAGGAGCCAGTGTTGCATGACTGCGTGAGCAATGGTGGACCTGGTTTATGTGTGATGCTGAGCCTGTGCATGTATGTGCGCACACTTCCATGTGTTCTCAACTGTTTTTCCACTGGGGAGGGTGACGGGGGGCGGGGCTTGTGTACTTACGGTTATTGCAGGCCCTGGTGTGTAACTCTTTGCGTGCGTGCGAGCGCGCGCGCGTGTGCCTGAAAAAGTGTGGCTGTGGCTGCGTCTCAGTAGGCGCACGCCCCACCTTGGCTCCTCTCCCGGCCCAACCGACCCGCCTCCATTCACCCAGCTGGGAGCAGTGCGGCCGCCGGCCGGGGGGGAGTCCCCGCCCCCTCCGCCCGAGTAAACTTTTCCCAAATCCCCGAGCCGCTTAGGGCGAAGCAGCCCCCGCGGCCTAATCCGCGCCCCCCGCGGATCTGCATAATCGGGTTAGCGGCCGCGCTCCCTCCCGCTCTCGCCGCCGCCGCCGCCGCGCGCGATTCTCTCGCTGTCACTTAGGGAGGCTCAGAGCGATTTGCGGCCTAATCCCCCGGGATCGCTCGGCCGCCGCTCCCCGAGGGGCCGCCAGATTGTTCCCTTCATAATTGATTGACTCTATTTGCCGGATTGGGACTTCAAAGCGCCGGCGGCGCGGGGGCGCCTGGGAAGGAGCGGGGCCCGCGGCGGGTCGGCGGGCTGGGCCGGGCGAGGCCCCTGCCCGGCAGGCGCCTTCCACCCCGCAGCCGCGTCCTTGGGCCGGGGAAGCTGGAGCACGAAATTCGTCAGTGATGTTGGTGACCAATACGACGAGTCCGATGGTGTGGATCGCGTGGTCATCGCCCGTGTTGGAGAGGTCTGGGCCAGGCACGGTGCTCAGTGCTTCTTGAGTCCACGCTTTAATCCTCCTCCCAACCTCAGAGCCTGCAGTGTATTAATATCCCCATTTTACAGGTGAGGAAACAGCTTCAGAGAGCGCTCTTCCTTCTTGGAACACCTTCCATGGGCAGCAAGGTTCTGGGGATCCAGCTGGAGCCAGACTGACCCTGTCTCTGCCTCCAAATGGAATCTTATTCTAGGGAAAGAGGCAGGTGGACACACAAGAAACAAAGAAATACATGAACAGAAAACAAGGCAAAGTGATGTTGTGATAGCACCTGGGGAGGTAAATTAGACTGAGTGGCCAGGGAAGGCTTCTTCTGAAGGAGGGGCTGCTTCAGCTGCAACCTGAAAGCTGGGAAGTGAAGGAAAGCGCTTGGTGAGGAGCTGTGGGGCAGACACTGGAGCAGAGGGAAAGACAGGTGGGAAGGCCCCTGTGCAGGGACCAGCCATTAGCAGGTAGTAGAGCTGAGGCAGAAAACTCAGGGCTGAACTCCAGAGCCCAGAGGCTGAATCCCATTTCCTTTTCCACCTTGCCCAGCCTAGACCAAGCACCATCTTCAGCACAGGCTAAGCCCCTAACACAAATGTCCAGACGTACTGGCACAGACACCTGTCTCTGCACAGCTCACTGCGGGTTCCTGGATTGGCCTATCAGTGCTGGAGCCTGGGTGCTTCCATATTCCATGGATCAGAGACTGCCTTGGCTGACAGCCCAGCACCCAGAGCCTTTTTGGAGCCAGGGCTGCCACTTGCTCCTCTCCAGAGGAGATAGGGGCAGGGCAGGAGGCGGAGCTGGAGGGGCCCCGTACCCTGCCCAGCCATAGCCAGACTCCCAGAACTCCCTAGCCCAGACTCAGGAATCCCCAGAAACGCCTAATTAATTCTTGATTACCCACTGTCTCTGCAGCTGCCATTAGCCACCTCCCCAGCCTGGGCCCAGTTAGGCCATGTAATTAAATTAGCGTAGGGAGAACATTTCCAGGCAGGAGCGAGGTATTCCTCCTGCTGAGCCTCCTATGAGTTCTGGGAGAGCTGATGAGGAAGGCTCAGAGACACCAAGGGGAGCATACAGGGTCACACAGAGGGGCTAGAACTGGGGCGGCTCGAGTGTAACTCCTCGAAATTAGTTCCAGCCCCCCTCATCCCACCTCTCTTGAGACCTCTACTCTCAGCACATATTTTAAACCTTAAATGTCTTTAAAATGACAAGAGATTTGCTGCTGTCCTTAATTAAATTTATGCCAATTCACAGAGCTTTTGGAGAGAGGGATTTGGGACAGGGGAGGAGAGAGTCCGATTTCCATGGGGTAGGAAGCAGAAGACAAGGGGTTTGCAGCACGGAGGCATTTCCCACCTTCAGGATCAAAGGGGTGGGGCAGAAGGAGGTGGGTGCAGCAGGGGTATGGCAGGGAAGGGAGAATAGGTGAACATTGGAAAACTGAGGCCCTGGCCATAGGAGCTCCCTTAGGTGAAGGTGGGGAGTCACGTTCTTTTTTATAAGAGAGACCAGAGAAAGTAGCCTAAAAGAACACCCTGAGGGGGAAAACTAGGCCATAAACCAAGGCAGAAAGGGCTGGGGAATTTGGGCCTATACACAGTGAGGAGGACCTCGCTGGAGTCTCTACCCGCCACATCTGAGGAGCCAGGCTTCCCTCCCTCAATCCTGGGAGATGCTGGCTGACAGCCCCCCTCCCCCCAAACCCAGCTTCTTGTCACTTCAGAAAATCAGAAATAAGCCTTAGTGATTAGAGGGAGACGAGAGTGAGATGGGGCTTAGAGGCTCAGGGAGGTGTTAAGAGGCGAGTGGGACTCAGAGTATTAGGGGGGCAGAGCTAATAGCTTCTCTGGATGCCCCCCCACTGTAGTACTCAGGGGGAGGAGGGAGAAGGAGAGGGAGAAGGTGAGGGATGAGAAGACGTGGAGAAGAGAAAGGAAAAATGATGGGGAAGAGAAGGAGGCAAAGAAAGACAGGCGCTGAAGGAGGGAGAGAAGAAGGTGGGGAGAGGGTAAGGCAGGAGGGATGGAAGTGAGAAAGGAGTGAGACATGGAAGTAAAGGTGAAGATAAAAAGTGGATGAGGAAAAAGAACGGATTCAGTGAGATGTCACAGTCTTATTTGATTGAGAAAAAAATAAATTTTATAAAGCTAATACCTAGTGTTGATGGCAGTAGGGCGATGGATGCTTGGGGTACAATGGCGCAACCTTGGAGGTTCTGGAGATAGAGGGAGTTTTGGCAATAACCATCAAAATTTTAAATATGCATCCCCGGAGGCTGAACAATTCCACATCTAGGCATCTGTCCCCCAGCAACACTGGCCTGTGTGCATAGTGGTGTAAGGACAGAGGTACTTGCAGCCATGATGCAGTCCAACGAGCAAGGACTGAGTACATCACTGCAGCCATCCCATGGCATACTATGCACCCAGGAAGAAGGAGAAGCTAGATCCGCCCATGCTGTCATGGAAAGGTGCAGCAGACGTATTGTTCAGTGACTAGAGTAAGTCATTAAACAGTATGAATAGTATGGTCCTAGTTTGAAATGTTGAAAGAAAAAACACTTAAAACTATATTGGGGGAGGCACCTGAGTGGTGCAGTTGGTTGAGCGTCTGACTTTTGTTCTTGGCTTGGGTCATGACCTCACAGTTTGTGAGTCCAAGTGCCCGCATGGGGCTCTGCATCGATGGTGTGAGCTTGCTTGGGATTCTGTCTCTCCCTCTCTCTGCCCCTTCACTGCTTGTGCTCTCTCTCTCTCTCTCTCTCTCTCTCTCTCAAAATAAATAAACTTAAAAAAATTTTAACCTATATGAGAGATGTGTGTGTGTAAATATATAGAATCAAATGTGGAAGGAAGGAGAACCCCCAATTACTGTCAGTGAGATTTATGGGGTAGGGATAGGGGGAGTATTACCTTTTCACTTTGTATTCTTTTGCATTATGTTTTTAGAATGAGGTTTTTGAATTTTTTTAATGTTTGTTTATTCTTGAGAGAGATAGAGCATGAATGGGGGAGCGGCAGAATCTGAAGCAGGCTCCAGGCTCTAAGCTGTCAGCACAGAGCCCAACGCAGGGCTCAAACTCACGAACCAGGAGATCATGGCCTGAGCCAAAGTCAGACGCTTAACCGACTAAGCCACCCAGGCACCCCTAGAATGAGTTTTTTGAACCATATATTAGTTACGTATACTTAACAATAATAACTTTCTAAGAGGGATGAGGAAGGAAAGGAGGGCAGGAAGAAGGAAGGAAAGAAGGTGGTGCAGGGCCAGAGGGAGAGCGGTGGAAAGCAGGCCAGCTGGGTCAGTAGTGGTGCAAGGTGGGGGGTGTTTGGCTTCCAGGAGGTGCGGTGGGGGGGGGGAAGGGCGGCTACCAGCCAAGCAGCACCCCCCAAAGTGCCCAAACGCATTCCTTACCCCTGTCCCCATCACAGAAAATCTGGCTGAGGCCTGAGTAATTGAAGGCTAATTGGGTTTTAGGCTTGTTAATGCTCCTGCGAATGTTTGCACTGAGGAGAGCCAGTCGATCCGGATAAATGACTCCCTGTGGGACTCCAGTGGGGGAAGAGACACTGAGGAGAAAGGGCCTTATGGATGACAAGCAGGAAGCAGAGTTTTTCAGCTTCCTCCAGAGGAGTGTGGGAGGGGGTACAGTGCCTGGGAAAGCTGAGAAGCCCTTGGATTTTGTGGAGAGGGGGAATTGGAAGGGAGAAGCTGGTCCAGGGAAGTTCAGGCCCTAGTCAGGGCAGGGTTCTGACAAGTGGCAGGGAGGAGCCCAGGAGGGAGGAGCCCAGGAGGGAGGAGCCCCGGAGGGAGGCCAGGACTGGTGACCCCAGCCAGAACACACAGCAGCGTGGGGGTTCCAGTCTCCAAAGGGAGTGAGGGGATGAGTCGAGCTACCTGTGATAGGCAAGGAGGAAACCGCTGGAGCTTCTGCCCACACCCGGGAGCAAATTATTGGGCTCACAAAGGGACAGGGTCCCTTTAAGAACTACATCCTGGGCTGTGCTGAAGTGTGCCTTCTGACCCAGGCCCTTCATACCTTCTGAGGCATCCTGCACCTCCAGGCCTACATCACAGCCTTCCCTCCCAAATTCCCCACCACTGTGTCCTGCTAGGAGGTGGCTTGCCTGCTGCGCCAGAGGGGCTCTGAGGCTCCCCATTCTCTGTGGACTGGACGTTGTTGGCTTCTGACTGTCGAGCCTTCAGGAGGCTTCTGACTGGCATAAACGTGCGGGCAGCAGGGATGGGGCCAGAGGAAGGTAGCCTCTCTAGGTCCCCCTGAAGAGACCTGATGATGCCAGAGGAGACCCCATGAAGGGGAGTCAGGCCCAGGCAGCCAAGGAAGAGAGAGGGAGACTCTTAGAGAACATGAAAAGGTTTTGTTTTGCAAAGTTACTGCTTGGGGGGGAGCTCCTTGTGCTACAGGAGCTGGAAATCCCAGACTCGGGAGAAACCCATGATGAGGCCCTTCCCGGGGTAATCCCCACCCTCCACAATCCCCTTCTCTTCTCCAGGGGTCAGACAATACAGGATGTGCTTTTAAAGGATCAGCTGCACATTTGTTTCCTCCTCCTCCTCCTCCTCCCCCTCCTCCTCCTCCTCCCCAGGCCTGACTCCGGGACTGGGCCCCTGTGACAAGGCAGGGAAACGTTTAATGAGTTTGTACCCCCGAGAGCGCAGTGACTGACAGCCGCCCCGGGGGTCACCACTCCTCTTGTCCTGGAAGAGGATGCGGCAGCTGCTGGGCTCTGCGTGTGCGTGTAAGCACACGCCTGTGCTCCCTGTGCACGTGCACCTGGGGCTGGGAACCCTTCCTGGGAACAGAAGCTGCTGCGAGGGTTTGAGGAAAGGGGAAGGACTTGGGGGGTTGCTTGGGGTTCTTTCTGGGGGTGCCTCTAGCCATAAACCCTAACCCTTCCTCTGGTCTCCTCACGTTGCTCTCCACACATTCAACTTAGGCCAGGCTGGTGGGAGGGAGGCCTGAGGCTGCCCACAGTGGGGTTTGAAGAAATTGGGGGGCAGGGTCGATGTGGAGGCCTGAGTCTGCATGGGTAATGAGGCCAGGGACTGGCTTGTCAATAGCATTTAAGTACTTTTCTCCCATTTTCAGGCCAGACTGAATTATTTATTCGTTTCTGGTCAATCGCTGGTAATGTCATTAGCATTTGTCCATCAAAGGTAGGGAACAGAGTGGGAGTACTCCCCCCCACCAACTGACCCCCGCTTTGCAAACCGACTCTCAGAGGTCAGTCCGTCCTGTTCCAGGTCCCTGCCCCGGCTCTCAAGTTACTCCAGGACTAGAATTTCTCAGAGGCCCTGCATCCAGGATGTTCTGTATTCCCACATGCCACATCTTCAAGCCTCATGGAACTAAGGAGCCAGGTAGTAGACGTCCTTCCTATTCTTCTCACACGCACCTGGGTCATTAACTTAGAAACTCAGTCCTCCCACATTCAGGCATCACACCAGCTGGCTGACTTCTTGGAAGGCGAGCCAGGCCTGGCAAAGGAAGACCTAGATGCACGGTGTGGTGGAGAGCAGGCAGTCCGGGGAGAGTCCTGCCTCTTCTCTTGGTCCAGAGCCTGCTCTTCTTCCTCAAACTCGGCTCTTCACGTACTGTCCTTCCTTCCTTCCCCCTCAGACGAGGCTCCCAAGTCAGAGTTCTACTTGTCCTCTCAGACTAGGCTCACAGGACGTGAGCTGCCTCCCCCTTCAGATTAAACTCTCAGACCAAGTTTCTTTCTCTTTCCTCAGTCAGCTCCCCAGACAGAATCTGCCTCCTCTTTCAGGCCAAGACCCCAGGCTGGGCTCCAGGGCAAGACCTCCCTCTCTACTCAGTCCGCAGGACTTCCTAAACCATTGAAATCAAAGCTCCGCAGGATTAATTCTCAGGGAAGGGACTGCTGGTCCTCGCCTGGCTGAGTTGTGAGCATCTAGTTTGGGAGCCCCTAAATCCAGGCCCTTCAGTGACCAACCTAATCTTCCATCCTCGACCTTGGAACTTGAAAAAGCCAGTAAAGGAGGAGAATTCCTAAAGCGATCAGGGAGAGAATGTGCAGGGGGCTTGCTGAGCAGTGCTCTGGGGAACAAGCCTCTGAAGCAGTGGCAGCAGGACCAGACAGAGGGAGAGGTCCATCCGTGCGATTCAGTGGCCTCAGCCAGTCCCACAGGAAGCTTGAGGTAAGGGGTCAGACCTTGTACTCCTGCACTGGCCAGTCATCCTGTGCACCGCCCCTAGGGAAAGGGCGTACCTTGGGTGAGGCAGCTGAAGGCTGTTCCCCAGAGAAGAAGCTGACCATGACCCATGAGTAGCCAACAGTCAGCGGCTGCAGGAATGAGGAGGCCGGGAAGCACTGCAGCGTCCCCGGAGCGCTAGGCGACACGGACGGACGGGGCACCAGGAGTCTCTGTGGAATGGCTCAGTCCGTGAAGCTGTGGGTGTTATCAAAGTTGGGAGGGCAGCCACACAAGGCAGTTTGGATGGGCACCGCAGGATGAAAAGGTTTGGGGCCGCATGGAGGACTGGGGTAGAGTGAGGGACCAGGCAGATGTGGCTTGGGGGGACACCAGTGGACCAAAAGTTGGGAAGACAGAGGTGGTGAGAGTGTCTTCATGTTGCCCCTGCCTGGGCTGGGCCAGGGCTTATTCCCGGGCAGGTCTAGGCAGCCCGGATAGAAAAGAAGGCCCCTCCTCAGCACTGTGGGCTCCTCAGTCACTAAGCAGGATTAGCCTCCTCTTCCTCAGGGGGAGGGGCTCCGCTCCTGCATCAGCTACCAGCTCTGGCCCTAATCCCCCTCGCTTTCTAATCCACCCACGACTTTCTTAGGCATTAACGTTGGGCTCTCAGCTCCCTAAGCACCACCCTGAAGATGGAAGCCGGGCTCTGAAGGGAATTAGGCCAGCCTCAGAGGATGGTTCTGCAGACAACTGGAGGGAGGCTGAGACCCCCCCCCCCCCCCGCCACAGCAGCCTCTTCCTCTGCAGCCCACCCCTACCCCCACCCCCAGACAGGGTCCAGAGCCTCACAGGGGTCTCTTCCAGCTCACTGCTGGAGTCAGGCAAGGATGGGGGATGGAGAAGGTCTGAAGAGGAAGAGGATCCCCTAGGGTGGATGCTGAGTCCAGAGGTGGTGTCAGCAAAGGATACAAGGGTCACTCACAGCCTGGCAAAGGCAAAAAGTTGGGAGGGCTCAGGGCACTCTGTGCCATGAGAGAGACTGGAAGGGTAAACTAGGGCCAGATTGTGTAGGACCTTGAATGCCAGCTGAGGAATTTGGACTTTACCTTGGGAGTGGTAGGGAGTGGTGGTGGGAAAGTGGTGGGATTAAGAGCCATTGCTCTGGTACCTACGAAGGACTGATGGGGTGGGGGACAGAGACTGAGGGTGAGGAAGCTCTTGCTGTGATGGCAGCAACAGGCAAGGGGACCCAATGAGGACACCCACCCAAGGTCACCCAGCTTCGGCTCCCAGCACAGCTAGATGGTGCAGCACTCCGTGTGGTGGCTGGGACAGGTGCCGCCCCTGTCTGGTTCGGGGGCTCTGTGAGTATCTGTGGGGGAGCAGGCTGGGCGCCCCAGAGGTGAGGTGGGGCAGTGGCCTTCCGGCTGGTTGGAGGCTTCCTTCCAGGGCCTCTTAATCAACCCTTGCTCCAACTATCAGAAACAGGTTGCAGCAGCCGGGCTGCAGCACAGGACAGAAGGAGTGGCCTGGTGGGCACAACCGTCACCTGCCCCAAGACACCTCCATTTGGGGCTAAGTTATCTGCAGATGTTGTAGGAGTGGTTATGTCTTCATTAAACCAGGTATGTACTAAAATTCTCCTTACCCTACCCCTCGGGCTGGGCAGTTGTCGTTTGCCCATTTTTTTACAGATGAGAAAAATGAGGCTCAAAGGAAGTCACTTTTCCTAGACCCACACAGCTTGTGACAGCACTGAAACCAGGCAAGCAGAGAGGGGAGGACAGCCATTCACAAGCCAGGAAGGCCAAGTGGTTACAAGTGGTTACAAGTGATGGGTCGGAAGTCAAACCCATGCTCTGCCTGCCTATTGCTAACTGGGGCGACCGTCTGGAGTCCCAGGTTTCTCATTTTGGGTTAATAATGCCAACTCGCAGGACCCCTACGGTGAAGGCAGGGGAGGGGGAGGCCAGGTAGGAGAATATACATACAGGGTTCCAATGGGAACCCAGGTTGGGGGCCAAATGGTTGCTGTTGTTGCTGCCCAAGGCCACTGAGTAGACAGGCAAAGAGGCAGAGGCTGATTCCCAGCTCTGTTTGTTTCCTGGATGTACCTTCCCCTGGGTAGTGGCAGGCACCTGGGGTCCCTAGACTCCTTGAGGGGCGTTAGGCAGTAGGGCAGGCAAGTAGGGCGCTGAGCAGGTGGTGGGATGTTAAACGGCCAGGAGGTTCATCAGGGCCGGTGTGTTAGGGCCTGCTGGCAGGCCCCTCTCATTGGGCCCTGTTAATGAGCTTCCACTGGATTATCCGCTCCCACCTCCGCTCCGTTTACTCTGTCAAATCGAGTTTGCATTTTAAATGGGAATTTGACAAGACGGGCAATTTGTCTGCTGACGAGGTTAATGGGTGTTAGCCCTGCGGACTGAGGAGGGAGAACCCATGCCCCAGCACAGCCTGGCCCCTGCCCAGATCAATGACCCTGGCCGCTGCTCCTCCCTCCACTGCAGCCACTCTGGGCCTCCCAGTGGCCAGAGGCTGTCCGTGTATGTCTGGCTCACCGCCTCCAGGCAGTCTTCCCAAAAGCTCTGGGCCCTGGGCCATCATCTACTGCTCAGGCTGGTGACATTCCCCTCCTCCTAGATTCAGGCAGGGCTCCTGAGGGCTGGGCCATGCCACCCCCTCTCCGACTAAGAGCCTCCCCTCTCAGACCCAGGTTCTGGGGTGGGGGGCAGGGCCAGGTTTTCCACCACAGTTGGGTTCCCAAGGGCAAGGGAGTGTCTCCTCCTTCCTGCTCCCCCTCCCACCGCCCTCTCCCATTTGTGACTTGAAATAGAGCCAGGAGGGCTAGAACTGCCACTTCCTGAGTCTCAGTGCTGGGATATGGACTGGTTGGCAAGAAAAGCTTTCAAAGCCATCACCTCCAAGTTTGGGACAACATCTAGACCAAGCCCCAGTGTTGGGGCTCACAGAGGAGCTGAGAAACCCTGCTGAGACTTCTTGATGGGGCCCAAGTTGACCTCCCTCACGTGGGACCTTCCTTGAGCCACCTTCTCCAAGGCTGAGCAAGAGCCCAGGTTTCTGGAACCCCAGCCCGAGCCAAGAGCACCAGACCAGGGTGGGCTCAGGCTGTGGAAGAAGATGCCTCTGCTTCCCCTCCTCCTGAGGGCCCAGCGCCCTTCCCCGCCCTGGCTAATGTGCCACAATTACCTCCTAAGTGCCCAAACAAATGTGGCTGCTGGGGAAAGTGACACGGGCTCCAGGTGATGGATTCGTGCCATCGGGGAGCCGGGCGGAGCGGGCCCCGAGCGGGGGGGCAACACTAATATTGTATCAGCGTCGGCGCCGGCGCCACGAGCCGGTGATGAATATGTGTCACTTTACACGGCGCACACTCGGGGGCCTGGCTGCGCAGGCATGGAAAATAGAGTGTCTGGGATTAATGATATTGAAAATGATAGAGAGCAGATTGGAAATGGCTTCGCCCGCCCGACCCGCGGAGATGGAAACGTACCTCACAGCTATCTGCCTGGCCGGCCCCCACCTGCCCCCCCTTTCACCAGCCACGGAGGCCCACGCACGATAAGGACCCTGCGTCTCGTTCCCACAGGCAGCTCCTTGGGATAGCACATGTGGGGGACACACCTGTGAACAGAGACACAGGACATCAAGGAAATCTCAGCTTCTGACTGACCTTTGACCTTGGTCCCAGATGAGCCTGACCCCAGTCACCCAGTGAACCTTGACCTTGGCCACAGACCAAGTCCTGACCCCAGTTCCAGCTGAGCCCTGCCTCTGGCCACAGATTGAGTCTGCTGGAGCCTGAGCCTCTCACAAGACCATGAGAGCTGGGGCAGTAGGGCAGAGGAGGTGAGGAATGAGGTGGGAATGTGTGGATCACTCAGCATAGTGCATCCCACGCTGGAGGGCAGCTCACAGCCCAGTCTGTTAACTCCACGGTGTGGACTCCTGAGTCAGTTAGCAAGTGAACAGGTGTCTTCTCCATTAATGTCATTTTTTTAATATTTTATTTTTAAATAATCTCTATCCCCAATGTGGGGCTCGAACTCATGTTCCTGAGATCGAGTCACACGTTCTACCAACTGAGCCACCCAGGCATGCTTCCACTGATGTCACTTTAGTGTTTAATTATGTTGGTTTTTGTGATTGTGTCTACTACACACATAAGTACATATTTGTAGGTATGTGTGTTTATGTGTGCATCTGTTCACAAATATACCTGTAGGGCTGTGTCTAGCGCGTGCAGGAATGTGGGTAACTGGGCTTCCCCTCTGTACGTATGCCTTGATGTATTCAGACATCTATGGGGGATTCTGTGTATGCATGTGAGGGTGGCTTATCTTAGGTTACTCTGTACAGAGGTATGGGGATGCCTGTGGTGAGTGTGTGTGTGTGTGTGTGTGTGTGTGTGTGTGTGTGTCTGAGCGTCTGCGAAGGTGTGTGTTGTTTACCCACAGATGGAGGGACGCTGATGTGTGGACTGTAGTAGAGGAAAACCCTTCAATGAGGCCTGACCCTGTTTACAGGTTAAATTCCCAACATTAGGGCAAGATGCCTTTCCCTGTTGGAATGGAATCTAGTGCACTGGGATTTCAAAATTGCCAGATGGACAGCAACCCTATGGCCATCAGCTGAGCCCCAACATCCATCCCAACCCAAACCAAGATGAGGAGGATGCACCTACATCAACTCCATTCATTCATTCATTCATTCGACAAATACTTCATTGGGTTCACGATATGGTAGTTACTATCTTCGATGAACAGGACAAACATGGTTCTTACTTCATGCAAGTTCCGTCAATCAGAGGAGACAGACACTAAACGAGTAAACAGAGAAGTAAGCAAACACTGACACAAGGTAAAAAGTGCCACAAAATAAATAATCAGAAGGCCACTATAGAGTTAATGGGGTGACCCATCATTAGATGCGGTGGTCGGGGTTAGCTCCTCCGTGCAGGTGACATTCAAGCTGAGGGATGAGGAGCCAGCCCTGTGGAAAGAGGAGAACAGTGAGTGCAAAGGCTCTGGGCATATTCTAGGCCCCGTCAGGAGAGAGAAGTCAGGGCAGCAGCAGGAGGGGGTGGTGCCAGAAGGGACTGGGCCTCCTAAGCCAGCGTGAGGAGTACAGGTTTTGCTTCCAGTGGGCTGTGGAGACGTGGGAGGATTGAACTAAAAGAGCAACATGGTCATCTCTGCATTTTTAAAAGAAATTGGAGGTGTTGAGAATATAAGCAGGAAACCTTTCGGGGAGGGGGCGGGGATGGTTCTGGTAGCAGCTCTGGGCCTAGGCCCACGTCCACCCAGCCCCGCCTAGATCCCCCCTCTGCCTCACTCTCCATCCTATGGGGTCCTGGACATGCTGTCTCCCCCCAGACCGCCTGAGTCTTCCCAGCCCTATTCTCATCCCAGGAACCGGTAGAGAAAACTAAGAGCTCCTCTGAAGCTAGGAGTGGAGGGGGGCGCTCCACACTGGTGGCAAGAAGCCAGGTGTAGGGGAGAGCCTCCACCCCCTCCAATTCTGCAGGGAGAGGCGCAGCTTGCCCTGGGTTGTGGGAACTCTGAACACCTCCCCTCTCCTGCCAGCGTCTCCATGGAGGGCTAGCACATAGTAAGGGGGCTCACCTCCCTGTCTGTCTGCCCCTTTGGCTGGGAGTCACCCAGGAAGGAATCCCAGATGTCTGGTTCGCCACCAGCACTAGCACACAGAGAGGCCTGTGGGAAGCTTGAAGAGGGAGCTTCACTGGGTGAAGGGCAGAGCTGGGTGACCCGACTCCACCCCCAGACTCCGGCACTACCCCCTCCTGCCCTGGCACCTGGACTTCCTGGATGGCAGGCACCCCTTTGGCAGCGGCTTTTGTGTTTGGAGGAGGTGGGAAGAGGAGGCCGAGCCCCTGGGGGCTGCTTCTCTCTCCCTCTCTGCTTCCATCTCCTGTCTTCTGCTTGCTGCCTTCCCTCTCACTCTCTCTCAATCTCTCTTCGTCTCTCTCTGCTCCTTCCTTTCCCTCCTTCCCTGCCTCTCTCTCCCTGAGTCATTTGCGGAGCGGAGATGGCCTAGCCCATCTGGGAGCGAGCGCACGGCGGTGACGGAGGCGCAGGTAATAGCCGAGTGGAGGAGAGAGACGGGGAAATTTATGACATTGAAAATGGCTGAGAGAGAGAGAGAGAGAGAGAGAGAGAGAGAGAGAGTGTGTGTGTGTGTGTGTGTGTGTGGCAAGGGGAGCAGGAGAGGGTGGAGAGGGAGAGGGAAGGAGCTCCAGCGCTGGCTTGCACTCACACACACACTCCCAGCCCTGCGCCCCCTCCCTCCAACCTTGCGGAGAGGACAGGACGTGGGGGAGTGGGCTGCCAGCTCAGAGAGAGAAAGACACACAGACAGACAGACAGACAGACAGTTGGTAGGATAGAGAGGGCAAACGGGAGGAGGGGAAGAAGAGCAGGTGAGACAAGGAGACAGAGCAAGGCTGAGAACCTTGGTGAGAGAGGTGGGAGAGGTGAGAGTGTCTGGCTGTGGGGCCTGCTTGTGTCTGTCCTGGTGCCCCTTCAGGAGCTCTGGTCTGAGGGGAGGGGTGTCCCCTCGGAGTATGGTAGCAGGGAGTCTGGAATCTGAGCTGGAGGTTGTCTAAGGGATGATGCTCAGAAAGGGCAAGAACATGCTCTGGGTTGCACAGCGGATCTTCTTCCCAGCATGGCTGTTTTCCCCAAGGTTCTGGGGTATGGGGAGCCAGGAAGTAGACCAACTAGATCTTATAACAACCCCCAACAACTCCTCCTTCTGGACCAAAGGAGGCAGGGAAATGGCCAGAATGACCTCCTCTTGAAGTGAGAGGAGAGGGGCACCTGGGTGGCTCTGTCGGTTGAGTGCCCATCTACGGCTCAGGTCACGATCTCGTGTCCATGGCTTCGAGCCTCGCATCGGGCTCTGTGCTGACAGCTCAGAGCCTGGAGCCTGCTTTGGATTCTGTGTCTCCCTCTCTCTCTGTTCCTCCCCCGCTCACGATCTGTCTCTCTCTGTCTCTCAAAAAATAAAATGAAGTCAGAGGAGAATCTGTTTCCTTGGGGTACTAAACCCATAATCCCCCCTACCCTAGTCACCCCTAGGCCACCCAGAATGTTACTGAAGAGAAGAGTAATTAGACATCCTTCAGAGAACTAAACCCCCACCCGGACCCATGGCCACCTCCTACCCAGCAGACTATACTCCACACCCCTGTTCAGCCTAATTCTGCTACCTCCCGGCCCTAATTCCTCTGAGTCCCCTCCTAGTCACCATATTTTAACCCAGGGCTCTGTTCTCTGCTCAGATACCTTCCTCCTCTGGGCCTAAGTTTCCTCATCTATAAGCGGGGATAATAACATTCTCCTTGGGCCAGAGAAGCAATGCCAGGGCTCAGGACTTTGGTCCACCTAAGTGTCAAGATTCTTCTCCATTGGAGAATGTGGGTCATCTTAACTCCTCAGGAGCTCTCAGCAGTTCTAGCTGACTTTGTGGGTGAAGGTGGAAGAAACAGGAGTCTCAGGTAGCCCCACATACACACACACACAGCCATCTCCCAAGGAAGCTGATATATCAGGTACTCAAAGGGCAGAACCCTCCATGCTGAGGCTCCGGCAGAAGAGCTGATGCCTAGAGAAGGGGAGGCCTTACCCTAGTCATAAGCTGAGAAGGTCTGAGCCCCGGTCTACTAGCCCAGACTGTGTGCCAAGCCCCTTGTCCTGCCAGACGTGGGCAGGACAGGTACCTTAGGGCTCTTAGAAACCTTGCCCCACTCCCAGCAGCTTGACTTCAACAGGTGCCCAAGGTCACTCCCCACTCCACTGCCCTGCCCCCTTCTCCCTGCCAGCCTTCCACTGAGGCCCCCTCCCCTCCCCTCTCTCTTCTCCTTCCTCCCTGCTCAGTAGCCCTCTCCACTGAAAAATGTCTTGGATTAACCCCTCCTAGCCCAGGGCATCTGAAGAGATGGGAGAGTGCAGTAGTTGAAAGCACAAGCTTTAGGGCCAGAAAGGCCCAAAATCACAGCTCTACCCCTTGGCTAGGTGACCTTGGGCTCTTCATTTAATGTCTCTGAGACTTATTTCCTCATCAGGCAAATGGAGCTGTAAAGGCCCGGCTCCAGGACTCCATGGTGTTCCATGGTGACCCATGGTAAGGATCACATGAAATCATGGATCTAAAATGCCTGGCACAGAGGAGGTGCTCGGCAAACGCCAAGGTGCTGGCATCTAGCCCTCTGGCTAGATGTGTCTTAGCTTTCTGCTGCACTTGGAAGGATGAGAGTGAGAGCTTGGGGTAGGGAGAGGAGGAAGAGCGGTGGCAGCAGCTTCAGAAGACTCTTGCTCACTTAGAGGAGACAAAGCCAGAGCTGCATGGGAGAGACTCAGGTGAGCCCCTGAGAGGCACTTCCCTATTCTGAGAACGAGGAGGAAGCCGCATTTCAAAGGGCCCCATCCAGTCTGTTCATGGCCCATATCCTCATCCTAGAGGTAGCTCCAAGGCAGCAGCGGCCACCGTCTGGGGAACAGTGGGGGAGGTGAAGAGTTCACTGGGCCCACAGGCTGCGCTGGCCTCGGGCCTCCCACCCAGCCCCTGTGCCCTGGCCCTGCCCATTGTGGCCGCATAAAAGGTGACGGATGGTTAATGGGGGAGATAACGGGATTCATAAGGGAAATTTATCGGTCACTCTGGTGGTATAAATATGTTTATAGCAGACCAAGGGGAAATGAAGAAGCCCCAATAAATCATTGTGAAGCCACCAGCCACTAATAGGCGAGCGGTCATGGGAACCCCAGCGTTGGTGTTTGCAGACACCCCCTCTGGCTGCCTGATAATGGCATGGTAGGGCCGCAGACTCGTCGGCCCAGCCCACTCCATGGTGGGAACAGGACCCCAGGGGCCACCTCTGCTGGACCTGAGCTCTCCTGCCCACCGTGCAGCAGCTCTTTCAGTAGATCTGGGCTCAGTCAGGCTGGAAGGGCCGAGGGAAAAGGGCAGGGGACACACTGGGCCTAGTCTGGGAGGTCCTGTAGTGCAGGGGTTAAGGAAGCTCCGGAGTCAGACCTGGCTTCAACCCTCGATGCTACCACTTCCCAGTCCCAGCCCCTCTTCATGTTTCCCTGTCTGCAAAGTGATTTCACAACATGGGAAAGTGGTTGGGAGGCAGATAGGGATAATCCACTAATCATAGCACTTGGCACCTTGTAAGCCTCAATAAATAGTAGCTGTTCTCACTCTTTACTTTCCCTCTTGGGAAAGTGCTATGCACATGTGAGAACATTCTTAGAAAGTGGATAGCATTGTCCCCATTTTCTAGATTAAGGACCCTGAGGCTCAGAGAAGTTAAGGGGCTTGCCCTAGGTCACATAGCTAGAAGAGAAGGGTTTTGTTTGAAACCCAAGCCCAGCCTCTTCCCTCTGTCCCAGTTTAGACCCCCACTCCTCCTTCAGAGTTCCTGGGGGGTCCCTATCCCCCACCTCCTCCAGCAGTGGCCTAAGATTCCAGGGATCTGGAAGTACAACCCCTGGGGGCTCCGGCAGCAACTTGCTGGTGCTGCTGAGCTAGGGCTCAGCTTCCCCCACCCCACCCACCATTACCCCTACCTTTGCTGCCCCTGCTCCTCCCTTGCTCACCCCCATCCCCTGCATAGCAAGGGCTGCACTCAGTTGGGTGACTTCACCCAAGCACTGAGGTAGCTTGAAGCCTTCCACATGATCTGTACAGAGTACTTTGCACTCAGCCTTGTCCTGCAAACTCTGGGCCTTGGTCACAGCCTCAGTCCAAGCCAAGGTCCCCTCTAGACCAGCTCACTCCTCCATTCACTCATTCAACAAATACTTATGTAGCTCCCTGTAGCTCCCTCCAGAGGGCCTAGGTGGGCGAGGCCCTGCCCCTGCCACACTCATTGTCTGGTGGAGAAGTCAGGCCTGGATCTTGGAATAGAATGGGGTATGTGCTGACATTAAGGAAGGCACAGAGGCTGCAGAGGCCAGGAGTCAAAGAGTAGGAGTCCAGTAGGCAAAGCATTTCCAGGGAGGGGAGCAGCTTGGGTGAGAGCCTGGGGGGCAGACAGGTTGGTTTCACCACCTCTCTCTCTCAATGCTGGGGCTGTCAGGCACCCCCACTTGGGGTTCTATCCTCACTTTGTCCCTGTTGCTGGCCCCTCCTCCCTCTTCTCCTGATCACACTGTCAGATTCACCTCCACACAGGACAATGCCATAGCCACCTCCCGGTTTCCTGCCAGAACAGTGCTCCCCACTCTGTCATTCCCTGAGCCCCAGATCTTTCCCCCAGTGCTCCACCCAACAGTCCAGCCTTCCCCAGCCCTGGAGGGCTAGGGCCCTACACGGACTGGGGGAGGGGAAACGGCCTTTGAGGTCCTGGGGCTCCCCCCGACGCTCCTCTCCCATCTCCCCAAGTTGCCTTTGCCTCCTCTGAGTCTCTGCGTGTTTCTCTAGACCTGTCTCTCCTTCCTGTCCCAGTTTCTATCTCTCCCCGTGTCTGCGGGTCTCTGGCCGTCTCTTTCTCCCAGTCTCTCTCCCCGTGGCTCTCTCCCTCCCGGTCTCGGGCTCCATCTCTCCCCGTCTATCCCTCCCGAGGCCGGGCGGGGGAAATCGCTCCGTAAATAGGCGGATGGCCCCGGGCGCTCCGGGCGCAGACACTCGTTTTTAGAGCCGGTAATTGACTCCTTTCAGTTGATAATTCATGGCTTGCATATGCGCTTTAATGCGGGCGCCCGGGGAGGCGCGGCGGGCGGGGCGGCCTGAGCGCGCGCGGCGGGCGGCGCAGCGGCCGGGGAGGGAGCCGGACTCTGTCGGCCGGGGTACGCCAGAGGAGGGGGTCTCCGCCGGGGTCTGTCCGCCCCGGCCACCCGAGACCGCGCGGATGACGGAACTGGAGTGCCATGGGTAAGGTGGAGGGGCCCGGGTCGCCCCTGGGCCGGTGAGACGACGCGGGGCTGACTGCCAGAGCCTTGGAAATGAAAAGTGGGGGAGGGGTTGGGGACACGCGGACACCCTTCCCCCGTGCAGCCACAGTGCAAACGGAGGCCCGGAAAGGGGATAGCTCTTACCTGTATCCCACAGCGCAGAAACAAGACCAGAATTCAAGGCACACCCTTCCCAGAGTGTCCTAGTCAGGGGCCTCAGTGCCAGCCTTTGTAGACACCCCCTCCCACCAGAATTCTCCTAGTAGAAGGTACATTCCTCCCCCAGAGTGACCCACCACCCTGTTGCTCTCAGGCTTCCCTAGGAGGAGCCGGCTCTTCCTGGTGAATTCTGGACCCTGACACCAGACCTGAGGTGGCCTCTCACCCCAGCAGGGGCTCCCGGGCTGGGGAGGGGACCCCAAGTCCTCTCCCACCCGGCCTTCACCCACTGTGGATCGGTCTCATCCTGCAGCTGTAATCATTTCCAACTCACAAAAGAAACTGAGGCTCAGAGAAGCTGGGAGGCTTGCCCAAGGCTGCAGAGGAGGCAGAGAAGAAGTTGGGCACATGTGCACCCAGATCAAGGATTCCACAGTGGGTGTAACAGAAGAGGGAAGGGGAAAAGGAAGGCAAGGTCCTGTCCCTGGACATCCCATCCGCACCAGACACAGCCTCAGCTGCTATGGCAAAAGGTGCCGAGGAAGCCAATGACCTGCCCACAGTCACACAGACCAGGCAGCTGAAAATGGTGCTGGCAGGTAGTGAGAGGCTACAGGTCAGTGCTGGAGCTGGAGCTGGAACTGGGGAGGAAGGCAGTTGTTGACCCAATTATCAGCTCAGGAGAAACAAGAGAAAGCCCAGCCTGGAGGGAAATCTGGCCTTAGGATGGGCTTCCCATTTACTTGGCCCCTTGTCCAGGTATCTGCCACTCTCTTTCCCCAGGCTAATATCAGACAAAAGTAGAATTCTGCCCCCTATCTCTTATAATCTACTAATGTGTAAACCAACCGGCTTATTCCTATGTCCCCCTATCTCAGTCTCCCCATCTCTAGTTTTCCCATCTGTGCAATGGAGTTTACACTGGGAAAGTCCTGCTGACAGTGGATCTGAAAGCTGAAGGCCAACTACTGTCTGGGCTGTGTGAAGCTCAATGCTGCCCCCTGGTGCCCAAACTGTTGCAGCCAGTGGGAGTGAGAGAGGAGGCAGGAGGCACTTGAGGTAGAAAACCTCTCTGCTCTTCCACCCCCATTATCTCCCAGCCTCTTAGACCTCCCATCTATGGGGGAGAGAGAACAAAGCAGAAGCCCTGCTAGCCTTGTCTGAGGAGAAACCATGAGGTTTCTTCTCCAGCAGAGGGCTCAGATTCTGATAGAGCCTGGAGAGAGGTAGAGGCCACAGTGAGGTCAGCAATAGCCCTGTCTCACCTGCACCTGGACATCCCAAATGGTTCCTTCTGTGATAGGTAGAGTCAGGGATTCCCTTCTAGTGTGGTTCCTTCTTTTCTTTAATTTGTTTTAAAGTATTTATTTTGGGGAGGGGAGCACACACGTGGGGTGCCGGGTTGGGGGGAGAGGGAGAGAGAGAGAATCCCAAGAAGGCTCTGCACTGCCAGTGTAAAGCCCGGTGCAAGGCTCAAATTCAGGAACTGTGAGATCACGACCTGGGCCAAAATCAAGCGTCGGATGCTTAACCAACTGAACCACCCAAGTGCCCCTGGTGTGATTCCTTCTTAGTTAAACTCGGGTCTTTTTCTGCCTGAAATTCCATCATTTGTGTTCAGAGGAGGCACTCAACAAATGTAGGGTGGATTGATATAGGCAGATAGGTGGATGGATGAAATCTATTCCTCTGCGTTGAGGTATTATCTTCAGAAAGTCTGTGCTATCAAGCACAGGAAGGAATGTGTCCATTAGCTTGCCTGGCTGACTGGAAGTAGGACTGTAAAGTGGAGTGAGATACAGAAAGGGTAAGTCTTAATGCAGGAGGACCTCAAGAGAGTTCAGATGAATGGAAGGTCATGGAGGGAGTTGGAGGGATCAAAGAAGACTTCCTGAAGGAGGTGGCATTTGATGCAGGGTTTGAAGGACAGAGAAGACAGTGAACGTGTTTGGGTGGTGGGAACAGGATGACAGAGGCACAGAGGCAGAAGTGTAAAACATGCTTGTGGTGGCAAGAAGGCTCCAGGTTGAGGGAAGGGAGGGAGGCTGTGCTGTGGTGGAGCCCTGGCAGAAGAGGCTGTGGAGGATCTTGGGAGCTGCTGGCTGTCAAGCCAAGAAATTGCAGCTTTGCAGGCTAAGCACTGGACTGTGAGCCTGGGTCTGGGTCCCAACCTTGGGTCTGTTCTGACTGGGTTTCACTCCCTTGGTCCTGCTCTTTGGAACTTTCTCTAGACAGCAATGGGAGCCATGGCAAGTTCTAGATCAGGGAAGTGCCTAGAAGTCACAACTCACAGAATAGTCAAGTTGACAGGTATACCATGGACCTCATCACATCTAACCCCTTCAATTTGTAGATGAGAAAACTGAAGTCCAGAAAGGAGAAGCAACTTGCCCAGCATCACACAGCAAGCCAGTGGCAAAACCAGGACTTGAACCCAGGTCACCAGCCTCTCTGTTTGGGGCTCCTTCCCCTCTGCTGCAGTCTGGGATATCATCTGGGGGACTGAGCTGGAGGAGAATAGCTGGAGGCAGAAGGCTACCAGGAGGCTAGAGCCCCACCTAGACCAGAGATCGCAAGGTCAAGCAGTCAGAAATGTTTATTGGGCCCTTTCACCCTGTGCCCCATCTTGGGCCAATGTGAGGAGTCCATGTATTGAGTACCCACACAGAGGAATGACAAAGAAAAGGAATGTGGTGGGCCTCAGGGAGGAGGAGACATGAGGCAGATATGGTATTCATGAAAAGGGGCATCAGGAGCAGACTTGGATGAGGATGAAGAAGGCCTCCGGGAGAAGGAGTGGCCAGTCACTTGGGTCCACTGTGGTTCTTGGCCAAGGTCTCCACCTCTTTCATGAACCGGAGACACAGCTCCTCTTCCCATGGAAGAGCAATGCACTGCACAGCCACAGGAAGTCCCACAGATCCTTGTATCGCCTGCTCAGAGAGGGGGTCAGCGGACTTAGAGCCTGCTTTCTGCTCACAGGTCCCTCGCCCAGCCTTCCTTACCACCCATATGCATTAGTCCAAACATCTCATCACCAGTCTATACTAAGGCAGAGATGCCCTGGAGCTCAGAGTTCCAGGCTTCCTCAACTCTCAGGGAAACCTGGAAAACCTATTCTGACTGTATCGGTCTATAGTTTGCCAGGGCTAAGATGTAAACCTTGCTCCCCATGCACAGAACTGACTATAATCATAAAATATAAAACTGTTAATTAAAAAAAATTTTTTAAAGGGGCCACCTGGGTGGCTCAGTTGCTTAAACATCCAGCTTCAGCTCAGGTGATGATCTTGTGGTTAGTGAGTTCAAGCCCCGCGTCAGGCTCTGTGCTGACAGTTCAGAGCCTGGAGCCTGCTTCAGATTGTGTGTGTGTCTCTCTCTCTCCACCCTTCTCCCACTTGAATTCTCTCTCTCTCTCTCTCTCTCTCTCTCTCTCTCTCTCTCTCGCCTGCTTCAGATTCTGTGTCTCTCTCTCTCTCCACCCCTCTCCCACTTGAATTCTCTCTCTCTCTCTCTCAAAAATAAACATTAAGTTTTTTTAATAAAAAGATTTAAAATTTTTTTAAAAACACAAAACTGAGTATCCACCTAATGTTCTCAGCAGAGGAAATAAGAATGTGCAAATCCCTGATCTAGAGCCTAGTCATACTTCTGCAGTGAAGGGGGTACTTGGGCCTCAAACACAGACTTAGGAACATGGGGACTGATCCTAAGTCCTGCCATGAAATTCAAACGTGTTTTCATTGTTTTATAAAAGCCCTTATTTGCCTTTGCTCTGGAGCCAGGTCAACTGGCTTCAAGTCCTGGCTCCTCCACTTCAGCTGTGTGTGGCACTGGTCAAGTCTCTTAACCTGTGTATGCCTGCATTTCCTCATTTGTAAAACCTCACGGGACAGTTACGGGATTTAATGATTTACTATATATACAGCACTTCTTAAACAGCTCCTGGAACAGAGTAAGAGCTCAAGACACATTAGGTAGTATCCTTATTGTTATTTTCTCAGAATTCAGGTCAGCAGTTCCACTGGGTAACTCTAGCAATAAAATCAATTTCCAAAAAAGTAAGTTGCTTAATGTCTGACTCAGACACATGCATACCTTTCAGAGTCAGTCTCTCTCTCCCTCTCTTTCTCCCTGTCACCCAAGACAGGCTTGTCATTTTAGACCGTGCATTAAATAGGCCCATGGAAATATTTCCTTCTGTGAAGCTACCTCGGAATCAGTGATATAGTAGCGTGTATTGTACACGTCCTGTATACAAAGCCTTATGCTAATTGCTTCACTGTTTTTCAGTGGCAACTTTAGGACAACCCTGTAAAGCAGATATTTTAATTCCTATTTTCCTGGCAAAGAAACTGAGGCTTAGAGAGGAGCAGTGTCCAATCCAGTTACATACTAAGCTCCTCACCAGGGACATTTACCCCCCTCTTCCTGCCTCTGGGATCGACTTTTCCTAGGGAAGTGTCAAGAAGACCAGTGGTTTTGTTAAGTATTCTCCCACGACAGGGACAGAGTCGGACTTGGAGATAAAACGGTGTGTCCTCCAAGATGAGATAACACTGTAGCAGAAGTGATAAAGGATAAACACTAGGAATGACTGGCCCCACCCTGCCCCAATTTGCCCGACTGGGATTGAGGCAAGAATCAGTCCTGGCTCGCGCCGCTGGGGGAGAGGCATGGGGAGGGAAACTGACCCTCTGGAAATTTTTGTCGGTACTATCTCTGTAGTATCCCATGTGGAAGGCCAGTTCCTCCTCATCCTGCGGCGTCACAGTGGTGACCGGCACAACGCCAGCAGGGAAGTTCAGGATGTTGTACAGGCCCATGTAGGAGGCAATATCTGTAGGAAGGTCCAGGCAAGCCCAGAAAATCATCAGCCGACAAGACTGAGATGGGGAAGAATGCTGGGTGAGCGCCCCCTCAGGGTCCTCCTTGGAACTGTAGCACTCTGGGCTTGCGCGGCGCCGGGAGTGCACCTGACAACTGCCTCTCGCTCACCCCGCGGTGGAGGGAAAGAGAGAACGGACGCTGTGGAGGCCTTGCTCAGTGCCAGGCCCCGTGCTGGCCTCTTTCCACTGCTGATTCCTTGAGTTCTCTCCACCCCTGGGAAGTGGAGAGTACTCTTTCCTGTGTTCAAATGTGGAACCCGAGGGGGTAGACAGGTTAGGTGGTTTTCCACAGGCCACACAGCTGGTGGGTGACAGAGGAGTCAGCCCATGCCTGCAGTACACTGGGCTCCAAGATGGCCCAGGTGTGCAGGGCCACCCTGAGTTAAAAGGCAGCTCCCCTCTGCAACAGCCACCTGCATGTAGGGAGTGACTGTCAAAGAGGCAGCGGTGACAACAGAGGACATCAGTGCAGGGCCAGGTATGGGATGTGCCTTTGGGCAGCCACTGTGGGGGGACCCGGGGCAGAGCAGTCCTGGCTTGAGGTGGGTTTTCATTCTGCACTGAGAACACCTCTGAGACCTGTACCTGTGCTGGGCAGGGGCCCCAGCAATGTCTCAGACACTGCCCTGTGCTGAGGCTGCATCTCAGGGGGGCTAGGCCAAAGCCACCTTTTGAAGTGAGGCAGCAAAAAGCATGTTATGAGTGAACGGATATGCTAAGTGAAAGAAGCCAGACAGAAAAGCCTTATTCCTTCGGATTCCATTTATGTGAAATCCTAGAAAAGGCAAAATTATAGTGACAGCGGATCAGTGGTTGCAGGATGTAAGGGTAGAGTGAACTGCAAAGGGACATCAGGGAGATTTGGTGGGTGATGAAAACATTCTATTTTTTTTAAATTTTTTTTAATGTTTATTTATTTTTGAGAGAGACAGAGCACGGGCAGGGGAGGGGCAGAGAAAGAGGGAGATGCAGAATCCAAAGCAGGCTCCAGGCTCTGAGCTGTCAACACAGAGCCCGACGCAGGGCTCGAACTCCCAAATGGCAAGATCACGACCTGAGCTGAAGTCGGACACTTAACTGACTGAGCCACCCAGGCGCCCCAAAATATTCTATACTTTTATCATGGTGGTGGTTATACAGCTATATTTATTTGTTAAAATTTATCAAATTACACTCTGAAAATCGGTGAGTTTCATTGCATGTAAATTGTATTTCAGGGGTGCCCGGATGGCTCAGTCAGTTGAGCGTCCGACCCTTGATTTTGGCTCAGGACACGATTTCATGTTTCAGTTCCTAAGATTGAGCCCCGAGTCGGGCTGACAGCATGCAGCCGGCTTGGGATTCTTGCTCTCCCTCTCTCTCTGACCTTCCCTTGCTTGCACTCTCTCTCTCAAAATAAATAGATAAACTAAAAAAAAAATGTTTAAAAAAATTTGAATGGGAGGGGCACCTGGGTGGCTCAGTGGGTTAAGCATCTGAACTCTTGGTTTTGGCTCAGGTCATGATCTCATGGTTTGTTCCTTAGTTTGAGCCCTTGTGTCTGGCTCTGCATTTGGCTCTGTGCTGATAGCGCAGATATTTCTCTCTCCCTCTCTGCCCCTCCCCCACATGCATGTGCTCACGTGCTCTCTCTCTCTCTCAAAAGGTAAAATAAATAAACTTAAAAAAAATGAAAAATACAAATAAATAAAAGGTAATGGGAAAACTTGGGAGTGTCTGCTAACAGGTACAGGGTTTCCTTTCAGGGGAATGGAAATGGAATTAGATAGTGGTGGTGTTTGCACCACACACTAAATATACTAAAAACCACTGAATTGTACACTGTAAAATAGTGAATTTTTGTCATCTGAATTTTATCTCAATTTTTTTTATATATATGAAATTTATTGACAAATTAGTTTCCATGAATTTTATCTCAATTTAAGACATTGCTTTAAATACTGAATGGTGACAGAGGTCAAGGCCTCAGAGGCTGTGGCAGGACTCTGAAGTCCTGGACTCTGGGTCTCAACTCCACTAAGACCTGGTGTCCTCTCACCTGTTCCTATCGCAGAATAGCATATATGGAAAGCGGGGTCCATAGCTGGCATCAGCAGCACGTCCAGATCCAGGGACCTCCACTTGGCTATGAATTTTTGCTGATATTCCTGCAGGGATAGTGGGGTATGGGAGGGGCAAGACCAGCAGAGGTCACTATTTGCAGGACAAGGTCAGGGGCTGCCAGGCCAAGTCCTGTTAAAGATCAGGAAGAATCCCCAGGCTGTAAGATACAGACTAAGCTATCTGGGGAGGGTCAGGGCCTTCCCAGGGGCTGAGGTAAAGGGATGGCGAGGGGAATCTCAAGCTGCAGTCATTTGGGAACAACATATTATCCTGGCCCCCAAGGAAATGGCCTAAATTAACCTCCTGGGTCACCAAGCCTCCCCATTTGAGTTTAGCCGGGCCTCCCCTGCAGGCTGGGACAGAGCTCTACTCCCTGTCTGGCTACTCCTGTCACCACCCAGGCCTCTGCTGCCCCCGTTCCAGCAGTCCCTTGTCTCTTCAGGCACACATCACCTGCACTGCTGCGTGCTGCTCCCACAGTTTCTTGGGAGTCCTGGGGGAATAAGGAAGATTCAGAATTCCAAAGGTCAGCATGGGATTTTATACAAAATGGGGACATTACAGCCAAGAGCTAGAGCCTAGTCTCAGTGCAGGCTACAAATCAGCTGATGGGCTGGGATGACCCTTGTCTTATTTGCTGTCCAAAATACCTTGCCTACCCAACATTCCCAAGAGTACACACCCTCTGGTTGATGCCCTCCCCCCTCCACCGTCACCAGCCACAGAGACTCACAGCCTCCCCCCAGAACCACAGGTTCTTCCCCTAACCTGTGAGGCCCCCCAGTCAGCCCTCAGGCTGACCATTTCCAACTTTAACCCCAACCCCAGCCCAAACCCAACCTCAGATTAGGCCCAACTTTTACCCTAAGCTAATTCTAGCCAGAACTCAGAGCTTAACTCCAAATCAAACCTCAGGCCCAAAGTAGCCCCAATCCCAACCCCACTCAAAAGTCTAAATTTAACTAGTGTCAGACATGACCCAAAAACCTAATTAGATCCCAAAGTCTAAATAGCCCTCACCCTCAGTGGATGCCAACTCTAGCCACATGACCCTCACTCAACTCCCCTACCCCATGGAAGATGCTTGTGAGCTTGACCCGAGGAGACTAGCACTCACCCCACTCCACGAAACTTTTCACAAGTCTTGCTAGCTCGGGGTTCCTAGAGGAAGAAACCCATTCAGAAACCACAGGGCAACACCAGCCTTCCCAGGATGGGGGTCCAAGAAGAGCAACTCTGCTCAGCACACTGTCATGGAAGCTTCTACTCCTCCACAAGCCCTGAGCCCCCTCTTGGCCCCCACTCCCTCTCTGAAAAGGCTTCCTCTTTTTGAGATGCACTCCTCTCTCTGAAAGCACCCCTCTCTTTTGGTCCCCATCAGCCCTTTTGGTTCCTCTTCTCTAAGCCCCCACTACTCTCTGGGCCCCATCCTCCTCTCTGAGTCCTTCTCCTCCCTGGGCTCCTCCCCTCCTGAATGCCTCCCCACCTTGGTCCCATACTCACTGTGTACTTCAGGATCCAGGCCAAGAAACACTTGAGTAGGTCTGGCAGGCGGAGCCAGTTGACCATTCCCTTTATGCAGGGGTCCACAATGTCCCCCTCACTGAGGAACCACAGACACATATCTAGTCAGTTACAGCCTTTCAGCCATTGACTGGCTCCCGTACCCACCCAACTCCCATTCCAGAGGCAGGCCATGGAAGGAGGTCAGACCCAAAGAAACTCTTCTGTTTCCACCACCACCACCCTGGAACCATGCATGATGAAGAAGGAGCCCAAACAGCTGACTTGCCATTTAAGGTCACACAATTAACCAGAGGCACCCCACCAACCCAGGCCTGCAGTCCCTTCCTAAGGCACAGGTTGCTGCCAGCCCCATCCCCAACCCTGTTTTCACCATGCCCCATGTCAGAATCCTGACAAACATACAGCTTCTCCAGAAGGGTGGCCCCTCCATCAGCAAACAGACCCCCCTCGAACAGGTGTTTGACAGCATACTTTATATAGGGGATGGAGAAGGGGATGACCTGAGAGACAGAGGCTGAGTCAGGGCCTGGGGCTCCTCCCACCCTGCCTGGTATTCTCTTTGCATCCTTCAGGATTTAAAGAGAGGATACCAAATCGCCACTCATCTCCATCCACTCCAACCCCTCTGCTGCCATGCCCAGCCCTTCACCCTACACAGAGATGCCATGGCATTCAGGCAGCCCTGCCTGCTTCACTGGGATCCTGCCCCATGCTGAGTGCTTCACATATGTGAGCTCATTTAATCTGCACAGCTGCCCTATGTGGTAGAAAACTGAGGCTCCAGGTGGTTAAGAGACTGGCCCAAGACCACATAGTACACATGTGGCCAACCAGCAGTTCTCAAAGGGGAGACAGGACCAGGACAAGACATTGGAGGGAGGCAGGGGCTGGGGAGGGAAATAATTTTGGGGACATAGTTCTCCTTACAGCCATTTGATGGAGAAACCAAATCTATAGGAATTATAGGAATGAATCCCTGGTCCCCACCACTGAAGGGGGAGGATGCAAAATCTTGATGCCTTCCTCACAGGGTGGGGCCCACCCTGCCCCCACCTGCACCCATCAGTCTTTTCCAGGAAGCCTAGGGGAAACACAGTGATGTTAGCAGCTCAAACTCAGATATAACTTCCTTTCTCTCCAAGAATGGCCCAGCCCAGTCTCCTCGCCAGTCTGGCTTCCCTCCCCATCCAGGGGTAAGCAAGCCTACCTGATGTCCCGCATCCTGGAGCAGCCTGGAGGTGAGCCTCACAGCCCTGGCCATGCTAGGAGATGGCTGGGTGAAGCCATCTGTTTCACAGAAGCCAATTCGAAGGCGCTGGTTACTGGAGTATACCTGGGGGCAAGAGGGGCTGGGTGGGGCTCTCAGGAGAGACTACACCTCTTTAAGACTTAAGACTTGTAGGCTGGGACCTTGGAACACAGCTGTTTTCAACCCAGGGGGATCTACAGAGGCTCCCCAAGAGCTCCCTGGAGACTCTCTACATACTTTGTAGGCTCTAGGTCCTCTGGAGAAACTCCTGGAAGAACAAATGGATGAGGACATGATGATTGGGTGGATGGAGTGGATAGGTAGATAGATGGTAGATAGATTCATGAATGAGTGGGAGGGTGTATGTATGAGATGGTGAATGGGTGGGTGGGCAGAGGGTTGAATGGATAGATGGGTGGGTGGGAGAATGGATGATTGGAATTGAGTGGGTGGGCAGTTAAGTAAGTAGATGAATAGACACAAAGATCTTTAAGCTAAAAAAAAAAAAAACAGCCAGGAGACAATGGAGATGGAAAGATCAGTAGAGACAAATAATAGATGACAGAAAATGATCACAGGTTAATTATACTAGGATGTGAGTAGGGAATCAGATGAGTAGACATTGAATGAATGGTAGACAGAGACTCTCCCTATGGAGAGGGTTCTGGATCAGACAGGGCTGGGGTCAAAGCTTACCTCTTCCAGTTACTATCTATGTGATCATAGGCAAGTTATTTCATTTCCCCTCAGTTTCCTCACCCATAAATGGAGAAGCACAATGCTCATTCTATATAGTGAATATTAGGATGAACTACAAACAGCCTGAACATAGTAGGTACCAATAAATTTTGTTGAATGAACTACTGAATAAATGAAGGCTGCCAGTCTGGAGAAATCTTCAGGTGCAACCTCTTTATTATACCACTGAGGAGACTGGGGCCTAGAGAAGAGATGTGACTTGGCTAAGGTTACCTAGGGGACTAACAGCCTCGTTTAACCAGATACCAGACTCTCTAAACCATATCTGCTGAGTGTATGTCTGTGTGTGTTGGGTATGTGATGATGAAGTCCCTCTCTGGGGGCAGTATTGGCTATGACTCCAAGTAGCTGAGAGGCCAAAGCAGCTGGTGTCGAGCAGGGGTAGGATGTAAACATGACTGAGCATAGAGGCTTCTTGGTCACTATACCATGGGCTGGGAAAGGAGGTCTCCACAGAAGATGGTCAGATGGTAGACAGGTCAATGAGGAATGGGGGAGGGGAGAGGTGGCCTGTTCCCCAACCCAGCTCACCTCCTCCCTGAAGGGCATAAAAGGCACAGTAGGGTCCAGTCGGTGCATGTCTTCACTTAGCAGGGCTCGCAGACACAGGGCCAGGCTCTCCACATCCCGGGCCATGGGGCCAGCCACTGTAGTCACTGAACACAGAAGAGGCAGATTCCTCTCACCCTTTCTGCTCTGGGGACCCCCACTGCCTGGCCTCAGAGGGTGGAGCTCAGGACCGTGATCAGGGTTAAAGGGCCCTGGGGCCAACCTGGGCCAGGGGTTGAGGACAGGTAGCGTTGGCACACCAGCCAAAGTAGCTCTGATGCCTGAAAGAAGAATCTCATCTGGGGCCAAACATCTAAAGACCGGTAGGAGAGATTAAAGCTAGATAGTAGGAAGAACTTCTCATTGGACTAGGGGAGGCCTGGTGGGATCCATTCTTTATCATTAGTGGGGCTAATCTGTCTCAGATAGGGGCTGAGTGAAATGTCCTTGGGAGGAAGGCTGGCAAGTGTATCATTGAATGGGTATGGACACAAGCACAGACAGGAGCTTACCTGATTTCTTGCCTTTGACAGCACTGGAAACTCCAGAGAGGCTGCAAAACCCCCACCCAGAGTCCACCTCAGCACTTGAAGGGAAGGGCCTGAGTGCCCAGGCCTTAGCACCCAGCCAAGCACTCCCCCAGGGCCCAACACCCAGGAAGATGAGCTGCTTCAACCCTCCCATGACCCTGCTGCCCACAGCATTAAGTCTGATCTTTTTGACTGACTTCAAGGCTCTGGAGGATCAACTCACAGCTTCCCCATTCTTGCCCTTCGACACACACATATTACTCCAGGCAAAGTAGGCTGTTCACAGTTTACAGCCTTCTAGGTTCTACACCATCCCTGCATGTCCATCCTTTAAAACCAAGCTCAGATTCTGCCTCCTCCAGGAAGCCTTCCTTTCCCTTGCCCTGCCTCTGAAAGTTTAAAGTCTAGGCTTTTAATAAATCTCTGCTGAAGAAAATGTCAGCTTCATCTTGTGAGTTCTGACAAGCTTTGACACTCTCTTAGAGCTCCAATCACTTTCTGACTAATCCATCTGCATGTTTAAGAGCACAGCAGTGGGGGAGGGGGACAGGGACTGGGTCTGAGAGTGTTCTGTGTCCCCAGTACAGTGTAGGGCCACCACAGTGTAGGTTCTCATGGTGGGGCTGAGATACGTAGATGAATGAACAGAGGCAGATATGGATGGATAAACAGATAGCTAGATGAGTGGACAGATGGGGAGATGGATGGATGGATGTATGGATGGATGGATAGATGAACAAATGGGAGGAAGGATGTATGTATGATTTTCAAGGGCTGAGATAGGTGTCCTTTTGCTTACTGATATAGCCCAAATAACTAGTACAGTGTCAGTGACGGAAGAAACACTCAATATATTTGTTAGATAAATTAAATGGTGGGTGAATAGTGAAATTGATTGATGGGATGATGACTGCATAGGTGGATGAATGGACAAAGGATGGATAGATGGAAAAACGGTTGGATCAATGAATGACTAAGGGAACAGGGAGGTAGATGGATAGATGTAAAGATGAATGAATTAATGAACAAATGAATTAATGAGTGAGTGGAAGGTCTATTCTGCCACCTGTACCAAACATGGTGTGTTTATCTGGGGCTGAAGCAAGAGTTATTTGAAGCCCTCCTGTCTTTAGCCACTTTCACTAGTACTGAGCTAAGTGAATAAGAGTTGAGGGGCCTGCTTGGCACTACTCCCCCCACACCTCTGTTCCCCTACACTGGGCTGAGTCTACCCCTCCCCCCCACCCCCCAGCACCAAGTACCTGAGGCGGTATCCTGTGGTCCTGAAGCCACAGATACCACAAAAGCTGGCTGGTACGCGGATGCTGCCAGCAGTGTCAGTACCCATGCCCAGGATGGAACCTCCTTTTGCCAGCAGGGCTCCCTCACCCCCTGAGGAGCCCCCTGGTGTCTTCTTTAAGTTCAGAGGGTTCAGAGTCTGTCCATAGATGGGGTTGCTGCAATCAAAACTGAGGGAAGCAGAAGAAAAGGGGCTGGGAGGTGAAAGTTTAACTGGGGAGACACCCCCCCCCCATGTAGAGACTGATCCCCCCAGGAATCAACCCCAGGGCTTCTTTGGCTCCCAAACTCCTCCCTGGGGCTGAGTCTCCCAGTCTCCCTTACAGCTGAGGTGAGGGCCTACTGCCACAGGAAAGACCAAGAGTGGACACCAACCACAACTCCTAACTTAAGGACAGGAGCCCACAGCCCTGCTGTCAGAATTGGGAGCAGGTTCCTCACAAAAGTAGGTACACTAAGTGCTGAGGGAGAGGAGCGAGGACAGGGGATAAGAAAAACAATTAGAGAAACTGGGATAAACACAGAGATGAAACTCTTCAGAACCTCAGAGTCTGAGGGCCTGTAGAGACTATGGAGTCCACCCAGACATTATAAGATGAGGAAGCTGAGGCTCAGAGGGCAGAAAAGACTTGCCCAAGAACCTTGATCCTCAAGATCTGCTTGACTGGCCCCCACCTCACCTTCTTCTCTAAATTGGGATTTTGTGTTGCTGTCAGTCCTGAGCCCAGCCCCAAACCCAGCCCCTGCCTACACACTTCAGAGACCTGTACAGTGTCTGAGGGATATTGGTCTTAACAAAGGGAATAGCTCCTTGAGCCTTGAGCACTTGCACAATGACCCCATCCTTGGCCGCTGGCTTCTCCAGGAACTGGGTCAGACCACATGTAGAATCATGGCCCTGCAAGAAAGTGACATTAACTCCAGCCCATAGGGGCCAGGATGGAACCATCCAATGGACAGACTCTCCTCCTTACTCTGCTCCCACTCACACACGTTGTCATGGCCTCAGACATGCACGCTGTACCCTTAGGAGAGCTCACAAGTAGCAGAAGAATATGGTGGGCAAGAGCTGGGTTCAGATCCTAACTGGCCACTTTCTAGTTCTGCATCCTTGATTAAGTAGCTTGCCCAATGTCACACAGTCAGATGCTCACAGGCTCAGTGGCATATGGGCACACACACAGACATGTACACATGTGAACGTACACCTCCCGGCTCACCTTGCAGTCATAGGGGTCCTTGAGGCTGACAGGGACCCCATAAAGAAGGCCTCTCTCAGTCTTCCTAAGCTTCTTCAATGCCTTTAGTTGCTCCTCACACTCACCCAGGAAATCCGTCAGGCAATTCACCTCCTGGTGTACCTTCAGTGCCTGAGCAACATTGAGGGAGACCAGATAAGGGGCTCAGGGTGAGGCCAGGGATGGGGCACTCAGCCACACCAGCCCCTCCCACCACCCCAACTCAGAGCAGGATAGAAATGGCAGATGACAGTGGCATGCACCCCTTCCCAAGCTAGCTGCAGCACCACGATGTTACACCGGACATCCACCTCCTCTGAGTAGGACAACAACAGGTGCTAGCCCCCACCCCACTCCTGACCCAGACCCCCACCTCCTCTAAGTAGCTACACAGGACGCTCTCTACACTGAGTTCTTCATCCTGCAGCTTCTGGACCAGTGTCTCCAGGGGCAGCTCCAGGATGGGCTTGGGGTCCAGGGATGGCTCCTGTGGAGATGGGAGGACAGAGGTCAATGACTGATCCACTCCAGTGCACTCCTACACACTCAGCATCACATCCCCACACTCCACTGGATACACAGTTGCACACACAGCCATGTGTTCAGCACATGCTCCTGTGCTTCTCCTTTAGCATGAAGAACATTTCCTGATCTGTCTCCAGGTTGGCATGAAAGCCCTACAGGGCACAGATGTTTCCTCTGCCTCTGCCTCTCCAGTGCCCATCCTGAGGCCTGGCACAGAGGAGAGCCTGCCCCCTCATCTTGCTACCCAAAAGGGGCACAAGTGCAGTGAGAGTGACTCTATATGCATGTTTTGGAACTCAGGGGTTATGGAACTGAGGCTCATCTCTGTATGGTTTGCCTTCATGGGGCACCCTGGCATCCCACCTTTCCTTCCTATCCAGCCCTCCCACTTCTGGTGATCTGACCTGGGAAAGGGCAAGATCCAGCATGAGTGTCAGGAGATCTGGCACCCAGCCTTGACCACACACAGGACTGGTCAGCTGGGTAACCCAGGGTTGATCCCTTCCCCTCCCACTGCCCAGGTCTCTCCAAAGAAGAAAGGACTAGAAGCCAATCATGATTTACCCAGCTACTCCCCTCAGAGTATGAGGGGAGGAGTGACACCAGCCCCTCAGGACTCTTATCAGAGGCAAGTGTGATAAGACAAGGACCTAGCGCACAGCAGGCACTCAGGAAGGTGAAATAGTCTTTCTTTGTCCTGGGCCCCAGCTGAGACCCTGATGCCTACAAGCTGGAGTGGGGGCTGGGTGGGAAGACAGCACAGTGGGCCTTTCTTGGTCCTGGAGAGGAGAGGTGGCAGACAAGGGGATTTCCCCGGAAGTTAGTGCTCAAGGCTTCTTGGTTGTTAAATCTCTTGGTTTCTTCTTAGTCCCCATCTTACTCTCCTCAGTAGCATCTGACTCTTAGGCACTTTCCTTCTGGAAATTCTCTGTGCCCTCAACTCTCCTGGCTTCCTCCTGCCCCTGGGTGGCTCCTTCTCAGTCCCCTCTGCCCCTCTTCCCTCCTGTAAATAAATGTTGGTGCTCCTCAGGACTTGGCCTCCTCTCTCCCTACCTACCCACCCTCCCTGGGTGACTTCAGCAGCCAGATGTGTCCCAAGGATGCCCCGATTACCCTGTGACTACAGCCCAGGCCTATTTCCTGCCATGCCTCAGACCCACTTACTGACCCACATATCCACAGGCACCCCAGAATTCATTGTTTTAATACCAAATCTGTTCATCATGAAATTCCCAAGTGATGATGCTCATGTCAGAGCAATAGTCCTCAGAATCATCCCGGGTCACTCCCTCACATCCCAGTTCTGATGATAGTCATAATAGCTAATTTCAATCACATGGAAGATGTGTTATTACACTTAATATGTTCTAGGCCAAATTCCAAGCATTTTACATATAATAGCTCATGTCGCTCCTTATAACAACCCAAGGAGGGAGGGCATATTATTTTTTCATTTTACAGTAGAAAAGACACTGAGGCACAGAGCTACTTGCCAAGGACACATAAGCCATAAGTGGCAGAGCCTGGATCCACACCAGTCCGGCCCCAGTGACCATTCTCTTACCCACAAGTACTGCCGACAGGTGGTTCTGCCTCCTTCATATCTCCCACCTCTGACTCACCAGACTCCTTGCCTAGAACTTTCTCTGTCTCTCAGTTTTCTCAACAGCCTCCTCACTGGCCTCCCTGACTCTAGTCTTTACCCCTCCAGTTCAACCACTTCACTACAGCCTAGGTGATCCTTTTCAGATGCTGTGACACCATAGGTCCCAATTGCCCTCAGTATAAAGTTATAAAACCATTCTCCTCAGTACGGTTTACAGGGCGTTCACCATAAATGTATAATGTGTGTTACAAACCAAGATTCACGTGTACTGACTGCTTACTGTGTGGCTGGCAACCATGTTAAGCACTTTGCTTGCACCATTTCATTAAATCCTCACAAAATCCCTTGGATAGGTGCTTTCACTATCAATATTTCTACTTCACCAACAAGGGAAACACAGAGAGGTTAATTCTGTGGCCCAAAGTCATAAAAGTGGAGAGACTTAAGGTCTACACCACCCTCTAATGGCTCCTGGGGAGGGAAGCTTTTATGATGAAGCACCTCCTGGGTGCCAGGCACTGTACGAGGCCCTTTCCCTGCCTGGATCCCTGTAGGCCCATTTCACCAGCCTCCTGTTTCCCTGCCCTACTTCTGTATTCTGCTGCTCTAGCCACACTGCGCATTCCCTCCACTCTCTGTGCCATTTTGTCATCTTGTGCCTCGGCTTGGAATTCCCTGCCTGCGTGCCACAAAGACCTTCAGAAGGGCCCAGACCTGGATGCCTCTAGAATAGGGTGGGCATTTGGCTAGAATGCACCTCTACAGCCGCACTGTGGCTGAAATACTGAAATCCTCCTGAGTCACTTAGCAAAAAGCCACTCCCATGAGTACTCCACCACCCCCAGCTGCCCTAGCCCCTGCCATGGGATTCCACCTTCTCTTCACAGCACAGCAGGTAAAAGGTTAATGCCCAGCCCAGCAGTGACCCTCTAGGCATAGTCTCTGATTCCCTCAAGGACTGTGCTCATCCCTTGCCCTGCGGCCCCCAGCCCTAAGGAGCCCCAGTAGGGCCCACCGAGGACCATTGCAGCACACCCTGACCCACAGGCACCCACCAAAACTGCAGGCCCATCCTGACTCCTACATATCTACCTGGAGAGGTGGCCCCCTTGGTGGCACCCTGGTCGGCAAGTGCCCGATGTCCATCTGGACCCATGAGGCTAGTGCTCCCCTGCAGTTGTCCCCACATGGCCACTTGTAAAAATGGCAGCCTCTCAGGGAGCTGGGGAGAGGTGCGAAGAGCAGGCAGAGGGCACTAATGGGGGCCACTGGAGGTGGCTGCTGGGACTGCTCTTCTGCCAGTATGGCAGACGCTCCAATGACTTGGTGGGATGGGTGGGGCTCTCAAGGGTCCAGCAACATGTTCACCAACTTGGTTGAGTGCCACTTCCACCTAACAGAACAAATTCACTGAAACTCACTAAACGCCCACTCAGCAAGGACATTAGTTTTATTATTACTCGAGAGCTTTCATTTATATGGCGCTTGTTAGGGGTGCCTGAGTGGCTCAGTAGGTTAAGCCTCCAGCTTCAGCTCAGGTCATGATCTCACAGTTCGTGAGTTCGAGCCCCGCATCAGGCTCTCTGCTGTCAGCTCAGAGCCCCCTTCGGATCCTCTGTCTCCCTCTTTCTCTGCCCCTCCCGGGCTCTTGTGTGAGTTTTATCTCTCTAAAAACCTGTGTGCCAGGTGCCACTGTAAACACTTATGAACTTGCTTGAGTACTGTAACTATAATCATCACCCCATTGTGGAGATGAGTATGATAAGGCACAGAGGAATTATTTGAAGTGTACACACCCAAGGAACATTGTTGATGTTGATGGATAGTATCTGCTTAAGGAGACTACAAATCACCTAACGACTCTCAGTTTATTGGGAGAGCTTTGAAAGATAAGGACATCTTCCAAAGATGATAGCTACATCAAAAGATCCCCACAGTTCTCTAAAAATTAACAATTTACTTGGAAATTATTAGGATAATTTGATGAAAGAACTGAGTCTTAACTTATATCATTTTCAAGTTGTTTTAACATATGCTTTGGTTTAGAACAAACCCCCTCTTGCCAGGTCACACAGCTCCATGGACATCTGGCCTTCTCCACACTTAACTGCTGCTGCCTCCTATTGTGGTTTGAAAATCAAAGAAAATATAAAGTTGTTAGTAAATTGATATAGTATTAATATTTCCAAATGGTTGTTAAGTATGTTTAATATCATAAAAACCCTCAGCCCTTAGGGTGGCTGATTTCCCCCTGAGGTGACCAGAACTTCCTAGCCAGCAGCCAGCAGCCAGCAGCCAGCAGCCATGGGCAGCTTGTCTACTCCAGCTGACTAGGAGTATTTTTTCTCTGTGGTCTACACGAACACTGTCTTCTCTCAGGCTTTTCTCTCTCTGGTACTGCCTTTCCTCGTCCTTCCTGCTTTTGGAAAACTCCTACGCATTCTGTAAGGCTCAGCTCCAACACCACCTCTCTGGGAAGCCTTCCCCACCCAGCCCTGTCCAGATGGTGCAAAGCCCTTCCTGCCGAGTCCCACAGCTCCACAGGCATCTGGCCTTCACCACACTCAGACCAGGAGCATCCTTAAGGCAAGTCTAAGTCAGATGTCAGATTCATCTTTATTATGAATCTGTCCCCAGGGTCCAGCAAAAGGCAAGACCCAGAGGAGCCCTCTGTAAAATTTTGCTGAACTGAATTGCATTAGTTTGAACCCTGCCAGGGTGCGACCTATTATGTTTCAGCCTCCCACCTCCCTGGGACATAAAGCTGGATGCCTGAGGCCTTGAGGGTATCCCTGGGTTTGCTTTGCTGGGGAGAGAATAAGGTACTGTGAGCCAAGAGGCCTGTAGCCTCGGGGGGAAGCTGGAGACACCATGGGTGATCTCACCCCACACCCCTTCCACTCCTCCAGCCAACCAGACACACACACCCCCGGGTACCCGGCCCAGTAGCCCCATATCCCAGATGCCCACCTGTATACCAACCAGATGCCCAGACGCACACAGAACCAGGTGTCCTCACACATCATACACCCATGTACATGCCCAACCAAACATTCAAAACCAAACCAGCCACACATATCTAGATGTATATGCTCCAACCAGTAACACGACTCATACACACCCAGCCAGGCACACACAGCACAAGCACATAACCAAACACAAGGAGCAACACAGCCAAGCATACACTTGACCAGTACACAATAAAACCACAGGAGACACACATAAGAAGGCTCTGGTGTGTGCAATAAAGGAACCCAAACCCACCACCACACACTGATGGTGCACACACACACACACACACACACACACACAGGAATCCTCTCCATCATGCTGATTCACCACAGCAACCCCATTAGCCCAGATTTCCTCCTCATCAACCAGGGAGGGGCAGCTACTCTCTGGGGGCAGATTGATTTATCCAACTAATTAGCCCCAATTAATATTAATACACATTCTCAGGAACTGCAGCAGCTCGGGCAGAGAAGCTGCCCCTTGGGGCCATCAATCACCATCTAGGGGACGGCAGAGGACACTCAGGAACTCCAGAGCATGGGGACGGCACCTCAGGCACTATCTACAACCCCCACTCCCGGGGTTCCCAGAGAGTCAGCCACCATCAACCAAAGTTGGGGACCCTAAGATACCACCCCTTGTAGGGTAGTTGGGGAGCCCAGAAAGGGGCTGTCACATCCTCCAGGCCCCACAGCAGAGCCCAGGAACAGTGCAAGGTCAGCGGCCTCTCCTTCCCACCCTGCTCTCTTCCACCCTAGGCAGGTTCTGCTCCAACACCCATATCTCAGTCCCTTCGCCCAGCCACAACTGCACCAGTGCCTTGAAATGTCACCACCTAAGCTGTCAAAAGCCCCTTTTAAGACACATAGCTTTGGGGCAACTGGGTGGTTCAGTTAGGCACCCAACTCTTGGTTTCAGCTCAGGTCATGATCTCACAGTTCTGTGAGTTCGAGCCCTGCATCAGGCTCTGTGCTGGCAGTGCGGAGCCTGCTTGGGATTCTTTCTCTTTCCCTTGCTCTCTGCCCCTCCCCCACTCGTGCTGTCTGTCTCTTTCTCAAAACAAACAAAGAAATAGACTGTAAAAAAAAAAAAAAGACACATGGCTTCCTGGGAGGATCCCATCTCCAATGACCACCCTGCGCTTTGCATCTATCAGGTGCTGTCAAACATCTGCAGAACTCAGTGGGGTGGGGATGGGAGAGAGACTATGTAGACCAGGGTTCCTGTGTCAGGGGGGCTTGGGGGTACTCAGGGGCTGGAAGAGACCTGAAGGAGACCTCCTGCCTCCAACTGCTTCCATCAGTTTATCTTATTTCAACAAATAGCTCAAGAGAACACCCACCATGTTACTGAGTCTTGTGTGGGCACTGGGAGAACAATGAAAACACACTGCCCCCGACCTCAGTGGGCTCAAAGGACATGGATGGAGTAGGAACTGACAGCAGTACAAAAAGCCAGCATGGGAAGAGCTAGGGGTGGGGGACTGTCCTCTCTCCCCCATTGCCCCAGGCTCCTTGTCTTCTGAAAGAGACAGAGTAAGGGTCCTGAGGTGGAATCCACCTATTGGGATGGAGGGCTGGGGGCCTTACGTATAGATATCCACCCACCTGCTGCCGGAGACGCTTTGCCAGTGCCTCCATCTGCTGCAAAGCTACCACTCTACGCCTCTGTGCCCTGGGGATCTTGTTCCTTGCTGGAGTATGCTGCCAGAAGAACAGAGCAGCCCCCAGCAGGGCCAGCAGGAGCAGCACCAGCATGGAGTAAAACAGCCAAGCTACCCCGGGCATTGTGGAACCTGTGTGGATACAGCAACTGCCTCCTCAAGAACACCAGCTGCTTATTCTCCAGCTAAATGCTAGAGCGCCCTCCCACATCTGAGGCCACAGGGGGCAGGGGGCAGGGGCCACACCGGGCCCTACAGGTGGTAGAATTCAAACTCCTCCCACCTAGTTCTTACACCACCTTTTGTCCTGGGGACGAGAGCCCTTGTGCCTCAGGCAACGCAGAGGAATAGGCCTTGGCAGAGACAAGCCTGGAGAGGAGCCCAAGCGTGCAGGTCGGCAGGTGACCAGACTCTGGTCAGATGTCCTCACATCCTTCTCCCCCATCCCACCTCTCAAACATGGCACCAAAACCATCGTCTAACCCAGGCCAGTTCTTAATGGAGTTGCCTCTGAGATTTCCTGCTGCTTCCAGGATAACCGCCAACCCCCCTTAAAGTGGTTCACAGGCTACATAGAAGTGGACTGAGCAGGTTCACTCTGGAGGGTGTCTGGGGAGCAGGCGGAGAAGAAAGGAGGAACCCTGGGGGAGCAGGCAGGGCTCCAAAGGCATCAGCCTGAGGGGAGATGGTGCAAGGAAGTGAGGACAGAGGCAGGCAGGTGTAGCCTCACCTCTGCCTCTGTTCCCCTAGCTGGGCCCTTACTGCTGACTCCAACACAAGGCCACATTCCTTGTGATTCCAGCCTCCCCAGGCAATTGGTTCTCCCTCCTGGACTCATCTCCCATCTTCTCTTTGTTCCAGGAGCTCCCTACAGGCAAAGGAAGCAGTGGAGAGGAGGATTGAGGGGCAAGGAGGTGCAAACGATGGGAAGATATGGGGCCCCAGAGCAGGAAGGATTGGTTTGGGAGCCCTTCGGCTCTTCTTGGATGTTTTGGCCCAGTCCTGTCTCAGAGGGGAGACAGGAGCAATCCATCACAACTGAGGCTGCCAGTCCTTGGGATTAGGAGAATGATAGCTCCACCCTCAAGACCAGGAAGTTAGAAGCAGAATTGGCAGTGGGGGTGGGGGGGTAGGGGGAGAGCAGAGGGGGGTGCAACCAACTTTGGCTCAGGTCCTGATCCCCAGCCCCATGTCAGGCTCCCTCCAACACCAGGCATCACACTTGCTCTGCTGTGATGTGTCAGGCTCGCTGCTGTCTGCGTGGAGCCCGCTTCAGGATCCTCTGTCCCCCATCTCTGCCCCTCTCTCTCAAAAATAAACATTAAAAAAATAAAAAAGGATTGGCGGGAAGGAGATGGGTTTGTGGTTAGTAATGTTGAGTCTGAGCACCTGGGGGCTGCCCAGAGCCAGATGTGCAGTTTGCAACTGACCTGTCATGACCCAAAAGGTAACCCCAAGGTCATCTGCCCTCTGACACTCTGCGTCTGCTCCAACGGGTCTCTGGAACTAGCCCCGCTCATTGGCAAACTCCCCGTGTCCTTCCTCCTTTTTTCTGACCATTTCCTTCCCCCATAACCAGGCCTCCCTCACTGAACCCTGGCTCTGCAGATGGCTCAGCTCCCCCAGGCCATCCGACACCTGCACTCCTTTACAGCACCCTGAACCTTGCTACATCACCCTTCCTAAAGTTGCACCCCTTCATTAGCATATCACCCCATTTTATTTCTTCATTGCACTTACCATTAGCTGAAATTATCTTGTTTACTTATTCCTTGCCTTCCTCCATAGAAAGTAAGTTCCATGAAAGCAAGGACCTTGTCAGCCCTTTTCAAAGTGCCTGGCACAGGGTAGGTGCTTGGTAATACTTCTTAAATGGACAAATGATGGCCAGGTTGAGCCCTCCATTCCCACCTTTATCTCTATGTGTCTCTGCTGGCTCCTTCCTAGCAGAATTTAACATGCTTAAGTCTCTCCCATCTTTAAAAAAAAAAGAGTCTCTCTGATTTATAGCCTTCACAGCTGCTGCTCTTATGTCTTTCCTCCCCTTCCCACCTAAGCTTCTCAAGTCTTCTGCACCTTGCTGCCTTTACTTCACCATTTGCTCTCCTGTGCCCAACCCATCTTGGCTTATGCCAAAATCATCCTAACCTTCTCTTTGATGTTGAATCAGCAGCATTTGAAGCCCTCAGCCCCATACTTCTTGAAATATGGTCATTCTTTGGCTTGTGTGACAATGCAGTTCTTGGCTTAAATGTCAATTCCTGCAGGAAGCATTCATACAGGTGCGCACGCACACACACACACACACACAGGCCAGAGCAGGTCCCACTTGGTTTACTCTCATAAAGTAAATAAGAGGGGCACCTGGGTGGCTCAGCCAGTTAAGCGTCTGACTTCAGCTCAAGTCATGATCTCACGGTTTGTGAGTTCGAGCCTTGTGTTGAGCTCTGTGCTGACAGCCTGGGGCCTGCCTTGGATTCTGTGTCTCCCACTCTCTGCCCCTCTCCCACTCATTCCCTCTCTCTCTCTCTCTCTCTCTCTCCCCCTCCCCCCTCTCTCAAAAATAAACATTAAAATGGGGCGCCTGGGTGGCTTAGCCAGTTGGCCAGTGTCCAACTTCAGCTCAGGTCATGGTGTCACAGTTCATGAGTTCAAGCCCCGTATTGAGCTCTCTGCTAACAGCTCGGAGCCTGGGGCCTCCTTCAGATTCTGTGTCTCCCTCTCTCTCTGCCCCTCCCCTGATCATGCTATCTCTCTCTGTCTCGAAAATAAACATTAAATGTTTTTTAAATAAACACTAAAAAGTTTCTAAATAAATAATAAAGCATTGATTCTGCATTATTGCACTTCTAACAAGAGTTTTTGTGTAATTATGCAGTTGATGTCTCTTTGCTGGTAGAACAAAAGCTCCATGCAGGCAGTGACCATTTCTGATTGTTTACCCTGAGTATACTGTGGGAAGCATCCAAAATGTTTAGTGGGTGGAGGGAAGGATGAAGGGGTAGGCCGATGGGGGAAGTGAATGGAGGAGGATTTGCAGAAAGCCACAGGTGGAATATAGACTGGGAGTTATTTGTCTTAATGAGCACTAATGAAGGTCATGGTGGTGGATAAGATGAACGTGAAGGGAGAAAGCCTGAGGGCAGGGACTGGCTGGGAGGTTTCCTGTTGGGGACAAGAGAAGGAAGTAGTCAGGTGGGCAAAATGGGTTCACTAATAATGAGTCATCCAAACCTCCATTCAACAAGCCTTTACCAGGTACGTGCTGAGTACCAGGCACCATGGTGGGTGCTGGACACACAAGAGCAAACCCCACATGCCCTGACCCCGAGCGACCTAAGACACACAGGTCACCACTCCCAAACTTATGTGTGGGAAACTGGGGGAAGGAGCATGGGGCAGTCCAGGCTGGCTGGAAGGCTCAGGACTTGATTATGTGGTTGTCTCTTAAGGGTGCAGCAGGTCAGATTGCCCTGGCAAGTGGCCTGCAGTGATACATCCGAGTCCTTCCTCAGCCCTGATCTGATCAATATATTTATTGGTGACTTAGAAGTTAAGGAGGTCTTGTGCTCAGACTTGTGAATGGGCAAGTTGAGAGAGCAGAAAGAGTGACCAACAGAATCCCAAAGGCTCTCAGGGCACCTGGGTGGCTCAGCTGGTTAAGCTTCTGACTCTTGATTTCATCTCAAGTCATGATCTCGCAGTTCCTGAGTTCAAGCCCCATGCCAGTGCAGAGCCTCTCTCTCCCACTCTCTGACCTTTCCCCCGCCTCAAAAGGGGGACAAATAACAGGTATACTAAGTGTTCTAAACTCCAATATCACAACCCCAGGGAGAGGAAGGGAAGGTGGAAAGGGACATGACAGACCTCCTGTCAATCTACCTTAGCAGAGGAGCACAGCGCATGGACCTTGCTTCTGTCTCCAGTGTTTGTGGTCACCTAGCCCAGAACTTGCCACCCTGAGGGTGCGTCGTCCATGTTCTTGGAATTGTGTTACAAAAGCAGAAAGTACATGAAGTTTGGAGTTGGCATGTGGCTTCAAGTCTCTCTAAGTCTTTGGCCCTGGACAAAGTAGCAACCCTTTCTAAACTTGTTACTCCACCTATAAAATGGAAGTAAGAATTCCCATCTTTTTCCAATGGGATAATAGGTTATCAACTCCACAGCCTAACAGATGTTGGAATCTATTAAGACATGGAGTGCTTCAGAGTATGAACAGGAGCACAAAGAAGCCCTTCCCACTCAGCCTGCCAGTTGTAAAGTCTACCCTCACCTCAGATAAGTGGGAGACCTGTAGGTGGAAATGTGAAGTAGAGCATTCCAGGAACAGCAAGTACAGTGAGCAAAAGGTGTGGAGGTGGAGGTGTGCACAGTGTCCCAAGCACCACCCGAGGCCTACATGGTTAGGATGTGGATGGGAAGGAGACTTGCCAGGTCAGGCAAGACCATATAGGTCACAGCCAGAAGTCTGACTGAACACAAGTGATACTAAAGGTTTCAGACATAATAAGATTTGTGTTTAGAAAGGTCACCCAGGAGCATCTGGGTGGCACAGTTGGTTAAGCGTCCAACTCTTGATCTCGGCTCAGGTCATGATCTCCCTGTCATGAGTTCGAGCCCCATATTGGGCTCTACACTGATGGTGTGGAGCCTGCTTGGGATTCTGTCTCTCCTCTCTAACAGTTTATTTCTCTCTAAAGAAATAAACTTAAAAAAAAAATTTTTTTTTAAAAAGAAAGAAAGGTCACCCAACTGCCATATGAAGGACAATTGGAGAAGACCAGTCTGGACCTGGGGAGAGGGGAGAAGGCTGAGAACAGACAGTAGCCATGTGGTGCCCAGGGTCTTGAGGCTGCTGGACTGGTGGTCAGATAGGAAGGAGGAGGTGGCTGGCTTATGCTGTCACTCCTCCATGCCTCAGCATCATGGGGCATCAGGAAGAGCTCTCGGCCAAGGCTCTGACACAGAGTAACCCAGGTTTTGATGCTAATTCCCTTCTAGCTGCAGACCTTTCTGTAAAAGGGGACAAAGATGCCCACCACAGGGTTAATAGGAAGATTAAATGACATGATGACTATAAAGTGCCCAGAAAGTAGATGGTTCATAGTAGGTATATGGTATCATTCAGACTGCCCTTCTCTCTTTTTCCTGATCAAAAGTCACCATAGCACTCCATGCATTAAATATTCAGGGTCTTCACCACCACACCCGTCTGCCTCTCTTCCTCCTTTCTTTCAACAAACACCCTCCAGAATGTGAGCTCTAGGAGGACAAGAATCTAGTCTGTCTCTCTAGTCCCTGCAGTGCCAGCACCCAGTACACTGCTTGGTCCCTAGGAGACGCTCACTTGATATTCACTGAATTAAGCACCTTATAAGTGCCACTCCACACGCCAAGAAGATAATGGTGAGCCAGACAACGTGCAGCTTTCAGGAAGCTTGAGTGGAGGAGACAAAAAACCACCATATAATTCCAGATAGCATCAGTGCTACAAAGTACAAAGGGTAACACATTAGACAGGGTCAGACAAGCTGTTTTACAAGTGGGTGATCAGGGAAGTGACACTGGAGCTGAGTGTTCCAAGCAGGGGAAACTAGTCAGCATAACACAGAGGCTCCGCAACAGGAACCAGCTGGAGATGATCAAGAAACAGAAAGGTGCTCGTGTGACTGGAGCACAATGGATGAGAGAAAAGAGCCACCCGAGATGAGGTTAGAGAGGTAAGCAAGGGCCCTATCCCACAGAGCCTTGTAAGACACAAGGAGGAGACTGGATTTTATTCTGATTCTGGGTGTGATGGGAAGCCATGAGAAGGCTTGAAGCAAGTGACTCAATCTGATTTACACTTTCAAAGCATTCCCACTGGTGATTGCATGGAAAATGGACTGGGGACCAGGTGCAGATGGAAGCAGGGAAGCCCCATTCGGTTACTGCACTGCCAGATGAGAGGCAGGTGGCATGGACTAGAGAGCTAGTGTAGCAGTGAAGATGGAACACAGTGGCTACTCACTGGCCCAGGGGACCACCTTCCCCACTCCTTGGCAGCATTTACCCCTTGTCTAACCTTTCTCTGAGCCCTAATCACCCAGGAGCAGATGTTTGAGTTAATGTCCAACCCCCAGAGTTAATGTCCCACAAGCCCGGGAGCCTCTTGAGGATGGAAGTCAAGCTTGGTAGAGCTCCAACACCACTGAGCACAGGCTGGGAAGGGCCACACTGGGGCTCAAAGGGTGAATCAATGAAGCAGTGAAGGATAGGACAGGTGCCTCCTCCCTGCAGCCTCAGGTCTAAAAGCACAAGGATATCAGTAACCAAAGAGAAAAGTGGGGCAAGAGGAGAAAAGTGGAGGCAGGTGGTTTTATGGAACCATATGAGACAAACTGACACTGCAGTTACACGGAATCGGGGAAAAATGCAGCACTACCTGACTGTCTCGACCTAGCTGTCTATGTGGGTTGGGACCTCTGGACATTCACTGGCTGCGGTGACCACCTCCCCCACCCCTCAGCAGCATTTGACCCTTGTCTAACCTTTCCCCAGGCAGTGATCACCCAGGTTGCTGATGTGTTTGTGTTAATGTCCAACCACCCCCCGAAGCCCTGGAGCCTCTGGAGGATGGGAGTCAAGCTTGAACTGAGCACAGGGTTAGGCAGGGGCACCCACACTGGCCTCCAAGGGCGAATCAATGAAGCAGTGAAGGAAAGGACAGGCACCCTCGCCCTGTGGCCTTGTGTCTAAAAGCACAAGTTTATCAGTAACCAAAGAGAAATGGGGCAGGAAGAAGCCAAGGGAGGGGTACAGGCCAGGACACAGATGATTCTATGGAATGATATGAGGCAAAATGACACAGCAGTTACAAGGAATCTGGGCAAAGTGCAGCAAGTATCTGGCTGTCCCAATCTGGATGTCCATGTGATTTTTGTCTTGAAGTGTGAGGCCTCAGGCCGAGCAGGGATACCACTATCAGACAGTGGAGGTGCCCCTGGCCATGTAACCTGGAAGGCAAAGTCCCTCCAAAGAAGTAGGAAAATCAGCGTGGAGAAGGAAGCCTTGGGAAGGCAGCTTACCCTGAAAAGAATCTGAAGTGGGCCAGATAGGGTTAGGACCTGCCTGGCCTGAGGGCTTAGGCTCAGAAACATCTTCTGCAGTAAGTAGGGGAGTTAGAGCTGGGGCCAGGGAAGAGTGAGCTCTGCTTAGCGGGGCCAGGAAGTCCCCAGACTAGTCATAGACTAGTTGCCCACCCGCCAGGCAACACAGTCCTGTAAAAGGTGGGCTGGCAGATTGGGCAGAGGTGAGACTGAGCTAAGACAGCTCACTTCCAACCCAACTGTCAACTCCCAAACCACCTCTCTGCCTACCCCTAGGCCACAGCCCTAGCTCAGGCCTCAGGCCCCCTTCCTCAGATTAGGATCATGAAGCAGCCTCCTTATCCCTCTCCAGGCTCTGTCCCCCAAGTCTGTGCTCTTTGCTGCATCTGTGTGATCCTTTAAGAGCTCCCCATTGCCCTTGAGACAGAAGTCAAGTTCCTGAACTAACCCCCAAAGTCCACCTTGATCTGGCCCCCACCTGTATCTCTGCTGCCTCTCCTGTACCCATTAAATACCTCCATCTACCAAACTCATCGTGGTCTTTTGGGTGTGTGGCTCCTTATCCCTCGGATGTCCTCATCCCCATCTCAGCTTCTGGAAACCTTCTACACTCAATACATGTCCTCCTCCTTCAGGAAGCCTTCCTAGAACAATCCAGTCCTTGGCCAGCCCTGTGAGTGCTACCAGATCGCCTTGTCTCATGCTCTCTTCTCGAGGCCTATGGGCCCCCTCCCCACAAGAGAGCCAGCTCAGGGCCAGCCCTCTAGACTCCCTGCTGCCCTATGCCCAGCCCTTTGCTGGCCGCCAAGGACAAAGATACAGCATTAGGGTCCCTCCTGTCAAGGAGAACCAGTGTACTAAGGGAAGCAAACCCACCCACAGATGCTCACCACAGAGGACAGACTGGGAAGAAACAGTCCACCTAGTCCAGGGCTCAGAGGAAGGAGGGAAGGCCTTCTTGGGAAAGAGGGATCTGAGCTGGGCCTCGAAGGATTTAATGGTAGAGGAGCAGAAAGGGCATCCTTGGAGAGGGAAGGAGCAAAGGAAAGAAGAAGAGAAGGGCAATGCTTAGCAAAGTAGGGCTTTGTCTAAGTGAGGGGACAGGGGGATGGGTGAGGTGAGAAGCCTGTGTCACTCCTGTGGGGGATGGGAACCATGAGATTGCCGAGGCTGGAGTAGGGCTCAACCCCCAATGCCCTGACAATGATGGCCAGAGAGCATACAGACTAGAAACATTTCTTGACTGTTAGTGGGCTTTTGCCCATGTCACACCCACTGCCTGCCATGTGGTGGGTATGTCAGGGCAGAGGGAGGGATCAGAAGGGGGGGCAAGGTCCAGACTCAGGGCGTCTGTGCTTCTTGTAGAAGATCAGGGGAGGGGTACATGGAAGCCTCTGGCCCAGGCTGAACATTTCCTCACAGGGTGGCAGCTGTGCCCAGACTAGGCTGGGCACAGATCGAGTGGATCTCAGGTCCCCAGAGCCCAGTGGGTGGCAGTCAGGATGGCTGCTTTTCAGGGGTCATCAGTCGCTCCACCTCCCGCATGAACCGCAGACACAACTCTTCTTGCCAGGGCAGAGCCACACACTGCACGGCCACGGGCAGCCCCATGCTCTTCTTCACGGCCTGTGAGGGACACAGGTATCAGGATGGGAGGTAGAGGAGGCAAGACCCCACGAGGGACCAGAAAGCACCCCAGCTGGAGAGGAGGGGCAGCATGGCAGGGCCAGGCTGCTGTCCTTCAGGGTCTCGCATGAAGAAAGGTGAGCGAGGGGGTGCCTGGCTGGCTCAGTCAGTAGAGTATGTGACTCTTGATCCTGGGGTCATGAGTTCGAGCCCCAGATTGGATGTAGAGCTTACTTAAAAAAGAAAAGGAAAAAAAATGCAGGCAAGGACTACATGCACTTATGCTGCTTCCTTCACAGCAGCCAGCATTGGGGTACGGGTGGGAGTCCAGGGGAAGGGGTACCCTGGGGGCCAAGCCAGGCCCTGTGGCCTCACCTTCTGTAGCACCTTGTCCCAGATATCTCCAAAGTAGCCCCTGTAATGTTCCATCTGAGCCTCGTCCTCAGCGGTCACTGTGGTGACAGGCACCACCCCCGCTGGGAAGTCCAGGCAGTTGTAGAGCAGAGTGTAGCTGACAGCCGCTGAAACACAACACAAGCGGTTACAGCAGGCCAGGCAACCTTCAATGCCAACTGTCTTCTCTGTACCCCAGCCTTTCATCCTGGGAAATGGCACCCTGCCTCCACAGACAGAGAGGGGCTCTCTCCCAGGGCCACAGAGATTCAGGTGAGTGACAAAGCTCAGGAATCCAGATTCAAGGTAGGCTGGAGAGCCTGCTGGGGCTTGCCCTGTGCCCTTGCCCATGAAGCTTCCCCACCTGGAATGTTGTTCCTATTTTCTTGGCTTATCTAAATCCCACCTGGACTTTAAACGCCACCTCCCCAAACCATAGACTCTGTAACTCAAGATCTCCAACTTCAGTAGTGCTGTGAACAGGGAGCTCATTCCCACCCAGGACATCCCACATGACTCCCATCTCTCCAGCGAGACTGTGAGCTCCCCAAGGGCAGGGCCCTCCCCAAGGGGTGTAGCCCTCCCCCAAGCCTCCTCTTCTACTTCCCAGCAGCCTTCTGGGCACTGGGCTGAACTTCCAGAGGAGGAAAGGCAGGTGGGAGTGTCAGGGGTGTGGTGGGGCAGCAGGCCTCACCTGTGGCCCTGCCGGGAGCATTCAGGTTCAGAGCAGGGCCCAGCATGGGGGTGAGCAACACATCCAGGTCCAGTGCTCTCCACTGGGCAATCACAGAGTTGCGGTACACCTGGGGAGGATGCCAGCAGGAGCCCTCGGACCCAGCCCATCACAGGGACTCTCTAATGAAGGGACTGTGGCCAGGGTGGCTCAGGCCCCAGCACCTGCCCCTGGATCTGGACTAAGCCTGGAAGGGATGGAGGTCCTTGGGGCACACAGGCATGGCCACTCTCAGGCAGCATCAGTTGCTCCACCTCCCACACGAATCATAAACATCATTTTTCCTGCCAGGGTGGGGCCACGTAGTGCCAGACAGCACCAGTGGGGGCAAAGAGGCAGCCAGGACAGGAGCTGACTGACCCAGCCCCTAAGGATGAGCACCTAGGCAAGTGAGGTCACAGACCAGTCCAGGGAGCAAAAGGGGGAATGACAGGCTACTCCAGGGGACCAGAGGGACCAGTGGCCAAGAGAGCCCACTGGTAGGTGTTGTGTCCAACTCCACCCCATCCCCCACCCTACTCCACTCTAGAGGCTCTGACCTCACCTCAATCTCGTACTGCAGTTCCCAGAGCTTTCCAGCCGACCTAGGCAGAGGGAACGAGGTCACTGGCCATGGGGATTTGCAACATCAGACTCCTACTCCTAACACCCCCCCCCCCCCCGCCCAGATCTCAATCCTCCATGGGCGCTTCTCAACTATGGGAGCTCTGAGACAGATGCAATACAAGGGAGAATTTCAAATCCTTAAGTTCATGTCCTGCTGAGAAAATCAGGCCCCAAGAGGGACTTAGGCTATGCCACTTAGTGACTTCACAGCACAGCCAGGACCACATCAGGCCTGATTCCCAACTACCCTTAGTACACAAGAGAGGCCAGAGCTGCCAAAGGTCCTAAATGCCTGGCAATGAGAGAAGGGGCAAGTCCAGAGGATGTCAGGGCCTAAAAATAAGGCCACTTATGCCCTTTTCCCACCCGAGCCACTAAGGGGCAGGCAGGACCCAGTGAAGCTCAGTTTATGTCAGACCTCCAAGAGCAGCGTCTCTCACAGGTTCCCAAGTAGCCCCCTCTCCCCTGTGCCTCTACATGCTTCCTTTCCTGGTCCTTTCTACCCATGCATAGCCAGGTCTTCTCCTCTCCAACCCATCCTTCCCATGATCCCTTTCAGGCTCCTCCTCTCTAGCCAGACCTGGACCCTGAGAAGGCAAACTTCAAGGTCCCATCTGAAAGCCACAGAGGTTGCCACCCTGGCTGGGCCACTTCCACCTCAGAAGCTACTTCCCTCATCTCTTCCTGTCAGAAACCACTTAACCCCAGGTCAGGGGAAGAGGGGGGTGGGATCTAGGCACAGGAAATGTCCTTACCGGGACTTCATACTGCCAAGAAAGGCTGCTATCCTTGGGAACTGCCAAAGGACAACCACAGTGTTAGTGACTCAGCTTTGGGCTGAGTGCAGCCAAGCCACCTGTGCCTCTTTTCCCTCTGTCCCTTCCCCCAGGTCCCAGGTCAGCACCTCTTTTATTTATTTATTTTTTCAATATATGAAATTTATTGTCAAATTGGTTTCCATACAACACACAGTGCTCATCCCAAAAGGTGCCCTCCTCAATACCCATCACCCACCCTCCCCTCCCTCCCACCCCCCATCAACCCTCAGTTTGTTCTCAGTTTTTAACAGTCTCTTATGCTTTGGCTCTCTCCCACTCTAACCTCTTTTTTTTTTTTCCTTCCCCTCCCCCATGGGTTTCTGTTAAGTTTCTTAGGATCCACATAAGAGTGAAACCATATGGTATCTGTCTTTCTCTGTATGGCTTATTTCACTTAGCATCACACTCTCCAGTTCCATCCACGTTGCTACAAAAGGCCATATTTCATTCTTTCTCATTGCCACGTAGTATTCCATTGTGTATATAAACCACAATTTCTTTATCCATTCATCAGTTGATGGACATTTAGGCTCTTTCCATAATTTGGCTATTGTTGAGAGTGGTCAGCACCTCTTTTAGCACACGGGCTGGCTGAAGATTGCAGGGCATGGGGTGAGGAGAGGAGTATGGGTGGGGGTTGGAGAGAAGAGGAGGCCATGCTCACCCAAACCAAGAGAGGCTAAGGCAAGAGGGGAAGAGCCCCAGAGGCCCCCTGCCAGCCCACCCCAACCCTCCACTCCTTGTGCCCTCACCAGAGGCTTTAGCAGGAAAGCCAGCAGTCCTTTCAAACACCTGGGTATCTTCAGAACTGAGATCAGGTCTCCCAAGCAGGGGTCCACGAAATCACCTTTGCTGGAAGACAAAGGGTCCAGTTCAGCATTTCCTCCCCAGGCCTCCCTCCTGGCTTGGGTCCAGTCCAGCACTCCCTACTCAGTGTCATCTCTTCAGTGACACCCTCTAGACTCCCTCTTCAACAGACTCTGGTAACCACTGGTCTCCAACCCCTTCACCTGCCTCCTTTTATTTATTTTTTAAAAGATTTTTCTTTCTTTTTTTTTTCTTTAATCTCTACACCCAACATGGGGCTCAGAACCACAACCCTGAGATCACACAACCCCAAGATGCTCTACAGACTGAGCCAGCCAGACACCCTTATCTGCCTCCTTTTAAACACATGACTTGTTTCTGCTGATCGCTGGGATGCCTGGACTCCACTCCACACTGGAGTTCCCCAAGGCAGGACTCTGTGTCTCCCTCCCTGGCAAACTCAGCTTAAAGCAATAAGGACTCAATGAGGGCAATCGCTCCCTGGCCAGGGCTAGGCACTGAGAGTATCCCCTGTAAATGCTGATGCCAGCCTAGAGGTACAAGCGGAGCCGCCATGACTCTTGTTTCTGAGGCTGTCTCTAGCTCTAGAGTTCAGGGAAAGGTCTCAGGAGGCTGATCCTAAGGGTTCATTCCCAGGGCAAGAGTGAGGGGCAGCCCCTTCTGCTGAAGCCTGGACCATACACAGCTATGAGAGGAAGTCCAGTCAGCCCAGGCATATGACCAGGAGGCACCTTCACAGATCTATCTTCCACTCCTATCAACCCTTAAGGACCAAAGGCTTCTCTAAACATGAGCTCTTTAAAGTCCCTTAAGGTAGTGGGGTGCCTGGGTGTCTCAGTCGGTTAAGCGTCCGACTTCAGCTCAGGTCATGATCTCATGGTCCATGAGTTCGAGCCCCAAGTCGGGCTCTGTGCTAACAGCCCAGAGCCTGGAGCCTGCTTAGGATTCTGTGTCTCCCTCTCTCTCTGACCCTCCCCCATTTATGCTCTGTCTCTGTTTCAAAAATAAATAAAAAATAAAAAATAAAGTCCCTTAAAGTAGGCCTGGCCCAACCCACCCACTCCTACTCTACAGAAGAGAAAACTACTGAAAAGGCAGACTTGGCTCAAGTCAGATGAGCCTGGAGTCACAGCATGATGTCTAGATGTCTCCCTTCCTGCTTCATCCTGCCCTTGTCTCCCAATCTTCCCCAAATAGACAAGCAACTCCCCTGCCCACCTCCTACCTCCCAATGAGCTCCCATCAATTAAGCTCTGCTCAATCCAGCCTCCCCTTGAGCTGGTACCTTTCTAAAGTCTCCCTGGCAAAGGATCTCCAGGCTCAGTCTGCACAATTAGAGGGGCAGAGAGGTCCCTTCCCAGAATGCTCAGAGCTTCTTTGTGTTCAGCTGAGGCCTGTCCCCATCTTCTGCCAGATTGGCCCACACTGGGAGTAACAGAACCCATTGCTCTCTCTGGGTCTAATGTCCCCACCCCAGACCCCAAAGTCCACATCACTCACAAGTTCTGTAGGAAGCTGTGGCCACCATCACTGAACAGCCCACCTGTTGAGAGGATCTCCAGAGCATGGGGTATATTGCTTGGCAGGAAGGGGATCAGCTGCAAGATTAAGGAGTATAAGGCCCCCACACCTAAAAACCCTTGACTCCCACAACCCCCATGCTTCCCAGGCGGCCCTGAGGATGGACTGGACCAATCCTGCCTGCATGGTAGCACCCCCTGGAGCCACAAAGGCAGCCTTACTGACCCATGAAAACTCCCTTAAAATGCATTACCATGAGAGAAGTCAAGCCAAGCCATACATGAACTAACTTGTCTCAGATAAGCAGAGTAAAGCCCATTGGCTCACCACCCTGGGATGGTGGGAATCTCTGGACAGTTGTGCACCATTGTTTGTAGTTGATGAGAGCCTCCCATGTAGCACTCACACATCCCCAGCACAGGGCTGAGTTCATCACCAATCACTTAACCTAATTAATATGATCAGCCCTCTATCTATGGTCCCGCAGGAACACAGTTCCCATCCCAACCACAGAATAATCAGGGTGAGAGGATGCCAGGGACAGGCAGCAGCCATGGGTACCAGGAAGGTTTCCCGAAGGAGGGGCCACAACAGGACTTCCAGGTTCCCACAGCCATACCGTGTGGCCAGCAGCCTCCAGGCTCTGCTTCGTCTCCAGCAGGGCCCGCTTCATGGCCGGGGTTGGTGTGGTATAGTTGTCGGTCTCATAATACCCCACACGCAGGGGCTGAGAGCTTGTGTAGACCTGGGGGCAAACACAGGAGTCAGAATCAGGTCAAGAGAGGGCAGCCCAAAGTAGGGCTCCCAGGGATCTTTGAAGCTACTCAGCCCCAAACACAGCTGAGAAGCTGCAGCCTGGATCCCTGGAAAATGACTGTCTGAGAGGCCAGCCCTTTCTGCCTCTGACCCTTTCACAAAACACCTTCACAATGACTCTGCAGGAGGGGCCCAGCAAGGATGAGGGTTCCCACTGGTCATATGATGAAACTGAGGCTTCAGGTTTTGATAGGAAGACGGGCAAACAGGCCCAGTACATACTGACAACACTAGGTCCAGAACCCAGGCATCCTGAGCCAAGGCCCTCCACTGCCTGTTTCAAGAATGCAAGTCCTGGCTCCCATGATAATTTGTTCCAGACCTCATAAAAGGGACCTCACCTCCTCCTTTCCTCCCTTTCAGAAAGGGGTTCATGAACCACTGGGTTGTTGGAATATCTTCTGCCAAGGAGCGGGAACTCACCCCACCAAGTCCAGATATTCTACCAAGAATACCAAGTTCTCCCTCAAGTTGTTCTCTGAGATGCGTCTCCTGTTTCTCAATGACTGCAGAAGAGGCTGGGGCCATAAGGGGGGGCCTTTCCTCAGCAGAGGCCCCACCCCACCAGGCCAGTTTGGAAGCCTCAGGGTCTCCACATGCAGGCAAGAGCTCCATCTGGTGGCTGACTGCAGAGAAGCAGCTGACCCTGGCTGCAGACCCTTGAGGGTGGGTTTCAGGAAACAGAACCTCCAAGCCCTATCCACAATGCCAAGGGGCTGCTCTCTGGGCTCAGGAGCACCAGTGATAACCAAATTCAACCCCATGCCCCCCTACCCTGCTCACCTCCTCCTTGAAGGGCAGGGGGGGCACGGCAGCATCCAAGCGGAACATGTCCTCACACAGTAGCGCTCGCAGGCACAGTGCCAGGCTTTCCACATCCCGAGCCATGGGGCCGACTGACATTGGCACTGTGGGGCAGGGAGGGGAAGGAAAAAGATCACCCTACCCTAATGGGCTCTGAGGCACAAGCAAGGGCTGGGACATGGCCTAGGAGTGTGAGCAGAGACATGGAAGTAGGAACTCCCACCTAGACCAACCTGGCAGCCAAACACTGCCCCCAGGAGATGCAGGGTAGAACTGGATCAGGAGACCCCCCTCCACCAGGGCACTGAGGGAACCCCAGACCTCACCTGCTACCTGTCCATAGACACAGCCCTTCAGGCCACTTTTGCTGGATAAGAAACACAAAATGTTGGAAACAGGAAATGGTCACCCACTGCCCAACCTCAAACCCATACAGCAGCTTAGAACTCTCACCACTTTAGAAAGTAGGAACCAACACCAATGGTGCTGTGACATTCCCTCCCAGGAAAACCCCAGAGTGAGGGAATCCCTGCCTGGGGCCTAGAGAGGTTGAGAGCTAGGCCAAGATCATAGAGCAAGAGATCCAGGAGCTCCCTCCACCCACCACCCACACCATACCTGATGCGGTTTCCCGTGGGCTTGAGGCCACAGATGCCACAGAAGGAGGAGGGAAAGCGGATACTGCCTCCGATGTCAGTACCTAAGCCCAGGGGGGAGCCTCCACCTGCAATGAGGGCCCCTTCACCCCCAGAGGAGCCACCTGGGCTCTTAGAGGACTTCAGTGGGTTCAAGGTCTGGCCAAAGAGGGGATTACTGCAGTCATAGCTGGGGGAAGCAAGAAAGGGTCAGCTCAGGTCACACTGGTGCCAATGCCCCTGCCCCCACCCGGCACCCAATCCAACCATCCAACCTGAACATGGACTGAGGGATGTTGGTGTGCACGAAGGGCACAGCGCCCTGTAGCTTCAGCACCTGCACCACCACACTGTCACACTCTGCAGGCATGCTCTCGTTCAGGCTCAAGCCCAGTGTTGAGTCCTGGCCCTAGAGGGAGGGATAGGTGCCAAGAGGTGTACAGCTGATGGATCAAGGGCCCTTCAGCAGAGGGTCCACTCTTACCGCCACCTCACAGGCCAAGGCAGAGCACACCCATGGTCCCTCTCAAGGCCTCTGGACCTGATACTTCCTCTGAGGGCCCAGCGTAACCCAGGATGCAGAGCTGGCTGGCAGGGGCAGGGGTGGGGGTTGAAGCCTCATGTGAGGCAAGGGCATACCTTGTAGCTGAAGCACTCCTTGAGGCTCACAGGGACTCCATAGAGCAGGCCCCGCTTTGGGGCCTGGGACAGCTGAGTCTCACAGTCTGCCAGGTAGGTGGTCACACAGTTGGTCTGTTTGTTTACTTCCCAGGCCTGGAAGAGGGAGAAATGGACACAAGGCAAAGTGAGATTGGCCTTTAAAAAAAAAAAAAAAAAAAAAAACTGTGGTAGAATATACATAACATGAAATTGGCCTTTTAAAGTATACCCAGGGAAAAATCAGCAACATGGCCCGGAGCCAGGAGGGCAGAGAATAACTTAGGGCCCACCATCCATCTCACTGGGGACCTCTAGTCCCAACCTCACCCTGGCAGTCTCTGGCCTCAACCCAAAGACAGAGAGAGTAACTCCAGGGCCAGGGCACAAACAAGGCATGCAAAGGAGCAAGACACTGGCCTCAGATGCTCCCCAGAGGGGATGAGCTGGGAGGAAGATGACCTCTGGCCGCTCCACCTCCTCCCCTAAGCTATATCTCTGCCTGTGAAGCAGTCAGGAGGAACCAGATAGGGGCAGATCCCCATCTCAGCCCACACCGGGAGTCAGCACAGAGCAGGACTAGAGCCAGGTTCCAGCCTCCCAGAGGCCAGCATGCTCTCTCCTGCCCCAGGCCTGGCCCACACCTGCCCCAGCTAACCCTCCCCTTTCCCAGAAACTCTTGAATCTGATAATGAAGTCACACAGAGGAGTGACTGACTAATACCAATCACTTAAAGGGATGGAAGCCTGCCTAAAAGGAACAATGCACTAACAGTGGCCATCTGCCATGGGGTCTTTCCATAGCCCTCAAACCACATTCCACAAGGCCCTAGGGGAGGGATAGACCAGGGCAAAATGATACACAGCTTTCAGTAAATACTCCTGTCCCTGTGAAACATCTGAGGAAAATGGGTGTGGGTCCCATTGCCACAACTTAGCACATGAAATCGGTCTCCAGGCTACCCAAGGCAGGCAGGGAAGAGGCCAATCTGTGACGAGAATGCTCACTTGTGGGTGATTACGAAGGGCAGCAACTTTTCAGGGGCATTGACAGAGGAGACGCAGCACAGTCTGTCAAGACTGCCTGTGTCCTCCCGGCACAGCCAGTGCGGGGGTCTGCATACAGTCCTCTCTCCCCATACAGCCAATCTCCCTCACTCTCTGCTGCAGTCACTCACACCACTGTCACACACCCATCAGTCACCCGGCATGCATGTCCACCTGCCTAGTGGTCATACCCACTGTCACACACTCTGTTTCAAGAAATTACACACAAGTCAACTCACAAAGCACAATTCTTTTTCTTTCATTTCATTTCAAACACATTCCTTGAACACTTACTGTACGAAAGCCAGTAAGTATTCAGCACCAAGTACAAAGACAAATGAGACAAGCTCTGCCCACAAGGAACCACAGGGGAAAATGAAGGATAAGACAAGCTCTAGGACGCCATGAGAAAATGTGTTAGAATGTTAGAAAGAGAGGCACCCGGGTGGCTCAGTCGGTTAAGTATCCAACTCTTGATTTCAGCTCAGGTCATGATCTCACAGTCATGGGATCAAACCCCACATCAAGCTCCATGCTGAGCATGGAGCCTGCTTGGGATTCTCTCTCCCTCTCTCTCTGCCCCTCTTCCCTACTACTACTCCTACTACTACTTCTTCTTCTTCTTCTTCTCCTCCTCCTCCTCCTCCTCCTTTCTCTCTCTCTCAAAATAAATAAATAAACATTTAAAAAAAGAAAAGAAAGAAAGACCACTGAAGAGGGAACCCTAACTCAGGCTGGGGAGGGTCAGGAGAGGCTCCCTGGAAGACAGCCTCTTTCTCTGAGCCCTGAAGGTTCAGCCAGCAGTGCCTGTTGCCCCAAGAGGGGCAAAGAAGAGGGAGAAGAGAAGAGGGAGAAGAGGCTTCCAGGTAAAGGGAATCCCACAGTGCAAAGTGTGGCAGGCTCTGGGTGCCAGGGAACTGTAGGCAGCTGAGCTATTGATGCCCACACTCCGGAAGGCCTTGACCAGACAGGATGCCAGAGACTGAAGAGGAGCAGAAGAGCAGAATCTAAAGAACTGGAGACCTGAGAGGGAATCTGGCCAGGAGGCTGGGGCCCCACCATGGAGGGAGATGGTGGTGGCAGACCAGGGTGCCGGGGGACGGGAGAATGGGGACAAGGGGATGGGCCAGAGAGAGCTATAGAAAGAGAACAGACCACACTTGGTGACGGATAGGGTGGAGGCGGGAGCGAGAGGGAAGTCTGGGCTGAAAGCCAGGCTTTTAGCTAAGACAAGATGCTCAGTGTTGCCCTCTCACCAACACACACACAAAGTCAGCCTGCCTCTCCCTCTCTCTCAATCTCTCTCTCTCTCTCTCTTCTTCTCATGCACAAAGCTCCTGGCAGCCCCTGGCACTGAGGCCCCACCCTGGTCCCGAGAGAGTAACTCCAGGCCAGGTTTCCCCCCAGCCTTTGCAGAGAGAGGGAGGATCCAGGCAATCCCCAGCCTGGGGCCTTACCTTTCCTACGTAGGTGAAGAGTGCAGCCTCCGGGGACAGCTCCCCTCGGTGTAACTTCTGCACCAGCTGAGTCAGGGGCAGGGCCAGCAGTGCCTCTGAGTCCAGGTCGGGGTTCTGGGGAGACACCTCAGATAAGTACCCCCTTACCCCACAGGCCTCAAGTGCCTACAGCTGACACTTGTGGCCCATGCCCCTAAGTCCCCACACCTGCCAAAGCAGATGCTGTCACATGCCAATCCACGACAGATATGCCCACCTGCAGCTCTGAGACCAGAAACTGTGGCCCAGCCTAGGCAGGCACTTGTCACCTATGGAAAGGACAGATATACCTCTTCTAGGAGGTTATCAGACGGGGTGCCCTGGGAGAGGCCATGCCCAGTATGATTATTAAACCATTATGAACTACCACCACTGACAGCTGCCAACTGCACCATGCTGCTGCTCTCTGTTCTGACTAAATCTTGCTACCATTCCCATTGCACAGATAAAGAAACTGAGGCACCGGAGCGCCTAAGTGTCTCAGTCAGTATAAGCGTCTGTCTCTTGGTTTCGGCTCAGGTCATGATCTCATGGTTTTGTGAGTTCCATGAGTTCCAGGCCTGTGTCAGGCTCCATGCTGGCAGGGCGGAGCCTACTTGGGATTCTCTGTGTCCCTCCCTCTCTGTCCCTCCCTCACTCTGTCTCTGTCTCTCCCAAAATAAATAATAAATAAACTTAAAAAAAAAGGGGGGGGAGGAAGGAAGGAAGGAAGGAAGGAAGGAAGGAAGGAAGGAAGGAAGGAAGGAATTAAGGCACCAAGTGGCTAAGTGCATCACCTAGGACCATACAGGTAAACTATAGTTCTCCGTCCACTCAGCATAGGCTGTCCACTGGCTGTCCACCTGCACCTAACCACTCAATCCCTGGCGAGGGAGATGAGAAAAAGAAGACACTATCCTGGGTGGTTGGGGCTGTAGCTAGAGGCTCACAACTAAAAGAGAGGAGTTTTTCATTCATTCCAGATACATATTACCAAGCACCATACTAGGCCTGGGGATCCAACAGTGAACAAAAAAGGCACGTCCATGCTTTGGGAAGCAAGCATGTAATTAATAAGTAAACAAGAATTTGAGATAGTAAGAAATAACTTGAAGAAAATAAAACCTGGTGTGGTGAGTGGGTGGCACACAGGTAGGTAGAGGGTGGTCAAAGAGCTCTCTGAAGGAGGAGGGACATTTGATTGCACACCTGACTGCCAGACCTTGAAGGCTCCCAGTCTCTGGGGTCAGCCTTTGCCTGAAAACCCAGCTTGCTCCCTCCTCAAAGGTATTGAGGCAATTAGTAAACACGGTCAGAGAGAGGGTCTCTGAATCACAGCCACCACTTTCCACCCCCACTCTCCTCTGCTCTTGCCAAGGTCACCAGGGACCTCCTGGTGACAAATCCAAGAGATACTCCACTCTGATATTTGCTCCATGTCTCACTGAGGTATTCAAAGCTATTGAGACCACATACCAGCTCTCTTCAATTGCCTCCTGGGCATGGAGATACTACCCTCCCTGGTTTTACTCCCATTTCTCTGCTACTTCTGTCATCCATTTATTCAGTTAGTCAACAAACATGTTCTGAGTACCTACTATGTGCCAGGGACTATGTTAAGGGCTATGAATTTAGACGTAACCAAGACAGACAAGTCCCTGCTTTCAGAGCCTACATTCGAGAAAACAAACAAGTTAACAAATAATGGACAGATCATGGGAAGTATGAGAACACAAGAACAGCTGCTGTGATGGAAATAAGAGACGACTGACTCAGATGGGATGGTCAGGCCTCTCTGAGGAGGTGACATTTCTTTGTGTGATTTGAAGGATGAGAAGGAGCCAGATGTGGGAAGAGACACATTCTTCTGGGTACCTCTTCTTCCCTCCCTGATGCTGGGAGAAGTGAATCCTTCTCGTGGCTTCCACTCCAGGTTCTCCACCTAACCCACGGCCTCCTGACCCTCCACCCAGCCTGACCCAACTGAGCTCTGGTGCTCAGGGGCTATTCCCATTGCCGCCCACCCTTGTGTCCTTCTCCCTGAGCTCGCTGCTCCCCCACTTTCCACCGTCTCCTGTTCCACGTACCCTTGTGCAGGGAAGGGCTGAGTCCATCCAGGTGTTAGAGTGCAAGAACAGGCCAGGGCCCTTCCCTCCCCCTCTCCCCCGCATCCAGATCCAATTAGTCATCCTGTCCATCCTTTCTTTCCTGGATCACACAGGGCCACCTTAGCGGTTATCAAGCCCAAGCCATCTACCCGCCCTTCCTGCCAGGCCAGCCAGTGCAAAGCAGGACTGGCTGCTCCTTAAGGTCTCTGTCACACCACAAGCTCCAGAGGTATTCCAGGAAGTGCTTCCAGGCTGTGTTCCTGTCAGACTCCTCCACATCCTTCCATGAGATACCACCTACTCACACCCTCCACACACACCCACCACAGAGCCTTTGTACCCCGGAGTTAACAGCAGGAACACTCTACCCCCTTCTCTTTTTCTTGATTTATTTTTTATTAAAAAAAATTTTTTAACGTTTATTCATTTTTGAGAATCAGAGAGAGACACAGCATGAGCAGGGGAGGGGCAGAGAGAGAGGGAGACACAGAATCCGAAGCAGGCTCCAGGCTCTGAGCTGTCAGCACAGAGACCAATGAGGGGCTTGAACCCACAAAACGTGAGATCATGACCTGAGCTGAAGTCAGATGCTTAACTGACTGAGCCACCCAGGCACTGCTCTACCCACTTCTCTTAATTTGTTAAATAGATATAATACTCACTATAATACATTACATAATAATGTAAATATAATATATATAGTATATATACATAAATATAATGCATATATAAAATATATAATGTAATATATATATATATATATATATATATATATATATATATATAAAATACAGGGAGCCACAAAGCAGAAAAAAATAGCAGAAAGAAAGGCCACCTGACCCTGCCTTGGGGGATAGGGAAGGCTTTATTGAAGAGTGATACTCAGGTGAAAGGTAGAGTATAGTTGGCCTGGCAAAGAGGGGTAAGTGAGGACAAAGAATGCTCCAGACAGTAAGAACAGCATGTGCAAACTGCTGTGATCTCTCCCCACATACACTAGATAATCCCTGGTGATACATGTTTTAAAAACATATACAAAATGAAAGCACTGTCTCTCTTCCAGCCATCCAAGATACCAAAAGGAAAGAAGGCCAAGGGGAAGAAGGTGGCCCCAGCCCCTACTGTTCTGAAGAAGCAGGAGGCCGAGAAGGTGGTCAATCCCGTTTGAGAAAAAGCCCAAGAATTTTGGGATCAGACAGGACATCCAGTCCAAAAGGTACCTCGCCTGCTTTGTCAAATGGCCCCACTACATCCAGCTGTAGTGGCAAAAGACTACTCTACAAGCATCTAAAATTGCCCCCTGCAATTAACCAGTTCACCCAGGCCTTAGACTGCCAAACGGCTCCTCAGCTGCTCAAGCTGGCCCACAGGTACAGACCAGAGACAAAGCAAGAAAAGAAGCAGAGATTGTTGGTCCAGGCTGAGAAGAAAGCTGCCGGCAAAGGGGATGTCCCCACTAAGAGGCCGCCTGTCCTTCGAGCGGGGGTTCATGTGTCACCATCTTGGCAGAAAACAAGAAGGCTCAGCTGGTAGTGATGGCACATGATGTGGATCCCATTCAGCTGGTTGTCTTCCTGCCTGCCCTGTGTTGTAAGATGGGAGTTCCCCACTGCATCATCAAGGGGAAGGCCAGGTGGAGCATCTGGTCCACAGGAAGACCTGCACCACTGTCACCCTCACACAGGTTAACTTGGAAGACAGAGGAGCTCTGACTAAGCTGGTGGAAGCCATCGGGACCAATTACAATGACAGATATGATGAGATCCACTGCCACTTGGGAGGCAACGTCCTGGGTCCAGAGTCGGTGGCTCGCATTGACAAGCTAGAAAAGACAAAGGCTAAAGCACTGGCCACCAAACTGGGCTAAGTAGACGCAGTAGTTTTCTGTACATTTAAAAGTAACAAAAAGTTCTCTTTCAGCTAGAAAAAAAAATATATATATATATATATATATACACATACATACACAAAATGAAAATGAACATTCACCCTACCCCTGGGACCACCCTGCCCAGTCCCTCTCTGAAAAGGAAACCATAGTTAATGGTTTCTAATGAAAACTCACAGGGACAAAAAAGTTTATGAAAAGCTCACCATGTATGTAATTGTTTTCATATATTCTCTTTTTGTACAAAAGGACTATGCTATATACACAGTACTTACTACACCTTGCCTTTCTCGCTTGCTATTTTCAATAGCAAGATTGCTTTTTTTTTTTCTGATTACATAAGTGTGCTCATTATAGAAAAAAAAATGCCTAAGAGTATGGGGAAGAAAGTAAAAATTAGCTGAGAGCCCACCACACTAGGAGACTTGCCACTGAGAGTGTGGTCACCACCATTTCCCACCTTGCTACAAGGTGCCACAAAGTCCCTGTGAGCCTCAGCTTGAAGCTATCAGCAGGTTCTCTCCATTTTTAAAAAAATTAGCACAAATTTTAATTGTGTCCTATGTTCTTCCATGTTGACAGCTGATGACAGCACCGCTAACAGCTATTTTTAAATCTTCAACTAGTCATCAGGCAGCTGAGACATTTTTTCTTTCACAAGACACCAAAGAAAGTCTGCACCTCCAGGAGGCCAGTCTACAAACACAGGGGAAATTAAATTTGTACGGAGAATGCAGGGAAGTGTACAAATAAGTTGTAACTAAGCATTCGGCCACCTAGTAGCATATTCTTTCTCAAGGGAGGGATACTATAGCTATCATTGAATCACTGCCCCTCCTCCAGCTGTCTCTCCTTGAGTCCCCTACTGTCCTAATTTCAGCTGTTCTACATTATCCTCCATGTCTTTTTTAGTTTCCCTCATGGTTTTTATCACCTTTGTTCTATTTCAAGATATCTTTTCCATTTGGCCACACAGGCCACCGATAGTGGTCTCAACAAAAACTACATTCACCCTCAACTCATCTACTGAATCATTTTGTTTTAAAGTCAGGTTTCAAGCTGGGCTTGGAGAAGGCCAGGAGATGGAACCACACATCAGATCCAGTTGAAGGAAGTGGCATTTGTTAAGACCAGTGGAATTCTGGCAAAAGGGGTTGTAAGAGATTTGTTTTGGGGTAAGACCACAAGTGCAAAGGCACAGAGGCATGAGCAGGTGTTCTGGCTTATCTTTTCCAGCCATAAGATTCTATTGATGGTAGTTCTTCTATTCAGTCTAGAAAGGATATTGACACTCATTCAGGGGGCAGGGTGGGAAAAAAGTGGGCAAAGAGTCGTTACAGGTTAAGCCTCACGTGGTCAACAGAGAGTTACCAGAAACAGGCCTCACTCTCCAGTTGCTCTATAGTCGAGAGAAGTGAACCATTTTGTGATGATTCCGGAAGTGATTAGGATTCCCCCTCCTCCAGCAATGCCTGGGAACACTGGTGGTATCTAGGCTCCCAGCTAGCTTTGTCAGGAGTCTATCAGGCTGGAGCTGTACTACCTGCTGCTGTATTCCCCTGGGGCCTGCCCAGGGCCCTGCTTACCTCACTGCCCCTTACTATTCGGGGCAGGCCTGAAAAAGCCCCAGAAGAAAGGCTGCTTATACAGCCTCAAAACCCACATCCCCATCATCCAGAGACTCCAGAGCCAAGCAGAAAGGCACCTTAGGGGCAGGAGAGAGGAAGGAGCTCATCCCAAGGTTCCAAGGGATTGAGTTCAGCTAAACCACCTACTTCTTAACTGCCCCCAAGGCCTTTCAGAGTTACTGTTATCAAGACCCTTGCTGACCGCTCAAATGAGACTCCTGAGATACTTCTCCTTTTCTCCTCCACAGTCACTGGAAAATCCTAGTGTACATTTCGCTGTTTACCCACCTGGAAGAGCCAGGCTTTGGTATTCTGACACCAGGCTCTCTTGCCCCGGCGAGGGTATGTAAACAGCTTTTTGTATTTCAGGCCCATAACCTCTACCCTGGAAATTTTGGTTATTCTCTTTTTTTTTTTTTTTAATGTTTATTTATTTATTTCGAGAGACAGAGAACAAGCAGGGGAGGAGCATAGAGAGAAGGAGAGAATCCCAAGCAGGCTCCACACTATCAGCACAGAGGCCGATGCGGGGCTCAATCCCACAAACCAGGAGATCATGACCTGAGCTGAAATCAGGAGTCTGACCCTTAACTGACTGAGCCACCCATGTGCCCCTGGAAGATCTGGTTCTAAAAAAATAATGAAAGGCGGTTGCTCCAGAGGGGACCTGTATAGATGCTGGTGTTTGGAGCTGAGGTGAGGAAGACCTGCCCTTCTACCACGTTGCACCCCTGCCAGCAGGTGGGTGTCTTGTGACTGGGAGGGGAGTTCAGTAGGCAGGAACAGTGGGCGGACTGCTGAAGCTGCCCCTGCACAGTTCTTGCCAGCTGGCTGCAGTTCGGGCTATTGCTAAAGAACTCGGGCCTCAGGAGCAGCTGAGGGTCTCCAGGGTGAGCCGGGTGTCACTGCAAGGATCCCTGAGTGGGGCACCTTGGAATTCAGCCAGAGAAGGAGGACTTAGGCAGTGAAGTGAAGAACTTGTGCTCAGGTAGGGTCAGTGGCCAGTGTGGACTGAACATCTAAAAACTGACTGATAGGGGCGCCTGGGTGGCGCAGTCGGTTAGGCGTCCGACTTCAGCCAGGTCACGATCTCGCGGTCCGTGAGTTCGAGCCCCGCGTCGGGCTCTGGGCTGACGGCTCAGAGCCTGGAGCCTGTTTCCGATTCTGTGTCTCCCTCTCTCTCTGCCCCTCCCCCGTTCATGCTCTGTCTCTCTCTGTCCCAAAAATAAATAAACGTTGAAAAAAAAAAAATTTAAAAAAAAAAAAAAAACTGACTGATGGTGGGCTTTTCAGCAAGCTTGATGAATAGAGGCTGGAACCAGATACATATTTATTTCAACAAATAAATAAATATGATATATCCTGGCCCAGAAATGGTGTGGAGTAAATCCATACCGGCTAAAAGACACCGTGATCAAGGCTGCACCCTGGGCCTGGCATCCTAAGGCCTGGTCTCCCTACCTAATATCCCCTCCCTGCTCTCCTCCACTGGAATGAGGCTGGAGAGTACCACTGGGCGTGTAGGTTCTAGTTCCAGCTCTGCACCCAACTCTAAAATCACAGCATCTGCTAAAAGCAATTTTCTGTGACTCCCTCCCTGACTCCCACCTAGGCACATCCTCCTGACACCTGCTGTGTCCCCAGTCACCTGGAATGCTTTCCCACCTGCCAGATCTGAATCCTATCAAACACAAAGCCTCACAAACAATCGTGGCAAGTTTTTCCTCTCACAGTACATAAGAACTTCTCCCAGAATTTATCATTTTGACTTCTAACTGGGTCCAGCGTCTCAAACACCTTGAGCGAAAGCCTCGTCTTCTAGGCCCCTCCCCAGCATCTATGCACACACCGAGCTGAACCAGAATGAGAAAAGCTTGTTGACAGCTCACCCAGGGAAGTGCTGGAATTACACTTGCTTAAGGAAAAGGGCCTGTAAGGGGTTAGAGCAGGAGCTGGGGAGACGTCTATTCCAGCCCAGCCCTCTTTGCACTTGGGCAAGTCCTTTTCTGGCTCTCTCTTAGTATCATCACGCACAAATCAATGACTTTAAACTATAAGCTTTCCAGATTCCCTTGGCCATGACTCTGTGATTACAAAGTCTTAACCTGAGCATCATATTGGTTCTCATGCTTGCATTTTAGCTTTCTAAAAGTCTTGAGGGGCACCTGGGTGGCTCAGTCGGTTGGGCATCCGACTTGGGCTCAGTTTGTGAGTTCAAGCCCCGCTTGGGGCTCTGTGCTGACAGCTCAGAGCCTGGAGCCTGCTTCAGATTTGGTGTCTCCCCCTCTCTCTGCCCCTCCCATGTTCATGCTCTGTATCTCTGTCTCTCAATAATAAACATTTTTTAAAAAAATAAATAAATGGGGGGCGCCTGGGTGGCGCAGTCGGTTAAGCGTCCGACTTCAGCCAGGTCACGATCTCGCGGTCCGTGAGTTCGAGCCCCGCGTCGGGCTCTGGGCTGATGGCTCAGAGCCTGGAGCCTGTTTCTGATTCTGTGTCTCCCTCTCTCTCTGCCCCTCCCCCATTCATGCTCTGTCTCTCTCTGTCCCAAAAATAAATAAACGTTGAAAAAAAATAAATAAATGAAAGTCTTGAAATTCTTTGGCACCGAGCAAAGTTCCTCTCTCTTTGACCCAGTGTGGCGATGGCCTTTGGTCTCCCAGCCTCCCCTCGGCTCTACCTCAGAAAGAGTATGGAATGTATTAGGGCAAAGAGAGGTTCCGAACGTAAAACCTGCGCGGCCCTCCACCTGCCCCTCCGCGCGCCAGTGCGGCTGAAAATGCTGCTAAGGATACCCCACCCTGTGCCTCCCCACACACACCACGGACCCGAGCGGTCACCTGGAGGCGGAAGCGCTGCGCCGACTTATCCATGGTCTCCAGAGCCGCCCGCTGTTTGCGTCGTGCCCTGGCCCCCGCGTCCCGCGCCAGCCGACGACTTGACCAGCGCAGGGCCACGGCCGCTGCAACGAAGCAGCAGGCCAGGGCAGCCACGGAGGCGCCAGGGAGCTCGGTCCACAGATCGTCCAGCACCATGATCTCCCGCCGCCAACTGTGCGGAGAACGGCAGATGAGGGATCAGCACATTCGCATGCCGCCGCAAAACCCGGCCTGGATCGGCCTAGGATCCCGTGCCCCCTCTGCGGGAAAGGGGGTTGGAGGACGCGCGGCCGCTGGCCCACGGGGCAGCGCGCTGTTGCTTGGCAGCGGGCCGGAGGCGGATGGTGCGCAACCGTCAAGGTGAAGCCCGGCGACAGGTTTAGGGTCACTCCTCGCGTTCTCCCGCACCCGGCCAGGAAGGGCGCGAGGGGCAACCGTGTTCCGCGCGCGCCCTCGGTAAGCTTACGCCCAGCGCACCTCACAGCCCCAGCTTCCCGGAAGATGCGGCCGGCAAGAGCCCTCTGCCGGGGAAAAGTCGGCCAAGAGGACGAGAGCAGCGACCGATTGGACTCGAGGACCTGATTAACCCCCCCGCAAATAGTTCAGTCGCATCTTTCTTGGAGACCCTCCCAGGATGCTCACCTCTCCCACCCTCAGAGCTTCCAGGGGCACAGGAAGTTTCCCTGGGGAGCCCACCTGCCTCCCCCTCCCTTTCCCCAAATCAGGGACCACATGTGTCTCACTCAAGGCTCTTCATGGCCAGATCATTGATCACTTGTCCTTTTGCTCAGCCACCTCCCCTTCTCCAGTCATGGGCCCTCCTGGATTTTACGTCCAGAGAGCAGAAGCAACACCTGACCAGGAGTCTGGGGACCTGGCACTCTTCCAAAGAGGGGATGGGGTGGGGGGTTAGATACACAAACAAAATACTCCCATCCAGGCCTCTATCATAGGACTTTCTGTTTATGTGTTTTATGTCATTTGTCCTCCCAACAGACCTATGAGGAAGGCATTTTTATTAACCTTATTTTCTAGGTCAGGTAACTGAGGACAAGAGGGGTTAAATGACTTCTGTGGTCACACACATGGCTGAGTGGGGACTCAAACTCAGCTCTAATCTCAAACCATTGCTCTTAACCATCAAGCAGTACTACCATTACTGCCCCTGGAAGTGAAACTCTGTGGGATGTGGTGTGGGAAAGTGCTTTGTGGCTGGAAATGGCGCCTGCTGAAACACTCCGCTGTTACTACAGTTCTGTTTACTTCTCTGAACCTGTGCCTTAACCTGTAAAAGGGGGGTGGTTATTGTTATGCCCAGAATTCGTGATCCCCAAAGACCACCAGGGAGCCGAGTCCGATGCAAAAGCAAAAGAGCCTTTATTCGAGCTAGCTCGAGCTCAATCCCCTACCTGCACCGTCGCAGCGGTGAGATACCAGGGAGAGAGGGCGAGCTTCAAAAGCACAAAGGTTTTATAGGGGTCTAGGGGCAGCCGATTGGCTGGGGAAGGGGTGTGGCCTCAGCCGACTGGCTGGGGAAGGGGCGTGTTTTGATCAGGAAGTTTGAATGGGTGAGCAGGAGGTTACTCAAGGGGAGGAGGCGTGGTCTAGGTGAAGGACACAGAACAAGATGGAGTCGGCCGGCGTAGGCCCGCCCTTTCATTCCCCCCTTGTCATGTAGCTTACGGACCCAATCATGGGACCGGCTGCATTTATGGTGACAAGGGGAACAGAGTTTGGAGGTTTTACACTAAGTTCTGGGAAGCATGTGTCCCTGGAGTGGCTCTGGGAGGTCTGATTAAGTATTGTCCCCGAGCTGGTGTCTATGATCTGCCAGGTGATGTTTTGGGGGGCGTGGGGACTCCCAGCAGCATGAGCAATGACAAGCAGAGTTGACAGAGTTACCAATATTAGGTGGGTCGAATGCGCTGTAGCTTGAGCTTGAGCGGGTTGTGTTGGTCCCGACTGATGGCCCATCGCGTGACAAAGTCCTTCTGGATCGAGGAGGGGTCCGCTGGCCGAACGTGGGTGTGATGGACCCAGGTCGCGATGCCGTCTACTTTGAGAGCGGTGGGGGTTGTCAGCACCAGGATGTAGGGTCCCTTCCAGCGCGGCTCGAGGGTCTCTCGGTGGTGCCTCTTGACATAGACCCAGTCTCCTGGCCTGTACTGATGAGGTGTCGGGGTCGGGCCAGCCTCGTAGATGGCACAGAGGCGCGGCCAAATGTCCTCATGCGCCCTCTGGAGCCCTCTCAAGGAAAGAAAAAGTTCTTGATCTTTAAACTCAGCAATAAGTTCAGCTCGAAGGCTGGGAATAACAGGGGGTGGCCTGCCAAACATGATCTCGTAGGGAGTAAAACCCAGAGTGTAAGGAGTGTTTCTAACCCGGTAAAGGGCGTACGGTAGGAGAGTCACCCAGTCCCCACCAGTCTCCATGGTTAATTTGGTAAAGGTCTCTTTTAGGGTTCTATTCATTCTTTCTACCTGTCCTGAGCTCTGGGGCCTATAAGCACAATGTAATTTCCAGTTTGCCCCCACCGCCTTGGCTACTGCCTGTGTTACCTGCGAGATAAAAGCTGGTCCATTGTCTGATCCTACCATGGCAGGAAAACCATACCTGGGTAAGATGTCTTCTAGTAGCTTCTTAGCCACCGTCTGAGCCGTTTCATGCTTGGTTGGGTATGCCTCCACCCAGCCAGAGAAGGTGTCTGTAAATACTAAAAGATATTTATAACCATACTTTCCTGGTTTGACTTCAGTGAAGTCGACTTCCCATTGGGCTCCCGGTCTGGTGCCTCTGAGCCTGGTTCCTTTTTTATTTGATGTGGCTCTCGCGTTGGTGAGTTGGCAGGTCTTGCAGGCAGATACAACTTGCTCTATTTTGGTGTCCTGTTGGTGAATCTTGATTCCGGCATGTCGGATTAAGTCTTTTAATTTTCGGGCCCCCATGTGAGTAGACCGATGCATGTGCTCTAATATTGAGACTCCGAGCTGGTCTGGCAGCACGAGCTCCTTGTTAGGTGTATACCACCATCCCTTTATCTCCTGGGCCATGGGGAGTTTCTTGATCCGCTGTAACTCCTCCTGGGAGTACTTGGGCTGGGCTGGTAAAACTGAGTCTCCCGGGTCTGGTAGTTGTATGGTCATGGTGGGGACTGGAGTAAGGGCTACTGCCTTGGCTGCCTGGTCAGCCTTTCGATTACCTCTAGCTACTGGGTTATCAGCTTTTTGGTGCCCTTGGCAGTGGATAATGGCTAGCTTGGCAGGAAGCCATAAGGCCGTAAGCAGGTTAAGTATCTCCTGCTTATTTTTTATAGTCCGTCCTTCTGCCGTCAGTAACCCCCTCTCCTGATAAATTGCCCCATGAATATGAGCTGTGGCAAATGCATAACGGCTGTCTGTGTAGATGTTAAGCCATGTTCCAGCTCCCAGCATCAGCGCCTTGGTGAGGGCTATGAGCTCTGCTCGCTGGGCTGACGTTCTGGAGGGTAGAGCCTCCGCCCATACGGTGTCCGTTTCGGTGACCACCGCTGCACCCGCATACCTGTGTCCGTCTTGCACAAAGCTGCTGCCATCGGTGAACCAAGTAGCCTCGGCATCGGGGAGGGGCCGGTCGGTCAGGTCCGTCCGGAATCCATGTACTTGTTCCAGGATTCCCGCACAGTCATGTAGTGGAGCACCTAGGTCAGGGTCGGGCAGCAGGGTTGCAGGATTGAGGGCTGCACTGGGGTGGAACCGCACTCGTGGAGGGTTGAGTAGGAGGCTCTGGTAATGAGTCATACGTGTATTGCTCATCCATCTATCCGGAGGCTGTTTCAGGACTCCTTCAATGGCGTGTGGGGTCGTGATCCAGATCTCCTGTCCTAGGGTCAGTTTGTCTGCATCCTTGACTAGGAGTGCTGTCGCCGCAATAATTCTTAGGCATGGCGGCCAGCTGGCAGCCACTGGGTCTAGTTTCTTAGGCAGGTAAGCCACTGGGCGGTTCCAGGGGCCTAAGGCTTGAGTTAGAACCCCTTTTGCTATTCCCTTATGTTCGTCTACAAAGAGGTGGAAGGGTTTCGTAATGTCTGGTAGGCCCAGGGCTGGGGCACTTAAGAGGGTCTTTTTTAACTGATTAAAGGCAATTTCTTCTTTTTCAGTCCATTTAAATATTTTCCCCTCTTTGGTAGCTTCATATAGGGGCTTGGCAATCTCAGCAAAACCTGGAACCCAGAGGCGGCAGTAGCCGGCTGATCCTAGGAATTCCCTCACTTCTCTTCGGGAGGTGGGAGTAGGGATCTTTAGGACAGTTTCTTTTCTGGCATCTGATAACCGCCGCTGTCCGCCCTCCAGGATATATCCCAGGTAACTTACCCTCTCCCTGCATATCTGAGCTTTCTTCACGGATGCCCGGTACCCTAAGGCCCCCAGGGTAGCCAGCAGGTCCTGGGTCCCTCACTCACAGTCTTTGGCCGTGTCGGCAGCAATCAGGATGTCATCCACATACTGTAGGAGGGTGTGGCCAGGGTGCTCCCTTCTGTACTCACCCAGGTCCTCATGTAGTGCCTCGTCGAAGATGGTGGGTGAATTTTTGAATCCCTGAGGTAGCCGTGTCCAGGTGAGTTGCCCACTGTAGCCCTCCTCCGGATCATGCCACTCAAAGGCGAACAAGGGTTGGCTCTGGGGTGCCAGCGGCAGACTGAAGAAGGCATCCTTTAAATCTAGTACAGTATACCAGAACCTGGAGGGTGCCAAGGAGCTCAAGAGAATATATGGGTTGGGAACAGTTGGGTGTATGTCCGCGACCCTCTTATTTACTTCCCGGAGGTCTTGTACCGGTCGATAGTCATTTGTGTGAGGCTTTTTGACCGGCAGTAGGGGGGTGTTCCAGGCAGACTGGCAAGGAACTAGTACTCCTAGGCTTCGTAGTCTCCGGATGTGTGGCTGGATCCCCTTCCGGGCCTCCTGAGACATGGGGTATTGTTTGATCCTTACCGGACTCTCTCCTGGCTTGAGCTCTACCAGGACTGGGGTCCTGTGAGCGGCTAGTCCTATCCCCCCCCCCCCCCGTCTCTGCCCAAACCGAGGGGAATTCTTGGAGCCATCTGTCTATATTATCCTCTCTCAGGAGCGCCTCCTGGTGGAGGAGGTATTCATCCTCCAGTTTCATGGTCAGTACCTGGATGGGGTGGCCCTTGCCATTGGTGACCTGAGGCCCCCCCCTTGTCTGAAAGTTATCTGAGCTCCAATCTTGGTCAGTAAATCCCGTCCTAACAGTGGGTAGGGGCATTCTGGTATTACCATAAAGGAGTGGGATACCCGGCCCGTTCCCAAATCTACTGTTCTTCGGGTAGTCCATGAATACTGGCTCATACCAGTTGCCCCTTGTACCCAGGACTTCTTGTTGGCTAGTTTTCCTTGTGGGGTGCGGAGGACCGAATGTTGTGCTCCGGTGTCGACAAGGAAGTCAATAGGGGTCCCCTCCACTTTAAGAGTTACCCTGGGTTCGGGGAGAGGGTCCAAACCCCGACTCCCCTAATCACTTAGTTCATCTAGCTCTAGGACTTTTACTCGATCAGTCTTGCTTCCCTTCCTGCCGGCCCTTTTTGGACAATCTCGGGCCCAATGCCCTATCTCCTTGCAGTATGCACACTGATCCTTCTGCAGCCTCTGCTTCCCCCCCTTGGTGGTTCCTTTACCTTTTCTTGCGTCGTCTGCCAGCTGCCGGAGACGGCGGTCTCGTTCCTCAGGGAAGTCAGCAGTGGTAGCTAGTAGTATTCTGGCCAGGTCTCGAGTCTGCTTACTGCTGGCAGCCGCCATGGCGCGAGCCTGCTTGTCCTCAGGAGGCTCCCAGTTATTATATACCTTTTCGGCTACCACCAGTAAATCCTGCAGACTTTTTTCTCCTAGTCTATCTATTTTCTGTAATTTTCTCCTAATGTCTATGGCCGATTGGTTTACAAAGGCCATGATAACAGCTGCCTTGCTTTCCGGAGCCTCTGGATCCATGGGGGTATAGGTACAGAATGCCTCCATGATCCGTTCTAAAAAGGCAGCTGGAGATTCATCTTTTCCCTGTTGTACATTTCCTACCTTGGCCAAATTGGTTGGCTTTCTAGCAGCCATTCGGAGACCCCCCATTAGAGTCTGGCGGTAGACCCGGAGCCTCTCCTTACCTTCTGCCGTGTTGAAATCCCACTGGGGCCGAGTTAAGGGGAAGAAGGCATCTATCTGAGCCTGGTTGGTGGTGGGATTCCCGTCTGCGCCCGGAACTAGTTTTGGGGCCTCATTGAGGATTCTTTCTCTTTCTTCAGTCGTGAACAGGACTTGCAAAAGCTGCTGGCAATCGTCCCACGTGGGCTGATGGGTAAAAAGAACAGAGTCTAATAAATCAATAAGCCCTGCCGGTTTCTCAGAAAACTTAGGATTCTGAGCTTTCCAATTGTAGAGGTCACTAGTGGCAAAAGGCCAATAGTGATGGGGCTGATTCCCCTCCGCATCTGGGGGTCCGGTGGCTCGCAGGGGCAGAAGAGTGGAGTCGGCGGCGGAGGCGGATTGCTCCCTCTGAGCCCTTTGTCTGGTAAAGGGCGGGCTTCCCACTGGAGCGTTTCCGCCTCCCGCTCTTGGAACAGCGTCTGCCTCCCCCGGTGGGGGAGGATGGTGTTCTTCTGGCATCCTAGAGGGGTTATACGGGGGAGGAAAAATTAATTCTTCTTCAGTACCCCCCTGTAAGACAGGGTAGAGGGGTGCTGAAGGCTGGATAAGACTTTTCTTCTTCTTTGTCCCCTGCAAAGCAAGAATGGGTTTTGGCTCCGGAGGGAGCGGGGCTAGGAAGGGCTTAAGCCAAGAGGGTGGGTCTTCTACAAGGTCCTGCCAAGTGATAATGTAAGGGAGCTGATCAAGATGACCCGTCTTAGGCCGAGAGATGATACTCCTGACTCGGTGGATGGTAGGGAGATGGAAGGTCCCCTCTGATGGCCATCCGACATTGAAAGTTGGCCACTCGCTAGAACAAAAAAACTGCAACCAACCCTTTCAGACTTCCACACTGAGGTTGTTAGCTCTTCCCCTCACATCCTTAAAGTGATCAATCATAATACTTAAAGGAGTAGTCTGAGTCTGTCCCATAACGTCCGTCCAGTAAGTCCACAGAACAAAACAGAGAAACACAAAAACAGACAAACAGAGGGCCCCTAGAAAGTCTTCCAATTCCATGGAAGCAAAACTGCAAGCTAGCTTAGACCTTTGAGGGGATTCCATGTCCCTCCAAAACCGATGAGGGGATTCCACGTCCCTCCAAAACTGATGAGGGGATTCCACATCCCTCCAAAACCGATGAGGGGATTCCACGTCCCTCCAAAGACGGCGGCCTCACGCCGACCAGCGGGAGCGACCCGCCTCATCTCAGACCTTTGAGGGGATTCCACGTCCCTCCAGAAGGGAGAATCAGAACATCTTCCGAAACTCCCGGCCCGTGGTCCTCCAGTGCGTCCACTTAGACCGCGTCGGGCACTACCAGAATTCCAGAAATGAGCTCACACAGAAAAGACAGAACAAACAGACACTAACCGTGGCCAGTCAGGCTCTCCGGGTTGGGGGTCCCTCGGGGGTCTTGGGGATCCCGGACGAGCCCCCAAATGTTATGCCCAGAATTCGTGATCCCCAAAGACCACCAGGGAGCCGAGTCCGATGCAAAAGCAAAAGAGCCTTTATTCGAGCTAGCTCGAGCTCAATCCCCTACCTGCACCGTCGCAGCGGTGAGATACCAGGGAGAGAGAGCGAGTTTCAAAAGCACAAAGGTTTTATAGGGGTCTAGGGGCAGCCGATTGGCTGGGGAAGGGGTGTGGCCGAGGCCGACTGGCTGGGGAAGGGGCGTGTTTTGATCAGGAAGTTTGAATGGGTGAGCGGGAGGTTACTCAAGAGGAGGAGGCGTGGTCTAGGTGAAGGACACAGAACAAGATGGAGTCGGCCGGCGTAGGCCCGCCCTTTCAGTTATAATGCCGCCTTAACCTGTAAAAGGGGGGGTGGTGGTTATAATGCCTACCTCACATAATTGTGAGCAGTGTGTGAGGTCCTTTATGATTGGTGCCTAGCACGTAGTAGGCCCTGCGGAAATGTCTGACTGAATGAAAGGCCCACCTGTAAAAAGCCTAGATGTGTTAACCTTAAAATGAAAACTATCAGTTATTTTAACAGCAAAGTGGCGTATTCTGGAATAGCAGAGAGTTGCAACTCCTGACAACTAAGCCTGGCAAAAACCACAGGCAAGTCTAGGAAACAAAGGAGAGGAAGTTCTTTTACAGAGGAAAGGAGGAAGTTAGGAGGGGCTATTAGAAACAAAAAGTCCATTGAAGTAAACTGAGAGTTTGAAGTATAGTGGCTTTTCATTGGCTGAATTGTGGCATTGTCTCATTGTCTGGGCAGTTGCTAGGGAGAAAAAAACCCTTTTTCCTCCAGCTGGGTAATAAAATTTTATAAGGTGTGTCCCTTCCTGTTGGGCCTGCAGTTGGGGAGTGATAGGGCATGAGAACTCTTCCTTCTGACTCCACTTTTTTTTTTTAAGTTTATTCATTTATTTTGAGAGACAGCAACAGAGAGGATGAGTGGGGGGAGGGGCAGAGAGGGAATCCCAAGCAGTGGCACCACCACCCCCTTTGCACTGTCAGCATGGAGCCCAACTTAGGGCTCAAACTCATGAACCATGAGATCATGACCTGAGCTGAAATCAAGAGTCAGATGCTTAATGAACTGAGCCACCCAGGCACCCCTTTGACTCCACTTTAAATGAGGTTTCCTGGGCCACCTAGCTGGCTCAGTTGCTACAGCGTGTGACTCTTGATCTTAGGGGTTGTGAATTTGAGCCCCTTATTTGGTGTAGAGTTTACTTAAAAATAAAATAATAAATGAAGTTTCCTTTTATTAGTTCTCACAAATGATATTGGAAGAATCCGGACCTGAGGGTCTTGTAAGTCACTGTCGGGCTCTTGAGCATATTCTGGAGGCATTCAAAGCCTTGTGTTTCTAAGTCTTCAATCCCAGTTGAGTGCTGCTGAGTTCTTACTTAGCACTCATGGCCCTTTTTGTAAGTTTTCCTGGACCTCAGTTTCCCTAGGAGAGCTGACAATGCAGGATGATGGAAACCCCAATCTGAAATAGGTCTTGCAAGGTCATCTCACCCCATCTCCTGATGGAATAAAGGGATTCTATTCCTTGACTCAACCCTTCGCTTTCTGGGTGACCTCGGGTAACTCAACTTTCTTTCCCTTTTGTAAGGTGAGAAGCATTCTTTCCGACACACACTCCCTCTCACAAAGGAGAAATTAAGATTATCATTATGGCAGGAGGGCGACTGGGTGGCTCAGTTGGTTGTCAGACTTCAGCTCAGGTTATGATCTCATGGTTCATTGGTTGGAGCCCCACGTCTGGCTGTCTGCTGTCAGTGAATGGCCCGCTTTGGATCCTCTGTTCCCCTCACTTTCTGCCCCTCCCCCGCTCACGTTCACGCTCTCTCTCAAAAATAACTGAATATTAAAAATTTTTTTAATTATAAAAAAAGATTATAGTTATGGGGAAACTAAGGCCATTCTGAGGTTTAATCACCAAGTTTATAACCTGCTGTGCGTTGGACCAAAATTTGCAGGGCTTCTTTGTTTCATTTTTTAAGTTATTTGTGAGAGAGAAAGAGAGAGAGAGAGAGAGAAAATCCCAAGCAGGTTCCACACTGTCAACATGGAGCCTGATGCAGGGCTCCAACTCACAAACCTCAAGATCATGACTTGAGCTGAAATCAAGAGTGGGACACTTAACTGACTGAGCCACCCAGGTACCCCAAGCTAAAATGTGTTAATTTAGGAACTCCATTAACAAAATCTTCATTTGTATTTCTTTGCTGTGATGTTGGTTTCTCTAAGTACTAGCCTCCTGGGGGCATATTAAGCAGGATTTAATTTACAGAAAGGATCTGAAGGATCTGGTAGGGTCTGGAAGCCACGGCAGTAAGTTCTGGACCAAGTCGAATGCATAGGTCATGGTGGGTGACCACTTAATTCCTCTGAGAGATCATCCCTTCACCTCCTGACATTCTGTGGTTCAACAGACTGCCACCAGCCCCTGCTACTTATTTGATAGGCCTCTTGCGGTGAGATGGAGAAAGTGAGGCAACTACCAGACCTCAGATCTGGCCTCGTGGGGCTCAAGGTTTTGTTGGGAAGGAAAAAACATGCATAGGCCAAGAGACAAAAGATATACTTTGGTGGAAAAAGCAGAGATCATACTGCATAAACCCAAAGAGCCTTTGGATGCTGGGCCCTTGTGCTGAACAGCCCTTGGGGAATCAGATAGTTCAGAGGTATATAAAGTTTGGCTCTGGAGCTAGAGTGTCTGGCAACCCATCCCTGTGGTGTGACTGTGCCCCAGTTTCCTCACCTGTAAAATGAAGACAATAATGGTACCCCCCCCATTCTCTAGTACTATTATAAGAATCAAATGAGTTAATGCATGTAACAGAACAGGACCTAGCATATAGTAAGGATTCCATGCATGTTAATCATTATATTATTGTTACTATTTATTTTAAAAAAAAGAGAGAGGGGTTTTCTGGCCTGAGAAGCCCAAGCTCAGGAACCAGACTGCTTGAGTTCAAATCCTGTTTGCCACTTGCTTACGATATCACCTTGAATAAGTCGCTTTAACCTCTTGTGCCTTAGTTGCCTCATCTACAAAATGGGGAATAAAAATAGTGACCATCTTACAGAATTGAGCAGATTAAATGAGTTAAATCAAGGAAAGAGCTTAGAACAGCACCCAGCCCATCGCCCATTGTAAGAGTTCAATAAACATTAGTTCATTAGTAAGCAGAAATGTGATGCAGTCCTACCAGTGTTTGGGAAAGGCAGTTTGGAGGAGCGGGAGGCGGAGGCCATGGAATGGAAGAGCAGGGAAATTCGAGGATCCCAAGTGGGGGATGGGTTTCCAAGGCTCCAGCTGTGTTATCCAAAAGGCATCTGTAAGTCAGTCAACACCATACCATCCATGAGCCAGAACAGCAAGTACCTGCACTCAGCCGTCAGTGTCAGTCCCTCGGTCCCTCAGGTGGGTTCCCTGAGCAGGGTCAGTGTGTCCCTCCCCCATTAGTTGGTGACCTTGAGCAACTCACCCTTGTGTGTGCTCAGTTGTCAGGAAGACAGGTAATACCCTGCCTCACTCCCTTGGAGGTGGGGGCAGGGTTGCAAGAAGGGGAAGGAGAGCTTGCAAAAGGGAAGGGAGCTTCTCAGATTCCAAAAGGTTTGAAGTCTGTCTTTGGTTCTGAGGGTGAGAACAGAGTGTGCCCCGGTTGCCAGTAACTTCTCTGCTTCTCCGTTTCCTTTCACTTGTGAAACTTGCCTCAGTACTGAAGGGGTGGGCAAGAGAGGGACGCAGCCCTGCTTCAAGGAACTCCCACTCCCACAGGTGAGGTAGGATACCAATCTCAGATGTACTAATCATGGGGTGCTTTATAATTCTCAAAGCACTGTCAGGTCTTTGACATCAGTTGTCTGGGCCTCCCTACCACTTTAAAGACCCCCACTACCCCTACACTCTCTTCTAAGAAGAGTCCATCTCCTGTGGTAAGCTTACTACATAAATGATCCCAGTACTACACCCCTTTCCAGATCTGTGCTTTTTGCAAAATAACTTTGTACCTCCTCCCTTCAGTAGGTGGAATCTCTTTTCTTACCCTCGTAAACCTGGGTTTACCTTTGTGCAAGGAATGCTGTGCTAGTCTGAGCCTAGGCTGCAAGAGAATTTTCTCTCTCTTTTCTGGTATCCCACCACTGCCAAGAGAACAAGTCCAAGCTAGAGGATAAGGCCATGTGCAGGGGGAACCTACTCAGGCCAGTTGTCCCTGCTCAGGCCCTCACAGGGGAGAGCACCCAGCTAAGATAAGCAGGGTCACTTACATGCAGATACATGCATGAGCCTAGCCAAGCCCAGCTTAGCTCAGCGGAGCCACCAACCAACTGGTAGACTCAGAATAACAAATGCTGTTTAACCACTAATTTTGAGGGCAATTCGTCACATAGCAATAGCTGACTGATATACCTCCTGATCCCCATTGCCCAGATGGATAACCGAGGCCCACAACCAGTGACTTGCTCAGTGTTGCATAACCATTGGGGGGGCCCAACTGTGAATCAAACCTGGATCTTTGAGACTCACTGCTGCCTCTGTAATATGGACACAGACATCTAGACTTTAGAACTGTTATTAAAAGTTCCCATTCATTAGCTTGGAAACACATCAACCACACCTCACCTTATTTCTGTTTTTGTCAACTTGTTTTAACCCATGCACTCTTTGGATATACACAAAATGCTATGCTTTCTACCTCCTAAATTTATTGGAAACTGTGGGGTAAGTTTCTTTACCATTGTGCATTTGAGTTTCCCCATCTGTAAAATGGGGATATTGGACTACCTCATTGGTTAGGAGGATTAAATGAGTTCATGTTAGTCACGTGTTCAGAACAGTGCCTGACATCTAGCAAAGGCTGTATAAAATAAAATAATAAAAGAATGTGACTAGAAATGAGCCACAGCAGTAGCAATTTTCCTAGGGGAACGTTTTATTTTGATCCTGAAAGCTGCATATTTTTCACTTGGGTCTGGTGACATCAGCATGAGTGTGGAGTCAGCCCATATGCCATAAGCTTTCTCTCCAAGATAGTGTGGGAGACATCTCGAGGATGACAAACCAGTTTTTGAAAACCAGGCATGCAGAAAAGCACATGAGTCCCTTCTTGAGAAGCACTGGTAGGCCATTATTATACATTTATCTCTTATTTCACAGAGGGCATATTCTTGGTAGGTTGCGTGTAAATCAAATCCTAACATAAATCTATGTTAAAGCTAATCTGGGGAATCATTCTGCAAAGTGAAGATGGCTTTTTTTTTTTTTAAGTTTATTTTGAGAGAGAGAGAGACAGACAGAATGAGCAGGGGAGGGGCAGAGAGAGTGGAAGACAGCGGATCCAAAGTGGGCTCTGTGCTGACAGCAGAGAGCTCAATGTGGGGCTCGAACCCACAAACCATGAGATCATGACCTGAGCCTAAATCCAACACTTAACCAACTGAGCCACATAGGCGCCCCATGAAGATAGCTTTTGTAAAGCAGATCGGGATCCCTTTAAGGGACATTCAAAATTTTGACTAGAGATGGATTGAATTTCCTTGTGTCTAAAACAAATGTGTCCACCTGGGTTTCCCTCAGAGGACTCTGGTCCTTCTCTCTTCCCAGGATACCCCCCCCCCCCGCCCAGTTTCCAGGGCTGGCTGCGCTGAACCTCAGAACAATGCCAAGAGGTCTCTTACTTCCTCTCACTTGGCTCTTGCTCTTGGCTCTTGTGGGAACCTGTGCAATTCCTGAGTCTACCAAAGTGAATGCCCTTGAAATCAGAAGGTACAGGCCTGTTGTCTGCAATGACTCTGATGTCACTATGCTGGCAGCCTAGACATGTAGCTATCAACTCCCTGGCTTCTTGCCTAAGGCAACAACCTGCTTAGAGCTTCCTTCACAAACAGGGGCATCTACGAGAGACAGAACCCACAGTTTTAGCAGATGCCCACATTTGGTTCTGTGAGCTGGATGAACATATGGATAGGGTAAAACTCAGTATCTGATGGTTCTGCCAGGCTGTTGGAATAAGCACAAGTATGAAGGAAGGTCCTAACTAACTTCTTAGCCTTCCTCAGACACCTTAGGCCCCAGTGATGTCCTGTGCCTTTGAGCATACTATTCCCTTGCCTTCTAATGCTCAGTGTTCCTCCATACTGTTCCTCTAACCACCCCCACCCTGCAACACACAATGCCTCACAAACTTCTATTCATCCTTCAAGACCCAATTCAGAGGCCTCGGGTTCCAGATGGCACATAAAGTACATGCATTTACCTTCTCCATTAAAATAACAGAAGAAAAATTCTTTTAAAAGATAAACATGAGCTTTTGGCAAACCAGGAAAAAAAAGTAAAATTCTTAGAAGATAGAAAGCAGGTGATATCAAACTGAAGGAAAAGGAGAAGCTGTTAAAGATACTAGAGGGAACTCTGGGGAAGATCCAAGCAGGAATGGCCCTGACGACAGTCATGGGAATACACAGAGTACTGCTTGGAACTGCTGCAACTCTGGGGGCTTTTCCTGCCCCCCCCCCTCAATAAAGTAACAGTCCAGGTTCAAGTGTGGTGAAATACTCTATAAAGTGCCCCGGTCTGGGAAGGGCAACCATAAAGGGCATCAGGGTTTGAGAGGAACAGAACAGAAAGGGACTGAGTGACTCTGATCCCCTAAACAGACAAAAAGGGGGTTGGGGAGAGAAGAGGACAGTGATTTTGTAGGAGTCCTAAATTACCTGCCCACTTCTTGGTCATACTCCTTCTCCTGACCAGTCAGCCCTCTGGATCAGGGGAAAGGCCTCCTGGCAGGCAATCCTACCCAACTCAGTAGGAAATGCACACCACCAGCACCTTTAGTAACTAATGTTTAGTCTTTCATTCATTCCCATAGGTACAGATGATTGAGTTAACCACACTCCCCAGTTTAGAGCACATTATCATCATTGATCCATCCAAGTCCCTCTCATATTTTATCTATTCTTGGTATCTTTGCTCCCCAATCTTATTCTCCTCCTAACCCACCCAGGCAACCACTGATCTGCTGTCACTATAGATTGCTGTGAATTTGATATTTTCTACTGTATTCTCTTTCATTAAAAATGAGGAGCTGGTTGGCATACCTGGGTGGCTCAGTTGGTTAAGCGTCTGACTCTTGATCACAGCTCAGGTCTTGATCTCAGGGGTCGTGAGTTCAAGGCCCATGTTGGGCTCCATGCCCAGCATATTTTTAAAAATAATAAATAATAAAAAGGAGCTGGCCTATACCTATGGCCGTAGTCAAGATAGACTAAGTTATACTTCAGGAACAACACAAACTCTCAGTGGCTTAACATAACCACAGCTATTTTTCACTCTCACCACATGTCTAATTCAGGTCCATGGGGGGCTCTGCTCAACACAGTCGCTTGGGCACTCAAGCTGATGCAAATTCCATCTCAACAAATGTTCCCACAATCACTGTAGCAGGAATGACATGGCAGATCAGATGCTCACATTCAAAGCTTCCATCCAGAAATGTGGAAGAAAAACACCATTTCTGCTAATATTTCATAAAGCAAGTCACATGGCCATGCCTACTTGCAGAAGGAGTGGGGAAGGCATCTCCTCCAAGGGTGTCTATGAAAAGTCCCACCACACCCACAGAACTGACTTCATGACCATTAATCAATCAGTGTTGTGAACCGTAGTTCAGAAAACACTAGTTTAAAGGTTTCTTATGTTGATCTGCAACCTGGCCCACTACAGATTCCTTCCACTGGCCCCAGCTCAGCCCCCTGGGGATACTCAAAACACCTCTGCACACCCTGCTTCAGAACAGTCCTATTTAGAAATGGCATCTCTCCTCCCTAGGCCTTCCCCTCTCCTGGCTTAATACCCTCAATTCCCTCAATTCCTCTTCCCAGGCTGAGACTTTCAGTTTCCTCTCTATCCTGGCCACCCTCCTCAGGCTCTACCCATTTGCCAGTGTACCTCCTGACATATCACCTCAAAATGTGGTCTGAGCAGCTTGACATTCAACAATTCCCATTACTCTGAGACATGAAGGCTGAGTAAGCTTAAGGAATGGACTGACCTTCAGAAGAGTTTTTTTGTTAAGCCAGTTATCTAATTTCCTCATTCTGCAAATACTACTGATAATCAAATTCCCAGCGGGAGGCCCATGGTAATTTGATCAGATCATTTTCTGGCTTAATAATCCTGCAACAGCTTCCAATTCCTCAGAATAAAATACCCACTCCTTCAAGTGGCCTGCAAGGCCCTGGTGCAGTTGGTTTACACCTGCTTCTCTGACCTCGTATTTCACAGCCATCCCCTCCTACTAGATTTCAGCACACTAGACCTCTTTCAGGTCCTGGAATACACCCTCTCTTGCCTCAGGAGCTTCACAGTCACATGACCTGTTCTCTTGCTCATACACCCACATCCCCGCTGCCTAGCTCACTCCTCCTCATCCTCAGGTCTGTTTAAACCTCTCTTCCTCCAGGCTAGGTTAGGTCTCCTGGGTGAAGATACTCTACACTTCTCTCAGTACTTTGCTCACTTATCATTCAGTTGAAATTCGTTTGTAATTACTTGCCTAGCTTGCCCAGTAGATTATATATCCCATGAGAAAAAGGACCTTGTTTTGTTCACCACTGTCTCTAGTATCTAGGATTGAGCCTAGCACCCAACAGATACTTGATGTGTGCTACCTAATTATATATCAAGCATTCTGGATTAGGGATGCAAAGATGCATACTGGCTTCCTACCCCAAGTAATTCCTAATCTAGGGATGGGTTGAGGAGAGAAAGCAAACATGGGAGGAACTACATTCACAGTATATATAGAGGGCTGGGAAAGCAGAGAGGAAGGAGCAACTCAGTCTGCTATAGAGGGATCAGGAAAGAAACTTTAGATTATGTGTAATTTTTGGAAAGTTTCTTAAGTGGTCTAAGCTTGTTTCCTTATCTATAAAATGGAACTAAAAAGAGTACCTCTCAGGGGGTTTGTGAGGATAAGAAACAATGATGCCTATAAAACAATGCTTAGCATCAGCCTGGGACAGATAACTGTTCGAAATGCAAAAGTGATTACTGTCACTGCTATTATGAATTAGGCATCAAGGGTAACTGCAGTTCCTGGCTTGGGCAGCAGGGCCCATGGTAGTGCTATGTTTGGAGATGAGGAATGCAGATGGGAAGAAAAGCAGGTTGGCGGGAGAAAGAGTGATTTGAGTTAGCCACTGGGGCTCTGCTTGCCGCCCCCCGCCACCCACCCCCCGCCCCGTCCTCTTCTAAAGACCCTCAAGTTCTGAGACCTTCTTTTTTTAAAATAATTTTTTAATGCTTATTTATTTCCTGTTGAGAGAGAAGGAGAGAGGGCACAAGTGGGGGAGGATGGAGAGAGAGAGAGAGAGAGGGAGACACAGAATCCGAAGCAGGCTCCAGGCTCTGAGCTGTCAGCACAGAGCCTGATGGAGAGCTTGAACCCACAAACTGTGAGATCGTGACATAAGCTGAAGTTGGGATGCTTAACCGACTGAGCCACCCAGGTGCCCCATCAAATCCTGAGACCTTCTAATCCAAAATTGGATTTTGGTTTTTAACTTTTTTTCTCAAAGGTTTTTAACTTAGGGTTTATGGATGGTCTTTGGGGAATGCCCAACCCCCTGAGATTATATGCAAAATGTGTGTTTCCCCTGAGAATGCCAAAGTTTTTACCAGTCTCTCAGATAGATTTATGACCCCTGCCCACAACAAGCTGAAAACCACAGACCCAAGCTATCTCTCTAATGTAACCTACGGCTGCCCCAACATTTATGGCCCCCTGACAAGGATGGGCTGTTTTATGTCACACAGAAAGAACTCACAAGCAAGACTGAGGCAACATCGCTAAGCTTCTTGGTCTCTAGATATCTCCCACAACCCATATCAAGTCACATTTGGCACTCATAGTTTGCGAGCTTGGTTCTGTACCCTCTCCTATTTTTGGCCATCTTGTGCACAACATTGGATTAATCATAATCCTTTTGCATGACTGCTTTTATCATTTTTATCATGTACAACACACTTTTTTTTAACATTTATTTATTTTGAGAGAGAGAGAGACAGAGTATGAGCAGGGTAGGGGCAGAGAGATAGGGAGAATCTGAAGCAAGCTCTGGGCTCCGAGCTGTCAGCACAGAGCCTGACACGAGGCTTGAACTCACGGACTGCAAGATCATGACCTGAGCTGAAGTTGGACACTTAACCGACTGAGCCACCCAGGTGCCCCACACAACACTTTTATGCATAGCTTTTAACCAATTTAGTTGACAATAATGGAACTATATGGTCCCTCCAGCTCTATTGTATTCACCTTACCTGTGGGAATCATTATCCTGAATCCCACAGTGAGAACCATTCTGTACTTCTTTTTACATAGTTTTATTGTATATATGTTCTTTAAAAATGTTTTTAAATTCTTAGTTGTATTTAACTCTAATAACACGGGAGAGATGCAAATTAAAACCACAATGAGATACTCAGACAAACCCACTAGAATACAGTTTAAAACTTATAATACCAAGTACTAGCAAGGATGTTTGAATCACCATGATCTGTGTAAGGAACCTTGCCTTTGGGAGAGCTCAAATGAGAAGTTCACAGGAAGGGTTTTTATACTACTCTGGCCATGTAATCAAGCCAGATATATGTAACCAGTTAGGCCAATTGTAAACCATCAGTAAAGAAAGTGACCCTGGGAATCATCCGGGGAGCTTCAGCATTTAAATGCCACATTGGAAATTCTAGAATAGACAAAACTATATGTTTTGCAGATAGTGACAAAAGCAGATCAGTGATTTCCTGGGGCCAAGGAAGGGGGAGGGGATTGAGTGCAAAGGAGCACAAGCAAACTTTTTAGAAGATAGAATTATTTTCTGTATTTTGATGGTGATGGTGATTATATTATATGATTATCAAAATTCATTAAATAGTACATTGAAAATTGATCAATTATATTGTATGTAAATTATAACAAATTTTTATAAGTTTTTAAATTTATTTTTTATTTTTTAATTTTATTTTTGAGAGAGGAAGAGAGAGAACACGAGCCAGAGAGAGGGACAGAGGGGGAGAGAGAGAATCCCAAGCAGACTCCACCCTCAGCATGGAGCCTGATGCAGAGCTCGATCCCACAACCCTGGGATCATGACCTGAGCCAAAATCAAGTCAGATGCTCAACTGACCAAATCAACTAAATCAAACTGAAGCCCCTCAGTTTTCTTTTTTTTAAAAAGGGCATGATGCTACATTTAATCTTTTGGGACTAAACTTTTTCATTTAATATTTTATTGTAAAGATTCGTTCATATTGTTATGTGTCACTGTGGTTCATGTTTTGACAACCATATAATATTCCATTGTGTGAATATTCTAATTTATTTTTCCATTCCATTGCTCATGGGCATTGGGTTTCCTTTTGGGATTGCTATAAACATTCTTATACAAGTCTGCTATTATACATGTATGAGTTTCTCTTGATTTATCCCTAGTATTGAGATAACTGGGCTGGAGGGCAAGTAAATATTCAATTATAGGAGATAATCAAACTTTTTTCCAAAGTAGTTCTCTGCTTTTTCTATTTGGGTCAGTCTATCATCAATTTGATTGGGACTCCCGGAGCAAGAGACCCTCTCTTCTTGAATTATCACTGCTTAGCATTTAGTTAGCACCAGGCTGGATACCCAGGAGGCAGGGCAGAAGCCTAGGCACCTGAGGCCTCCTAGGCTCAGCCAATACTGAGTGCAGAGTAAACAGCAGACAGGGACCACATACCATATATGGAGACTAATTAAGGTCCTACTCCCTCGAGCTCCGTCTTCCTAGCTTCACTTGATTTTGAGTCTGGAAGATCTTCCAGGGCCCTCAGTTACAATGCAAATCCCAAGAAAAGAGAGGGCTTAACCTTATCTAGAATCCTTCTCAGCTGACACCTCTAATACCCAAACAAGAATTAGCAGGAAAGGCATAAAGAACAAAATGAGTGACAAAAAGAGAAAGAGGAGGGATAACGAAAGTGGGAAGAACCAGGAACATAAGTATTCTGAAATTATGCTCCCTTTTCTGCACAAGAACCAGTTTTTCAGGAAAAAAAATTTTTAATTAAAAAAAGCAATATTTTGCAAGTCACCAAGCAACTTTTAATATCCCTGCCATTAAAGGATTACCTTCTTTACGTTAAAGTTACAAAAACAACATAACTAGCATGCAGTCAGCAGTGATGTAATATCGACCCAAACTTCATACACTCTGGAAGATGAGGCCCTGTGACACTGGGGAAGAGCTCAGGGATTTGGGGGTGGGCCGAACAATGGAAACCAGAGCTTGGCCACAGACCAGGAACAAGAAAAACAAAACCAAAAGCATAAAAGAAGAAGATACTAGGAGCTGCTGAGGTGCTCAGAAAGCAAAAGGAGAGCTGCATGAAGAAGGATGAGGGGGTCTCACCTCCCACAGTCCCAGCTGCTACACCTCCAACAGCTCCCTGGCTGAGGTGTCACACAGGAGCTCAAGGAACACTTGCTAGATGAATGAACAATGGCAGAAACACACAGAAGAGGAGCACAGCCCTGTGGCAGAAGCAGCTTCCCCAGCCACCTTGGGCAGCAGTGCTGTGGACAGCAGGAGGAGTGGCTTCCATTGTGCAGCTCGGGAGAGCTTTCTCGGTATAAGTAAGCAGATTATCATGCATTGTCTTAACGTTTTTAGTTGCTTGTTCCTTAAATTAGATCATGGGACATCTGAAGAAATTAGGGAGGCTTGTTTGGGCCCATTGGCTGCTGAAGACTGATCACACAGAACTCACTTCAAATGGGAGAGGTGCTCTGTAACCAGAGGTCTGTAACCAGGCTGAGTTCCTGGGCTTTGGACCCCTAGGAGCTAGTGCTCAGTAGCAGCAGCTGATACAAATGGAACTAACAGTACTTGGACTGACATGAGGCCCCAACTACAGCCCCAGCTCTATGGAACTTCAATAATTTTATTGGCTAAATGCTTCTCCCCAAGTTTACAGCTTAAAGTGTGGGCCTGCTCACTGGCTCCTCTTCCTCCTAAGCCCCTAATCGGGCAGGAACCTTTAGCACAGGCTTAGAAATGGGGGAAGGGGGTACAATAAGTGAGTGAGAAACCTGCTGATGCTCCATAATTGGACAGCATGACAGAAAAACTCCTACTTTCTAATGCTGAGAATTGTCTACACAAAGACTTGAACATGATGGAGATAGGACCCAGAGTGCATCTTTGCCACTGGTCTTGGTTTCTGGTGCCTCTATGGAAGTATACCCTTTACCTTCCTACCCCAGGACTTCGGGAACCGGGTGATGCTATGTCAGCCTACACATTTTGCAAAAGTACATAGGCCCAAAATTGGCCAAGAGGTTTGGGATTACCAGTTCCCCAACCTGGCAGGATGGGAAGAAAGAAAATGTGTCCATGAAAAGCTTTCGGAAGTGACTCAGGTCTTCCACCTGAACCTTGATGCTGTATTGATTGGCCAGGAACTCGATGGTGCCTTGCACCACATACTCGTTCTGTAAATGTGAGAGTGAGCAGGTGGAATAGACAACATGGCCTCCTGGTTTGGTGGCAAGGAGTCCAGCCCTGAAACCAGAAAGAGAGAAAATCAGTGACTACTGAGCTTCCCAGAAGCAGAAGGACAACAAGAGGAGCTAGAAGCAGGCACAGTGGAGTCTACTGTGGGATGCGCAGCTGTGTTAGCTTCTGAAGTCTCTCCCCCAAAGATACCACCAGAAAAGTCGTTCTCGAAAGAGAGCAGCAACCCAGCCTTACTCCATGGGCTCTCCTCTGGAAGCAATCCCCTGAACTCTGACTCTGGTTATGGGCCAAACCCTGGTGCTAGCTGTGCACTGAGTCCTTACCAGCCCTACTGAGCCTTGACTTCAGTAACTTTTTTCAAGCTTTCAAACTTGTGCCACTCACTGGGACTGACAATAGCGTGGAGGTAAGAAACGTAAATGAATCTGTGCCACCCACCCTGCTATGTGTGTCCTACCACATAGGGTTTGTGTGTTCCAGAGAAAGGCCATCCTATCAGATCTGGAAGTTCCTCAATCAGAAGACCCGTCTGTGGGTGATGGTGTTGGCAAGAGCTCGCAGTTCCCCAAGTGACTGGTCCCCTGGAGCACTGTGGCACAAAGTCCTCAGTTTTTGTAAATCTGTTACTCACGCGAGCAGCTGCATCTGAAGCATAGGCAACATCTGCCGCTCCTTCTTCCTCGACCGCTGAAAGATGTTGTTCTCCTCCTCATGAAGGGAGTGGCGGTCTGTGGTACAGGGCACATCCACCAGCACCTACCCACAAGTGTTAAAGGGTACTGTGTTAGAGCTCCTTACTGGCTCCTCTCCCTTAGGCCCTTGCTCTGAGAGGTTTCACTCAGTGCTCCCTCTGCTCATCCTTCCATTGCAGAGTACCTGACAAAGCTTCTCACTTTAACCTGGTAGACAACTGGGAAATAATGAGTGGGAAAAGAGTATATTTAGGTATACTCATGGCTAGTCAAAAAACCAAAGCCAATACCCAAGTAACCATAATTAAATAATTGATATCAACCTAGAAAGAAGGCCTTCCCTTGTTTTAGAGATTTTAAGTAATAACTACATCCAACATGGGGCTCATACCTATAACCCTGAGATCAGGAGTTGCATGCTCTTGGGGTGCCTGGGTGGCTCAGTTGCTTAAGCATCTGACTTTGGCTCAAGTCATGATCTCACAGTTCGTGAGTTCGAGCCCCGTGTTGGGCTCTGTGCTGTCAGCGCAGAGCCTAGAGCCTGTTTCAGATTCTATGTCTCCCTCTCTCTCTGCCCCTCCCATGCTCCTGCTCTCTCTGTCTCAAAAATAAATTAAAAAAAAAAAAAAAACATTAGAGAGTTGTATGCTCTACTGACTGAGCCAGCCAGGTGCCCTTCATGGTTTAGGACTCTGTCCTTGGCTATTTGAATGAAATATCCAATTTACAAAATGATACAATGCCCCGAAGGTAGCTAATATACTGAATAACAGGATCAGGATTCAAAATTATTTTATGCTGAAACATCATATCCAATATGGAAAGTTTTAAAGTAAGAAATATAAAATCATCCATTCATTTACTAAGAGCCTATACTCTGTGCTAGGCACAAGAGACAAAAACAAAAATTAAAACAAAAGAAAAAGTCCTATAATTATGTTTCCAAAAAAAAAAAAAAATTCATCTATGGAAGAGAGCTGTGAATTTTACGTGAGAAATAACCCTTTTCCCACTCAGTCAGGTTCAAACTCTTTCCTGTTAATTGTCTCCAATGAAGACACTACTGATGACTGTGAAGAAGGCTGTGTTCTCTCAATCACCCACGGAGAGCTGGCGAGGCCCAGAAATGGCCCTACATCCCCAAATATGGAGGGCTGGATCTTACTCACTCAGGGTCTGCAGCTGAGATGGGAAGGCCAGATTCGACTAGCTCGATGTCTCAGGTCAGGAATCACTCACCCGGTCATAGGTGTCCCCCTCCAGTTCTCCCCACTTCCTGCCATCCCATGAGGTGACTCGAACTCGATTCCTATCCCTGATATCTTGAGGCACATAGCTGTGAAGAACCTTCTGTAGTCTGACTGTTCGAGAAGTGGACAGATCATTGGCAGCGAGATTGCCTGTGGGAATATAAATTTTAGCATTGTTTTTCTAATTCTGAAAAACAAATACCATCGGAAACTTGATAGGGATTGCACTAATCTATAGATGGCTGTGGGTAGTCTGGACATTAAAATGCCTGTGAGAATAAAGAAACTTCAAAGCCATCGCCCAACAAAACATCACACCAGCAATGGTGCTGATGGAGAATCAGACCAATTCTCAGGCACAGCCAATCAATGCAGGCCCCAGGGGCAGGGGCAGGGGCAGGGGCAAGTGGAGAAGAAACTTTTACTATGTGCATGGCACAGTCCTAGACACTCGAGAGCAGGAGTTGCAAAGGCAAACACCTACACCAGCCAGAAAGGATATGTAAATAAATAAAGCAGACCAAGTATGAATATTTCTAAACAAATATGCTCTCTCCTACTTTTCTTGAATCACGTGTCTCTCTCTACATCTTTGGCAGATGCTATACATTATTTACCAAAAATATATTCTCTTCCCATTCCTTATTAATAGAACTCCAGTTTTATTTGAGGTAGAGGGGAGCGATGTGCCCCATTTCCCAGCCTCCTTTTATAACTAAGTATGACTATATGGCTAAGTTTTGGTCAATGAGTTACGGGCATAATTATCGTGTGGGATTTCTGGGGAGATGTTCAAAAGAAGTTAATGCAATTAGATGCCCCTTTTACCCAATCTTTTCTTCCTGTCTTGAACTTGAATGTGATAACTGGAGTTCTAGGAGCCATCTTGAGCCATGAGGCAATCCTGACGATGGAAGCCAGAAATAAAATAGGTTGCAAAAAGAAAAAAGGAGCCCAAGTCCCTAAGACTGTGTAGACTCCATACCAGCCCCGGACTGCTGATATCCCAGTTCTCTTATGTAAGAGAGAAATAAACTTCTTTAAGCCAATTTGTTGATTTTCTGTTTTATATGACCAAACCTAATCCTAATTAACTTACCATCTGTCTTTCACTTTCCCTTTTGTGACAGGTGTGAATTCAAAAAAGAGCTCACTGGGGCACCTGGGTGGCCCAGTCGGTTAAGCGGTCTGATACCTGGCCTCAGAGTCAAGGAATGAAAAGGAGGCAGGAGCTGCGGTGAAGAACTAGAGAGTATATACCTTATCCACTGGGACTGGTCACTCCCATGAACAAGCTTAGTGTTCCCACAAACACATAGAGTCCCAATTTTTAAAAAAAATTTTTTTTCAACGTTTTTATTTATTTTTGGGACAGAGAGAGACAGAGCATGAACGGGGGAGGGGCAGAGAGAGAGGGAGACACAGAATCGGAAACAGGCTCCAGGCTCTGAGCCATCAGCCCAGAGCCTGATGCGGGGCTCGAACTCACGGACCGCGAGATGGTGACCTGGCCGAAGTTGGACGCTTAACCGACTGCGCCACCCAGGCGCCCCATAGAGTCCCAATTTTTGAGGGCACTCAAAGAAGTAAAAAGTGGATTCTCTGCTCAGGAGGAATTTGCAGAAGGCCAGGAACTAAGAACAGAAAAAGCTGGGTTCCAGTTCTGGCTCTATCTCCAACTCAGGTAAAAGTTAAGTTATTTCATCTCTTCAGGACTCAATTTCCTCCTCTGTAAAATATAAGGGCTAGACTAGGTAAACTCGAAATTGCCTTTGTCGACTGGAATCAAGGACTCACTTTGGTGAGGGGCCAGGATGGGGGTAAGGTGCTGGTAATTTAGTACACCTTAGAAAAGCAACTCTCAGTTACTTCTCCTTGGCCCTTCTCCTGCCTCTTAGTTCAAGTTCCTCTTCTTCCAAGTAACCCTACCTCATTCATCCCCTTTCTGATGGATTCCTACAGCAGTCAGTCAGATCAGCACAGCCCAGCACAGAGGCTGGGATCTCCTGCACTGGACTCATTAAACCATATCAACACTTTTTCTCCTCTCCCTCTGCACTTCCAGGAGGTAAGATCAAATGTGCAACCTTGCTCAATCACCCATAGGGTCTACCACACGACCGGAAGCTAACCCAAACTATGCAAGTTGGCTGACAAGAACTGAAGAGAAGGGCCCAGGTCCAACAAAAAGGCTAGGGCACAAGGCAAGAGAAACCTGGCAGGGTGAGTGGAAAAACCACAGTCCTGCTCTGGGTATTTCTCAAATCCCCAAGGAAAAAGTGTTGCCTATTTTAAGGCAGGATGTCAGCCAGTAGATGGCTGAAGTGAACTCTTATGGTACACATAGCCCAGGCTGGTGGCTGCACTACTGCGATTAGACTTGGGCCTATCCCCAGGGAATTCATAATCTTGAAGAGGGAGAAGATGCATACCCGGTAAAGCTCTGATGCAAGGCTAATGTGCTAACAGTTGCTAGGATACTGCCCATGGTAAGGGAGCATAGGAGACAGAGGCGTCACTTTGCAACCAGCCCCTAGAGGTCATGAGGGAAGACTTTCCAGGAGGTGGCACCCTTGAGCTGGGACTTGAAAGCTAAAAGGATATAAGCAGGCCAGCTAGGATAGGACGGAGGGTATTCTAGAGAGAAAATGGAACATGAGCAAAAGATGGAGGCTTATTCAAGAAACAGAGAGTAGCAGGATGTGGCTGAAGCATATAAAGTCTGAGGAAGAATGACATAAAGCTATAAAGGGTGGCTGCAGCCAGATCTTATTGCTTTAGCTGGCAGACTGAGAAAATGGAACTTAGAGACAAAGTAAACAGATACAGGGCGGTAAAAGTGTCAGGTATAGACTGGTCAGGGCCCCACTTTAGTCTGCCTCCAGAGACCTTGCTCTGCTCAGCAATCTTCTTTGGCCAACTGACACAGAGAGAGAAGAGAGACAGCTGCAAACACAAATACTCCACCTTAGCAAGCAAGCACTATACTCCCTCTGACCTTGAGACCTGAAATCCCATCAGATTCAGTATGCCCCTGACTGGGTGAGGTAGGGAGCCCTCACTGCCCAAGACACCAGCCCTCTGACTTACGGCAACAGCCAGTCTGAAGCAGTGCTAGTGTCTTTCCCCCAGGGGCCGCACATAAGTCAAGCACAGTGTCACCAGACTGCAGGCCAAGGGCCAAGACAGGCAGCAAGGAAGCAGCATCCATCAGGTAGTAGTCCATGACACCCAGGCTGCCAAGTCTACAAGAGAGGAGACCACCTTATAGTCAAACTCCAAGTCAGGAGACCCACTGGAAGTCAAGGCCACCAAGTCCATGCCCTCGGGGGTTACTGAGTTCTACTCACCAAAAACTCATTTCTAAGACCCACACTCACTTATTCACTCACTCATTCATCCACACAGCAGGCAGAGTGACCCATTTAAAACACAGATCAAGGGGCACCTGACTGGCTCAGCTGGTGGAGCATGCAACGCTTGATCACAGGGTTGTCAGTTTGAGCCCCACATTGGGTGCAGAGATTACTTAAAATTAAAATCTTCAGGGGCGCCTGGATGGCTTAGTCGGTTAAGCAACCAACTTCCGCTCAGGTCATGATCTCACGGTTCCTGAGATTGCTGTCAGCCCAGAGCCTGCTTCAGATTCTGTCCCCCTCTCTCTGCCCCTCCCCCGCTCACTCACGTATGGGCACACGCATGCTCTCTCTCTCTCTCTCAAAAATAAATAAACATTTAAAAAATACATAGGGGTACTCGGGTAGCTCAGTTGGTTAAGCGTCTGACTCTTCAGCTCAGGTCATGATCTCACCATCTGTGGGTTTGAGCCCCACATCGGGCTCTGCGCTGTCAGTGAGGAGCCTGCTTGGGATTCTCTCTCTTTCAGTCCCTCCCCCACTTGCTCCCTATCTCTCTCAAAATAAATTTTAAAAGAATAAAATAAAACTTAAAAAATAAATAAAAATAAAACAGCACCCCTCCCCCAAGCCCATCACTTCCTATCTCTCTATGTGACACTACTTTTCTTTAAGGCACTTATTGTTCACTTTATATGTACAGGTGTGTGTGTGTGTGTGTGTGTGTACTCTCCTCCTCCTCCCTCTTTAGAATAAAGGCAGAGACTTTGTTTGTTCACTGGAATAACCTCAGCACCTGAAACACCGCCTTGCATACAATAGGAGCTCAGTCTTATTGGGTTACATATTAAGATACAAAATGCTTTCTGGGTTCAGAGAAGAGCGCCATCACTTGTCCCTCTCACAGTTACCTGAGTCAGGCCTGATGAAGAAATAGGCCCTATTAGGTGAAGAAAGGGAGGGATGGAGGAAGAAACAGGAGCATTCCAAGAGAAGAGAAAAGACCAAGCGAAGGCACAGAAGCATGCAAACTCATACCTCCTTTCAGAAACAATGAGAAATCTTCAGTAGCAGAAATACAAAGTGGAGGAGATTGAGGTTGAAAAGCAGGTAGAGGCCAGGTTGTAGAAAGCCTAGGACCCTATGCTAAGGAGTTTGGACTGTAACCTGGAGGCAGTTACCAGTTTGTAAGGAAAATGACATGATCACCTAAATAGAGTTTTAGAAAGCTAGGTAGGCTAGAAAGAACACATTAGAAACAGACACCAGGGGCGCCTGGGTGGCTCAGTCGGTTAAGCGTCCGACTTCACCCGGGTCACGATCTCGCGGTCCGTGAGTTCGAGCCCCGCGTCGGGCTCTGGGCTGATGGCTCAGAGCCTGCAGCCTGCTTCTCATTCTGTGTCTCCCTCTTTCCTTGCCCTTCCACCATTCATGCTCTGTCTCTCTCTGTCTCAAAAATAAATAAACATTAAAAAAATTTAAAAAAAAAAAAAAAAAAAAAAAGAAACAGACACCAGTGATGAGGCTGTGATGAAAGTCCAAGTGAGAGCCAATGAGGCATGAAGACAGGCAGGATCCATGTGGGTAGAGAGAGGGACGACAGACAATAACCTAATGGTCACTCCCAGGCCAGTTGTCATAAGCCATTCCCCTGCCTGAGACACAGCTCAGCCATTGGGGACAGACTCAAGAAGACAGAAACCTGACATTTGCTGCCCTGACAGGAAGGCTCTGGGAGAAAAATGTGATGAGACATGAGACATAGCAGCACTGAGGGTTTGCTTCAAAAGCTATAATCCCCGGTCTTGAGGTTATAACACCTTCGAAGATAGGCTCAGACTATAATAGGATACTTTCAAAATCAAATCATGCCTGGATTGTCCCTGAAGCTGTGTGCCCATTGCCCCTGCAAAAGAGAATCAACCAGCACTGGTCTACAAAACTCATTCTCATCCAGTTCCTTCCTTTGGAAGTGTCACTCAACCTTTTTTTGGTTCAGACAGTTTCGGGAATCTGCTGAAAGCTACAGTCCCTCTTTTCAACAACAACAACAACAAAAAGCACAACAGTTTTTCAGACAATTTCAGGAGGTTCCTGGACTCCCTAAATACATCCTTGACCTCCTGAGAGGTTAAGATTCCCTTGATTTATAGGGAGCCTATCAAGATGAGAAGGAAACCCAAACCTCACTGAATAGAAGCCAAGCACCCTAGGCAACTTAGGAAACCCTGCTTAGTCTGTGGTTCTGCCTAAGACCAATGCCTCCAAACCGGTCTCTAATCCTGCCCCAATCTATCTTCCTCCCACCCCAATTTATTACAGTGATCCTCCTGAAGCATAACTTCGATGAGAATGACACAGACAGTAAGAGATACTGTTTAGGAGTGCTCTACCACAGGTACTACACTAGGTGTCTCGTATACATCACTCCATTCAGGCCTCACCACAGCCCTGTGATGCAGCAGAACCCAGGATCCAGAGCCACACTGGCTGCATCTCAAAGCCAGCCCAGGTGCTCAACAATTGTGTGCCTTTAGCAAATGACTCAATTTCTCTGTGCACCAGTTTCCTCATCTGTAATAAGAGTACATGCCATATAGGATTATTGTGAAAATGAAAGGAATTAATAGAAGTCAAGTGCTTAGAATAGCAGCTGCCACACAATGAGCTATAGTACCAGTACCATCATTTTCCAGATTATTTTCCAGGAAAGGAAACCAAGAGTCAGTTATTCAAAGCTAATGTCCAATAACTAATGAAGGTAGAATCCAAATCTAGGTTTTCTTGACTCCAAAGCCCATGCTTATAACCACTGTGCATTATTGCCTTTCCCCTACTTAGAAACCCTTTCCACCAGTTCTCTAGAACAGATCTTGGCAATTTACAGCAATATGTACTAAAGAGTGCATCGTCTGAAGCCATTCAGCCCTGGCAGGTCCAGCCATTTATAAGCAATCCTGGGCCATCAGAAAAATCCCCTTCTCCCAACCTATAAGCTCCTGGCATTCAAGATTCCCATACATGGCCCCCCACATACTCTTCCAGCCTTACCTTCTAGCTTTACTAAGCACGTAGCCCTCCCTCAAGCCAGCAGCTAGAGCTATTGCAAAAGCTTCCTAATTTACTTCCCTATTTCATATTTGATACATAGCCTCGCCCCTCTTCAATTTGTTTTCCACACAGCAGCCAGAAAAATATCTCAAAAATTCAAATCTGGTTATGTCATTCCCCACCTTAACACTTTTCATGGCTCCCTCTTCCTTTTAGAGAAAAAGTCCAAAATCCCTCATGGCTTAGACTTTCAAAATTTGGCTCCTGCCAGCTTTTTTGGCCTGTCACTCCTACCCCTACCCCCATGCCACCAGCTGTAATTCCTACTCATTTTCATGTCTAAGCTTAAATTTCACTTCCTCAGAAAAGACTGCGTTAGATCTCCTAGTTATAATACCTCATAGCACCTTGTACTTTTCTTTTGTGGCACTTATCACAGTTGTAAATAGTTTCTCAATACTTATCTTCCTCACTAGACTGTAAGGTCAATGAGGGCTTTTGCACCTGTAACCCAGGCACTTAAGAAGGCCTGGCATTTGGTAGACAATAACTATTTACTGAATGAGTGAATCAGTCCTTCAAAGATCAATTCCCATATCCTACAACTAACATTGAGCTCTCATTTTCTCAGTTTCTAAAGCACAATGTAGCATTTGATCGCAAGAGTCTTTTTCATCCAACTTTATATAAATCTGAGCACTGGATCAGAAGACCAGGAGTCCCCTCACCACCACGCCCCTCTGGTACTTGGTGTCCCTAGCAAGTCCCACTTGTTCTTTGGTACCATGAGCTTACCTGTCCCACTCACTTGGATGGGTGGCTGTGAGGGCAAAATGAGAAAGCCCTTATAAATAATACACACTTTAACTGTGGAGGGTGTTAAGTGCTCAAGTTAGAGCACTCTTCGATGGGAGGTAGCGGAGAAGAGCAGGTTCAAAGTGCAGGTTTTGGGGTCAAACTGCCTGGGTCTAAGTCCTAGCTGCATCACCTGCTATCCAAGGAACCTAAAGCAAGCAACTTCTCTGCACCTCAGTCTCCTCAAATATAAAAGAGGAACAATAATATTACCTACCTCAGAGTGCTGTCGACAGAACAAAAGGAGATCACGGATAATGCACACACAACACTCAGAAAAACGCCTAGCATGTATAAGCACTCAGTAAATATTAGCAATATTAGGATCCTCATTAAATGGGACAAAAGCTGGGTCTCCTGCTGTCTACTTCCTGTAGACACTCAGGATGGCCCTAGCCATGACTCCAGATCCTACCTGGCAGGGGGAAACCGGCTGACATCCCCTCTGGTGAAAGTGAAGCATCGAAGGTTCGGGCTGCAGGTCCCAGAGGCTAGGGATGGAGTTGCAGTTTGGCCACTCTCAGGCTCCAGTTCCCCATGGGAGATGGAGTCATTCACAAAGTCCCTGGCACTCAGCTTCTCCAGCTTTCCACTCACATGATCCCAGGCAGCAAAGTTATTGACCAGTGCACCATACTTCTGCTCTGAAAGGAGACTGACCCGGATGGATGGCCAAAGATCACCAAATTGCACACTGTAGGTCATGTCAAAATTCTGCAGAGCCAGTTGAGTGGCAGGAAATTTGGGCTCTGTGGCAGCCTAAAAGGAAAAGAACAGCCTTATTGGTCTTCCAGCCTTGCCTCTCCCCTCCCACCTAACCTCACCAATACCTCAGAGCCCTGCAGCCAACATGGTTCCAGCTAGTGCCCACTCCTGCCTTTGCATCCTACCTCTGCCAGCCAGAAGAGAAGTGCGAGAGAGAAAAGTAGTAGGAAGTTGGCCCTTCTGTCTCAGTGTTGTGAGAGAAAGCAAGCTGTGGCTCTCACAACAGCAGGTGGGGTCACCAAGAAAGGCGCGGGGCACTCCCTCAGGCCTGGGAGTAAGAAGAACTTAAGAAAATGGCAGCTCAGGATAGGACTCTTGAGGGGGGCCTACCGAAGGTTGGAAGAATCTATGAAGGCCCCGGGAAACTTCAGCCTTAAAAACAAAAGACGCGGGGCGCCTGGGTGGCTCAGTCGGTTGGGCGTCCGTCATCGGCTCAGGTCACGATCTCGCAGTCTGCGGGTTCGAGCCCCACGTCGGGCTCTGGGCTGATGGCTCGGAGCCTGGAGTCTGCTTCCGATTCTGTGTTTCCCTCTCTCTCTGCCCCTCCCCCATTCATGCTGTGTCTCTCTCTGTCTCAAAAATAAACGTTAAAAAAAAAAAAAAGACGCTTTCTCTCTGAACAGTCCTTCCATCTTCTAAAGCATTTTCTGGTCTCCTAGCTTATGTGAGCACCACAACAGATAGCTCGGTGGGATACAAAAAAATATCAACCCTCCACATTCGATGGACAGGTATAAGGTAACTTACCTAATGGCATGCAGTGGCTGACACCATAATGCTCAGAATCACAGGGTTGAGGGTCATTCGGGGAGTTCTTATACCCCAGGAACATGGGATAAAGGGAGCTCACAGAAACCTTGAGGTGTGAGCCAAAATGGGGACTTCTATGGGGGTAGCAGAGAGAGACATGAGTCAACCTTGCAGAGCATAAACACAGATTACGAGGAAAATGAAGACCTCAGCTGAGGAGTCCTCAGGTCGATCCACGTTGCCACAGCTGGGCGCTTGCTATGGCTGGCAGTCCTGTTATTGTCTATGAATTTTGCTCTGGTCTGCATTTTTGATTTGGTCAGAACTCTTCCTCTGGCCCTCATTTCTTGCTATGGCGAGGACTCTTGCTCCCACCATGACTTCTGCTATGGTGGGGACTCTCACTCTGGCCTCGACTTTTGCTGGGACAGGGACTCTTGCTCCGGCTCCTGCTGTGGGAGGGACTCTTGCTCTTGCCTTGCCTTTTGCCATGGCAGGAACTCTTGCTTCGGCTCCGACTTTTGCCATGGAGGTCACTCTTGATTTGGCCCTGACTTTTGCTACATGGAGAGCTCTCACTCTGGCCCTGATTTCTGCTATGACACTCGCTCTTATCCTGATTTATGCTTTGGTGGGAACTATTGCTCCGGCTCCGACTTCTCTTTCGACTAGGACTCTTGTTCCGACTCTGACTTCTGTGAAGATGGAGACTCTTGCTCTGACTTCGACTTCTGCAGGAGTGGTGGCTATTCTCATTCTGGCTCTGACTTCTGCTTTGGCGGGAACTCTTGCTCTGGCTGTCACTGCTCTGGCATTCACTAATAACAGTTAAGCTACGGCTGACATTAGTGCTACAGCTGGAAGTCTTGGATGAAGGCAAAGGACAGCCAAAGGGAACCTGGGGGCACTCTTTGCAGGAGGCTCGAGGAGCCACAGAGTAGACGTGGAAGCCACAGGGCATAGTATCGGGGTGGCACCGGGTTTGGGGGCCAATGGGTAAACTTTGAGGATCAAAGGGTGTTCTCAAAGGGATAAAAGAATAGATGTGGGTGGAACAAGGAGGTGCCACAGGCTGGCGATAAGGTTGGGCTGGGCCCCTGGAAGTGCTATAGATGCCACAGGGGGGCACCATGGGCAGTTTATGACACTGAGAGGGGCAAATGGATTGATTGAGGGAAGCAAGGAGTGGGCAGGGATCAGGGGTCGAGGAAACCACAGAATATATACGGGTACTGCATGGGGGTCCTATGGAGAATCCATGGGGGCTGCTCTGAGCATAACTATTGGTTGAGACAGTACCAAAAGGAAGGCGAAGGGGAAGACAAGTGGGGATAACAGGTTTGAGGGTCCTAGGGATCACAGTAGGTAAGGTAGTTCCTTGGGGAATTTCTTTGGGGCAGGGATTTGAGCAAGTGGTAATGGATGTCACCATACAAGAAGGACCAGAAGGGCGGGACGGTGGTGGAGGGGAGGCGCTGGCCTTAGGGGCCCTGGGCTGGTCAAAAGGAGTGTGCTGGAGAGGGATGACCAGGGAGCGACATCTGTGGAGAGCACATGGTTGTTTTAACTCTGAGGATTTGGGGGACTTCACTTGGGGGCAAACTGGGGTAGGGAGAGGGGGTTCATTACAGCTTCCGCGGGGGGGTGACTGGGATGGAGATATAAACTGGTTGCCCAGGGGTGAAGGGAAGGAGAAGACAGTATAAGGACAGCAAGAGGAGAGGGGAAGAGGTGGTTCCTGGGGACAGGGGGGACAAGGGGGATGAGGACAAGGAGGACAGGGAGGACAGGGAGCACAGGGGGCACAAGAAATCGGGGTGCCTGGCTCTACCAAGAGGTAAGAGTTCCCACTAATCTCCCAGGTTAAAATGGACTCCAAGCAAGGCTTTATGGGAGCCTGGGACGGGGGTGAGCAAAGAGAACCAGTACTCTTAGGGGATAGGCGGATGGCACAATAAGGGCTACCGGGGGCAGGTACATGGGCCTCTGGAGAAAAATGGGAACAGTGATAAGAGCTCTCCTGAGGTGAGCTGGGAGAGCCAGATGTACCTGCCTGAGAAGAAAGTGGGGAGCCACAGAAATTTTTCCTAAGGGGCAGGTCAAGCTGTGGTTTAGGCTCACAAGAGTCTGGAGGCTTAAGGTGGACATGGTAAAAGCTGCCAGTGGGTGGGGAAGATGCTGGAGAAAGAGGAGGGTCATTATAACTTCTCCCTGAGGACCAGGGAGAGAGCAGAGGGGAGATCCCAGTTTCCAAAACCTTGTGAGAAAGGAGTGGGGAAGCTAGAAGTCTAGTTTCCGGGGGCCGGTGAGCAAGAGGAGGTGACATAATGGGGGTAGTTCTCAGGGGCCTATGAGTAAGAGAAGGTGACATGATGGGGCAAGTTCCCTGGGACCCAGGACCGGTGGAAGGTGAAATCATGGGATCTGTTCCTGGGTGCTGATGAGTGACAGAAGGTGGAGTCACTGGGCCAGTTTCCAATGGCGCATGAGGGAGGGTGGGAGAAGTCACTGGGCTGGTTCCTGAGGGCCGATGAGGAAGAGGAGGGGAAGTCACAGGGCTGGTTACCAGGGCTGAAGGGTATCCACAGTAACACAGGTAAGTCTGCTGGTCAGTGTAAGGGCTTCGGGGACAGGGACGCGGTGTTCTCGGGGGACTGATCCAGCTGCAATAAGGGCTCCGTGGACGAACAGAGGGTGACCCCAGAAGGCTGCGCCGGTCAAAACAAGGGCTCGAAGGGGGCGAACCCGAGATAATAGGCTCACGGCAGTAAGGCCTTCCAAGGAGTGGATAACAGGGTTCAAAAGAACATCTCCCAGGGCGCAGGGGAGGCTGTGGAGGTGGGGAAGGGGACGGTGGGGGCGGGGAGGGAACCGGAGGGGGTAGGGAGGCAGGCGTGGCGGTTATGGAAGAAATTCCAGGGCTACAGCTGAGGCCAGAGAAAGGGTCTCTGGAGAGGTGAGGAGATTCCAGGGGCTGAGGAGAGTCGCTGCATCCTTTGCCTGGGTCTGGGTAAAGGCCAGAAGTGTGGGCAGGGTGATCGCTGTAACCTTTCCTGGACGCCAGAGGCACCTCGAGGGTGAGGACAGGGTTGAATCCTTTCCCAGTGGGCAGCGGAGACCCAGGAAGGAAGGGGTTGTCGCTAAGACATTTTTCGAGGGGTGAGGGCGGCCGGGCCGAAAGTTCTAGGAGGAAAGGCGGAGACGAGGTCATGCAGGGAGGGATGAAGGGGGGCGGGGTAGGAAAGAAGGGGAGGGCGGGGAAGAGGGAGGAAGGGAAGTGTAAGGGATAGTGGGGGCCAAGGGGAAAGTAACCAACAGCAGGGGAACACGTGGTGGTGACATAACTGAAAGAATGAGGGCGGAGGTGATGGCGTAACTTAGGGGGGCGGAGTCGGGGTACAGCGGACATACTAAAACAGCCGAAGATTTGTGACGAAACAACAGGGCAGATAGAGGCGATGACGTAACAGATGCGAGAGGGAGGAGCCTAGAGACGGCCCCTGAGGGGCGGGGAAAAGAGGCTAAGGGCCTTCCGGAGGGGCTGGAGTAGTGAACCTATCCGACAGTGGCGGGAGGTGGCAGGGCTAGAGAAGTTTCCCGAGGGGAGGCGGCAAAAGGCCGCTGTCACTGTTTCCTCGTGGCCAGCGGCTGGACCTTACCCATTTCTTCTTATGTCGATGTCTCCGCGGGATGGTCGCGAAGTGCGCACGCTTCAGCACGCCCGGCACACCCCTCACTACCAGCGCAGCCATATCAGCGTGCACCGCCGAGTCATTCCGCCCGGAACCGCAAGGGCCGACCCGCGGGTTCCGGGGAGGTGGGGGCGCCACTCTGGACGAGAACAGGAGGGAATTCCGGCGGCCTCAGGTTCGGGGCTCAGCACACCTTTACAGCTCAGGTGCAAACCGAGCCCCGCTCCTCCAGGGATTTTCTGTGGGTTCTGGGAAAGAGCAACCATTCGCATGGAATGGCGTCTCTGCCTGGGTGCTTGGAGCATTGGGAAAGACTCCGTAAAGGCTCCTAGCCCAGCTGGGGGATCAGAGAAAACCGGGAGGTGGCAGTTGGCAAATGGGGGCGGGAAGGGCCTTCTAGGCAGAAGTTGCACGAGGAAAGATCCTGAGGTAGAGAAAAATGAGGCCAGATTTGTGGGCAGAGGCAGATTTATACTGAAGCTAACCAAGCTTGAAATTTCAGAACTTGCCATTTGCAGTGCCCCTTGCAAGACCCTGTACCTAATTTTGTATTGTTTTTCTTGAAGAGGACCTCTCGGATTCTGTAAGCTGTAGGTCCCACAAAACTTGACCCCCTCATAGGGAGACGGTAGAAAGGAAGGACGTGATCAGATAGGTGGGTTTTGTTTTGTTTTGTTTTTTAAAGTTTATTTATTTTGAAAGAGAGAGCATGAGGGAGGGGCAGAGAGAGGGACAAAAAGAGAATCCCAAGCAGGCTCTGGCGCTGACAGCGTGAAGCCCCACACGGGGCTTGAGATCTCACCAACCGTGAGACGTGAGCCGAAATCAGGAGACCAAGAGACAGTCGCTTAACCGACTGAGCCACCCAGGTGTCCCCTCAGATAAGTGTTTTTAAAATGATCATCTGGGAGCTTACTGGTTGGTGAATACACGGAGGTGCTGGGAGAGAGCACGGAAGCGCCCTGTCTTTCCCTATGTGCATCTCCATCTGACCGTACCTGAGTTACATACTTTTATAATAAGCCAGTGATCTAGTGAGTAATGGGTTTCCCGAAATATGTGAGCTGCTCCAGCAAGTTAACAGAGCCAAGGAGGGGCTGGTGGGGAACTCTGATCTCTAGGCAGTGGATCAGAAGTACAGATGTGAGCTGTCAGCCAGTGGAGCTTAAGTATTCAAAAGTAATCAGCCACCATTTCAAACTCCCATCAAAAAGTCCTATCACGGGGCGCCTGGGTGGCTCAGTCGGTTAAGCGTCCGACTTCAGCCAGGTCACGATCTCGCCGTCCGTGAGTTCGAGCCCCGCGTCGGGCTCCGGGCTGATGGCTCGGAGCCTGGAGCCTGTTTCCGATTCTGTGTCTCCCTCTCTCTCTGCCCCTCCCCTATTCACGCTCTGTCTCTCTCTGTCCCAAAAATAAATAAACCTTGAAAAAAAAAATTAAAAAAAAAAAAAAAGTCCTATCACTTTCAGAAGGCAGGAAGTTTGGGTACATTTTTACTGAAGTTACAGGAATGATGAAGCAAGTGTGAATTTTAAGACAACAAACTATCTCTTCACTACCATAGAAAATTAGAAGTAGTGAAGAACCTTGTAGCACTTTGAGCTTTTCCAGTATTTTATGGATTGTGAACTGCCAAAGCTACATATGAATGAGGGAATTTTTGACCTTTGCTCAAACTATATTCTTGATGTGGGTTGTAAAATTCCACTGAGAAACATACACCTTTATTTCCACATTTACAGGGTAGGAGGAGTTACCAAAACTTTAAATATCACAAATAGAATCTTGTGTTTATCACTAAAAAAAGAAAAATCATCTGACAGTTGATGACCGGAGTAGGTAGGATTATGGGAGGTAGATCAGATGAGAGAAGACAGTTCTGGATTAGTGTGGTGCCAAGGAAGATACAAAAGGATTCCCGGGCGCCTGGGTAGCTCAGTTAAGTGCCTGACTCTTGATTTTGGCTCAGGTCACGATCTCACGGTTTGTGGGTTCGAGCCCCACATCTGGCTCTGTGCTGGCAGTGTAGAGCCCACTTGGGATTCTCTGTCTTCCTCTCTCTTCTCCTCCCCCGCTGTTGATCTCTCTCTCTCTCTCTCTCTCTCTCTCTCTCTCTCACACACACACACACACACACACACACGTAAAATAAATAAACATTTTTTTAAAAAGGAAAAGGATTGATTCCACTTGTGATTAAGAGAGAATTGATTGATTGGCCCTATCTATCTAAACTAGTACATGCTACACCTCCAGTTAATAACTGTCCTCTTAACCTGCCTTTATTCTTATAACTTATGTATTTTTTCATATAGTCTGCTAAATTACAATTTGCAAAAGGTGGGAAACATAATTCTTACACAAAGATAAAGTGAGTGCAGGCCAAAGATTTTATTCATCATAATAAACTACTCCTCCATTATTATCCTAAATAATGAGGAAACCAGTTAGATGGTAAGATTTGTGCAAATGAGAATTTGAGTTTCAGATATTTAGATTGCCAAAGGAATGCTGAAATGAATTTGCTGATAGTTGCAAAAACATTAAAATCTTCAGTAATAAACTATAATGTTGGGGACTATCACTTATACCAGATGGAAATCAATTCCATCTCTACTGATCAAAATCCATTTGCATTACTATGGATAGGAGTAATTTGCATTTGCCATTGGTTTTTTACAAGCTAACCTTTACCCCTACAAAGTTGTGCAATAGCCTAGTCAATATAAAGTCAATCAAAGGTATACTCTAGCACTACAATGAAAGAGCACCCAGTAATTCTCTTTTGCCCATTTACAAGTTCTGGACCAATTTTCTGACCCCTCACCAGAATGTAAGATTTTAAAAATCAAATCAAGGATTTTGTTTAATTCATTGTTGGATTATCAGCACCTAGAGCTGTATATGGTACATAGTTGGTGCTCAGTAAATAGTCATTGAATGAGTGAGTGAAAGATGAGAAAGAAGTTTGTAACAGGGACCTAGCAGTTGTAAGATGGAGGGAGATGTGTGCATAGAGAAAAGCCTTTTTTGTTTTATTAAAAAAAATTTTTTTTAATGTTTATTTATTCTTGAGAGAGAGTGGTGGAGGGGCAGAGAGAGAGGGAGACACAAAATCCAAAGCAGCCTCCAGGCGCTGGTCTATCAGCACAGAACCCGATGCAGGGCTCGAACTCATGAACCGCGAGATGACCTGAGCCGAAGTTGGACGCTTAACTGACTTAGCCACCCAGGTGCCCAGAGAAAAGTCTTTAAAAAAAAAAAAAAAAATCTCATGACATTTAAATCCAGATAAGGATCCAGTGAAGAGAGATTGAATACACTAAATAGGAGTTATCCCAGTACACCTCTTCTCACAGATTTATACCGAATGTGGAGTGTCAGGACCACAACCACAGTCTCCCTGTGAAGGGTCCTTTCCAACTCCAAGCCTCAGTTTACCCATCTATAAAATAGGGAATCAAGAGAGAGGGTTGGAGTAGATCAATGATTCTCAAACCTTTGGGTCTTGAGACACTTTACACTCTTAAAACTTAAGAATTATTAAGCTTTTTATTTGCTATCAATATTTGCCAGATTAGAAATTAAAACAAAATATTTTAAATATTTACTCATTAAAAATAACAATAAACCCATTGCATGATAATATAGGTATCTTTATGAAAAAATAGTTATATTTTTCTAAAAGAAATTTAGAAGAGTGGCATTGTTTTACAAATATGTGGCAAATTAATGTCTGACTTAATGAAAAGCTGGATCTTCATCCTCTTCCTTTAGTGTGTTATGATATGTTGTTTAAGTATATATAGAAAATCCAGCCTCGGGGCGCCTGGGTGGTGCAGTCGGTTAAGCGTCCGACTTCAGCCAGGTCAGGATCTCTCGGTCCGTGAGTTCCAGCCCCGCGTCAGGCTCTGGGCTGATGGCTCGGAGCCTGGAGCCTGTTTCCGATTCTGTGTCTCCCTCTCTCTCTGCCCCTCCCCCGTTCATGCTCTGTCTCTCTGTCCCAAAAATAAATAAAAAACGTTGAAAAAAAATTAAAAAAAAAAAAAAAAAAAAAGAAAATCCAGCCTCACACAGATAGGTGGTTAGAAAAGAGAGGAGTATTTTAATAGCATATATATATATATATATATATATATATATATATATATATGACATATATATTGGATATTCTTTGGTACTATCTCAAAATTGGACAAGTGGTAGTTTTCTTAAAAGTTAGTAGCAGGGAAAAAAAAAGTCAGTAGCAGGGGCACCTGGGTGGCTCAGTTGGTTGGGTTGAACATCCGACTTCCACTCAGGTGGTGATCTCAGGGTTGGTGAGTTCAAGCCCCACGCTGGGCTGGCTGCTCTCAGCCTGTCAGTGCAGATCCTGGTTTGGATCCTCTGTCCCCCTCTCTCTGCCCCTCCACAGCTTACACTCTCCCAAAACTAAATGAATATTAAAAAAAAAAAAGTTGATAGTGTGGAATCTGAAACCATATCTATAACTTTTCATACTCTGTTACATTGAGATCCATTGATCTATCTTGTAGTTAAAATGACTCTTTTGCCTAAGCTTGATTTGTCACATCATACAGTGGTTATTTGGAAATTGTCAGGGTCACTGAGTTATGCAGAGCTTACAAATGCTTTCACATTCATTATACAACATCAAAAATCATATTTGTTAATATCTACTGATCTCATCGAAAACTTTATATGTTAGGAAAACTTTTAAGCTCACAATAATGGGTACCAGTTTTTTTCAAAATCCTAATTTTATTTAGTTATTTAGTTATTTAGTTATAAATGTTTATTTATTTTTGAGATAGAGTGGGGAAGGGGCAGAGAGAGGGATGGAGAGGATCCAAAGCAGTCTGTGCACTATCAGCTGTCAGCAGAGCCTGATGCAGGGCTTGAATTCACAAACCATGAGATCATGACCTCGACCGAAGTCCGATGCTTAACCAACTGAGCCACCCAGACACCCCTTTATTTATGTATGTATGTATGTATGTATGTATGTATGTATGTAATCTCTACACCCAGTGTGGTTTGCAGACCCACAACCCTGAGATCAAGAGTCACACGTTCCACCGACTGAGCCAGCCAGGTGCCTCTCAAAATGCTAATTTTGCTTGAAGGCAAAATTTTTTTTTAAATGTTTTTTTGGGGCACCTGGGTGGCTCAGTCGGTTAAGATTCCAACTTCAGCTCAGGTCATGATCTCACAGTTTGTGAGTTCAAGCCCCGCATCAGGCTCTGTGCTGTCAGCTTGGAGCCTGGAGCCCACTTCAGATTCTGTGTCTATCTCTCTGCCCCTTCCCTGCTCGTTCTGTCTCTCTCTTTGTTCTTTTTAATGTTTCTTTTTTATTTTTGAGAGAGAGTGTGAGTGGGGGAGTGGCAGAGAGAGAGAGGGACAGAGGATCTGAAGCACGTTCCCTGCTGACATCAGATCCCGATGCAGGGCCCGAACTCGTGAAGCACAAGATCATAACCTGAGCTGAGTCAGATAGTTAACTGACTGATCCACCCCGGGTGTCCCTAAAATTAGCTCAATTTTTATCTTTGGCGACTGGTACTATCAATTGTTTGAATTGACAGTGACAGGCTTACTTTGTTCATTTTTTAAGAAAATGCTAGTTACTAAAATACAATTGATTTTTGTCTGTTGATCTTACATCCTGAGACCTTGCTAAATTAAATTATGTTTCGGTAACTTTTTGGAACTATTTTCACTTTTTCTGTGCACAAGGTCATGTTTTTTATAAAGACATTTTTACTGCTTTCCAATCTGTATGCCTTTTTTTTTTCCTTTGCCTTATTTTACTGTTTATGACTTAACAGCACACCGTTGAATACAGGTGGTAGTAGTAGATTGCCTTGTTCCCATTCTTGGGGGAAATCACTCAGTATTTCATCGTTATATATGATGTTATATAGGTTTTTTTAAAAAAACAGATGTCCTTTACTAGACTGAGAAATTTCCCTTTCTTAGTTTGCTGAGATTTTTTTTTAAAAAATTATGAATGGTTGTTGATTTTCTTCAAATGCTTTTCCTGTATCTATTGAGATGATCATATGATTTTTCTGCTGTATTGTTAATATGATGAGTTATATTGCCTGATTATCAAATGATGAACCAACTTTGCATTCCTGTAAAAAAACATACTAGTTCATGATGTATCATTATTCTTTTTATATATTGTTATATTCTTACATCTGTGTCCACAGAGAATATTGGCCTGAAATTTTCTCTTTCTGTAATATCTTTGCTTGATTTTGATATCCAGGTAATTCTGGATTCATAAAATGAATTTGGAAAGCATCCTTTACTCCTTTTTTTTTTTCCCTTCACTCCTATTTTCTGAAAGAATTTTTATAGGATTGGTATTATTTCTTCCTTAAATTATGGATAGAATTCACCAGTGAAGCCACGTAGAGTTGGGTGTTTGGGTGGCTTTGTTTTTGGTTTTTTTTGTTGTTGTTGTTTGTTTTTTTGGGGGGGAGGGTGTACAGGGTAAGGTGGAAAGGAAGGTTTTTAATTGTGAATTCAGTTTCTTTCATTGACATAGGGCAGTTATATTCAACCAGAGATGATATCCCTTCCCCAGGGAACATTTGGTAACATCTGGAGTTATTTGGGGTTATTATAACTAGATGATGCTTCTGGCATCTAGTGGGCAGAAGCCAGGGATACTGCTGAAAACCTTATCCCCCACGCAAAGAATTATCTAGTCCAAAATGTAAGTACTACTAAAATTTGAGAAACCCTGATATAGGGCTATTTGAATTTTCCAGTAGCAGTTTTAACAATTTGAGTTTTTTAAAGAATTTGTTTCACATAGGTTGCCAGTTTTCTTCACATAAAGTTGTTCAGAATATCCCCTTATTACCCTTTTAGTGTTTGTAGCAAGGGGCATCGAACTATAGCCACAAACCAAACTCAGCCTCAGCCAATATTTCAAATACTGTTTTATTTTTACACAGCCACCTTTCATTTACTGTGGCTCTAATAGAGATGAATGGTTGCTCAAGAGATCATATGTCCCACAAATCCAAAAATATTTACTGTCTGAATGTTTACAGAAAAAGGCTGCTGACCCGGTTTGTAGGATCTATAGTAATGTCCCCTCTCTCATCACTGATACTGGTAATTTGTATCTTCTCTCTTGGGTACTTTTGTCAGCCTAACTACAGGTTTATTTTGTTGAATTTTACAAAGAACCAGGTTTTGGTTTTATGGGTTTTCTCCTTTCTTTTCTCTCTTTTTTTTTAAAGTTTATTTCTTTATTTTTGAGAGAGAGAGAGAGAGAGCAGGGGAGGGGCAGAGAGAAAGGGAGACAGAATCCCAGTAGGCTCTGTATTGTCAGTGCAGAGCCTATTTCAGGCTTTGAACTCACAAATGTGAGATCATGACCTGAGCCATAATCAAGAGTTGGATGCTTAACCGACTGAGGCACCCAGGCACCCCTCCTTTCTTTTCTATTTCATAGATTTCTACTCTTTATAATTTCTTTCTACTTAATGTGTTCTTTTCATTGTAAGCTATCTTTAAAAAAAATTTTTTTTAATGTTTATTTTTGAGAAAGAGAAAGCGGGGTGGGGGTGGAGGGGAGCAGAGACAGAGGATCCAAAGCAGGTTCAGTGCTGACAGCAGGAAGCCCGATACGGGGCTTGAACTCACAAACTGTGAGATCATGACCTAAGCTAAGTTGGACACTTAATCGACTCAGCCACCCAGGCACCCCTGTAAGCTATCTTTTAAATAAATTTTTTAAATGAGATAGAATATCTATTCTATTTAATATTTATTTACCATTTCTGGGACTGTTTGTTTCTTTGTGTAGATCAAAGTTTCCATTTAGTATTTTATTTTTCCTGAACTATCTTTAATATTTCTTGTAGAATCCAAGTCTGCTGACAATGAATTCTGTTTTGTTTTTTTTTATTTTTTATTTTTTTTTAACGTTTATTTATTTTTGAGACAGAGAGAGACAGAGCATGAACGGGGGAGGGGCAGAGAGAGAGGGAGACACAGAATCAGAAGCAGGCTCCAGGCTCTGAGCCATCATCCCAGAGCCCGACGCGGGGCTCGAACCCACGGACCGCGAGATCATGACCTGAGCCGAAGTCGGACGCCCAACCGACTGAGCCACCCAGGCGCCCCTGTTTTGTTTGTTTAAAACATCCTTATTTAGTTTTCATTTAAGGATATTTTCACTTGATACAGAATTTAAGGATAAACATCTCTTTCTTTCAACACTTTATTTTTTAGAGAGAGAGAACATGTGAGTGGGGGAGCAGGGAGAGGGGCAGAGGAAGAAAGAATATCAAGCAGGCTCCACAGTCAGTGCAAAGCCCGATGTGGGGCTCAATCCCACAACCCTGGGGTCATGACCTGAGCTGAAATCAAGAGTCAGGTGCTCAACCAACTGAGCCACCAGGCGCCCCTTTCAAAGCTTTAAAGATGATTTTTCTTAGGAGAAGTGGGTAGTAATTCTTACCATTGTGCCTCTGTATGTAATGCATGTTTTCTTTTTGAGATTTTCACTTTATCACTGGTTTTCAGCAATTTGAGAATAAGTGACTTGGTGTGATTTCCTTTCTGTTTATACTGATTAGAGTCTGTTGAGCTTCTGGGAACTATGAATTTATAATTTTCATTAAATTTGTAAAATTTCAACCATTATTGTTTCCATTTTTTTTCTGTTCCAAAACATCTACTTAAGTTTTTTCATTTATAACATTCCTTCAAATAAAATAATATGGTATTCCCCACCACCCCCCAAAAATTGTTTTTCTCTCTTCCTTCCCATCTCTCACTTTCTCTCTCTTCTGACCATGTGATATTGTCTCAGTTTACTTTTTCCTTGTTCATTTATTTTTAGTGTTTTTTTTTTCCTCTTGTGCTTCAGTTTTTATAGTTTCAGTTGCTGGGTCTTCAAGAGCATACCAGTACACACTTTTTTTTCTTCACTGTATAATCTTGTGTCAGTGTTGTCCAGTGAAGTTTAAATTTCAGATATTACACTTATAAGCTCCAGAAATTCTATTTGATTTATTTTATATGTTGCACTTCTCTCATTATGTTCATTTCCCTTCAATTCTTGGGCATATTTGTAATAGCTCTTTCAAAGTCCTTGTCTACTATTTTCTCATCTTATCATCATGTGTCTGTTTTTATTGACTATCTTTCTCCTGGTCACATTTGCCTGTTTTTGTGCACATCTAGCAATTTTTTATTGAATGCTTGGTATTGCAAAATTTACATTGTTGAATGCTAGATTTTGTTGTCTTCTTTTAAAATGTCTTGGACTTTGTTCCAGCAGGCAGTCAGGTTTTTTGTGAATCAGTCTAATCCTTTCAAGGCTCCTTTTTAAGATGTGGTATAGCCTATCTTCAGTATCCTCTTTCTAGGGCTAGCTTTAGCCCTACTGCTGAAGCGTCCACTTCCAGAGTCAATGCTCCAGGTGTTCAACAAGTTTAATAGGAATTCCCCACATTAGCTCGCCAAAACTCAAACAACTCCCAGCCCTCTGTTAACTCTGGGAATTAGTCAATTTATAGGTACCCAGTAGTTCTTTGCCTGGCTACACAGAGTGTTGCCCTATTCAATTGCAGCTTAATATTCAGCAACAGACTCAAGAATCCTCTAGGCAGAATTCTGGAGCTTTTTCTCTGGGTAATTCCTCCTCTCTATGATAAAACTAATAACACATTACTAACCATTCACTGAAATCTGAGTGATGAGTTTAGAAATGTTCCCTGTAAAACTTCAGCTTTCCTATATGTTTGAGATTTTAATGAGCTGTTTGAAAATAATCAGATTACGTACAACAAATACAATCCCAGTATTTTTAAAGGTATTTTGTGAGATTATACATCACCATGAAATGGGTTCTAAGTCAGAAATGGCTGGGAAATGCTGGCCATCCCTGTAGCTAGGACAACAGGTTGAAAGAGCTTCTAGGTTCAAGTGGCCCTTTGCCCCATTTTTGCAAACATAATCCTTCAGATTCTCAGAAGCTCCACTGCCATATTTTCATCTATGAAGCTTTCTGCAGCCTTGCTGGCTATACTATCAATTACTTCTGAAGCACAAGGTACTCATTTTTGCCATGGTTCACTTTCTATCCATATATAACTACCTGCATATTGTCTTTTTCATTTGCAACCAGAGGTTGCAAACTAGTGAGCCAAAGCCAGCCCATAGATGTGTGTTATTTGGCCTAATGCTTTTAAAAAGTTAGTTGTCCACATTTAAAAATTGGGAGATGGGGACAGGAAAAAATAAAAAATTGGGAGAGCTAACATAAAGCTTGGATTTCTGGCTCCTTACCAAGTGGTCTGGCAACACTGGCTGTGTATTCCCACATAGCAACAGCTTATGCAGTTGGAGCAGTTTTCCAACATCTACAGCGCCAGCTTCCCTCAGCACTCAGGTGGTTCAATTTGCAATGCTTAGACCTCTGCTGTCTAATATGGTAACCACTAGACACACGTGGCAATTTGAACATAAATTAATTCAAATTTAATTGCAATTAAATAAATTTAGAGGCACCTGGGTGGCTCAGTTGGTTGGGCATCCGACTTTGGTTCAGGTCTGATTTCACCGTTTGGGGGTTCAAGCCCCATGTTGGGCTCTGTGCTGACAGCTCAGAGCCTGGAGCCTGCTTCAGATTCTGTGTCTCCCTCTCTCTCTCAAAAATACTAAAAAGAAATTTTTTTTAAAAAATAGTAAATTTAAAACCTCAATACCTCAACCACATTTCAAGTGTTCAGTAGCCATCTATGGCTAGTGGCTACCATATTGGACAATACAGAATAGATACCAGTTGCCCCAATAATGTCCTTAATAACAAAAGGATCCAGTTTGAAATCACATGTTGCACTCAATTGTCTTGTCTCTTTAGTTTCCTTTTATCTGGAGCAGTTCTTCAGTTTTTCCTTGACTTTTACCATCTTGATACAAATGAGGATTACTTTGTACGATGTCTAGTTTTATAGAATGTCCCTCAGTTTTATTTATCTGGTTAGATTCAGCTTATCTATTTTTTGCAGGAATCAGTGATGCTGTGTTCTTCTCATTGCTGCCTACACCATGTGTCTCCTTAGTGGGGATACCAGCTTTGATTTAAGCTACAGTTTGTACATTCTCCTTTTGTAATATGTATCACCTTCCTTTTTTTAGGTTTATTTATTCATTTTGAAAGGGAGAAAGCACACATGCAGGTGGGGGAAGGGCAGAAAGAGAGAGAGAATCCCTGGCAGGCTGTTTGGCTCATGACCTAAGCCAAAGTCAGACACCTAACTATCTGAGCCACCCAGGTGCCCCCCTCACCTAACCTTTAATTGATTCACTTATTTTTATTAGCTTGGATTCCTGTATTATTTTATTCAATTGAGTTACAATCCAGTACTATCATTATATATTTTGATGCTCAAATTATTCCGGATTTGGCTAGTTGCTTTTGTGTACTTGACACATCCCTATCGTTCTTTGAGCATTTCCTTCTCTCTGGAACAAACAAATGTCTTGTATTTTCCCAGCTCTGGAATCACCCATTCCTCCAAGGAACCCTGGTTCCTTTTATTGGAGAATAAAGCCCTCTTTGTGGGCTGAGCTAAAGAAATATATATCCCCTACATGTTTATACACTGGCATCTGTATTTACTTACATTGAAATCTGTATTTATTTCGATCATAAATACCTCAACACTGCTCAAATCCTTCTGGTTTCTTCCTATTTGTAACTCATTCTCTCCTAGCACTTATTACCTTCAATATACTAACTTACTAGATGTCTTCTACTCATATGTATGTAACCAATTTCCCATTGCCAGCACTGCCTACCCAGGTGCCCTTTTTTCATCCTTCTTGGAATCCACTACCTTTCCCCTCACAAACTTATTATCTCCTCACTCCTTTTTAAAATATGTATGTATGTTATTTCTTAAGTAGGCTCCATGCTCAGCGTGGAGCCCAATGCAGGGCTTGAACTCATGACCCTGAAATCAAGACCCAAGCTGAGATCAAGAGTCAGATGCTTAACTGATTAAGCCACCCAGGGGCCCCCTAAATATGTGTATTTTTAAAAAGCAACCTTGTTGAATACTGAGACCAAAAACTGTCAAAAGACGCTTGTAAGAGAATTTCACATGGACTCAGCATTCGATGAAATTGAGCCATCCCTGTTCATGTTAACTGTGATAATGGCATCAAGGTAAATTTTGTATCATTAAGAGATGCATACTTGCTAGGCGACGGGTACACGGGAGTTGATTATTGTTCTACCTAGTTTTATGTTTGAAATTTTCAAATTAAATTTAAAAAAAGGACAAGAGGCAGCAGGTCTGCAGATCACTGGCCTTTATTAAGAGGAATCACTGCTAATTACATAGAAGCTACCTGCCTAGCTAAAATCCATGAGGTTCACATGAACTTACAGTTACACAAATAAACAAATGGCATGGTCAAAACCATAAGAAAGTATCCTGATGACCAGGTCATGAAGGCTGGGGTGAAGTCTGCACATTTATTTCAAGCTGTTAAAGAGTTTGTGGGCCACCTACATGGGGGAAAGAAAAGGATATCATCAAACGGCAGCTTTAATATCCTGGCTTACAAGGTCCTTCATGACCTGGAACAATACTGCTTCTTGTCTCTCCACAGCGTTCCATACACCCACACCCCTCTTGAGCCCTAGTGAACTCCCTAGTTACTTGAATACTATCTCCCTTCTACCTGGAACTCTTTCCCACTGTTTTCATCCTTTATTTTTCCTTTAGAACTTAAGTTTACATGTAATTTCTTGTAAGCCTTCTCTAAACAAACTCCTATCCCCACACAAATGTGTCTCTCCTCTGTCTTCCCCACAGAAACTTATATGTCCCATATCACAGAGTTTATTAACTCAACAAATGTTTATATATAATATCTACTATATGCCAGGTACCCTTCTAGATGCTGAGTAAGCTACAATGGTAAACCAGGTAATACCTCTGTCTCTTAAGGAACTTACACAATGACAGAATTATAAAATACATATAAGATTAACTTCTGATAGTGAGGAATGCTCTGAGGAAAATAAAAAGGCAGGGAGGGCTAGCAGCTTTAAACAGGAGGATCAGTGAAGGCCATCCTGAAAAGGCTACACCCAAGAGAGTTTACTACTCTACTTGTCTTCTATGCTGGCTCAATTTGGTGAAGGAAAGGACCATGCCTATTTCATCCCCAGATCTCAACCCAGTGCTTGGCTCATAAAAGTATTTAAATAATATACAATTTACCATTTTAACTATTTTTTTTTAAAGTAAGCTCTAGGACAAACATGGAGCTTGAAATCACAACCCCGAGACCAAGAGTTGCACACTCCACTAAATGAGCCAGCCAAGCACCCCCATTTTAATGATTTTTAACTCTACATTTCTGTGGCATTAAGTAATTTACTGTCTAGCAATTATCAATCTCCAATTTTTTTCAATTTCCCAAACTGAAACTATGTACCTATTAAGGAATTCCCCATTTCCCCTGACAATCATCATTCTACTTTCTGTCTATGAATTTGACTACTCTAGGTACCTAGTAAGTGGAATGACCTATTTGTCTTTTTGTGATAGGTTTATTTTACTTAGCATGTCTTCAAGGTTCATATATGTTGTAGCATGTCAGAGTTTCTTTCCTTTTTAGGACTGAACAATATTTCATTGTATGCATATACCACAATGGACATTTGGGCTGCATCCATCTTTTAGCTACTATGAGTGCTGTGAACATGCATGTACTAATCTGTTTAAGTCCTTGAACAGTCTCAATTCTTTAGGGTATACAACCAGAAGTGGAACTGCTAGATCATATGGTAGAATTTACATTTTTGAGTAAAGTACATGATTTCTTTTTACTGCCAAATAATATCCCATTATACAGATATATTACATTTTATTTATCCATATATCAGTTGATATATGTTGTTTCTCCTTTCTGCCTATTATGAATAACGCTTCTGTGAGTATTTGTGTACAACCTTTTATATAGACATGTTTTCATTTCTCTTGAGTATATAGGTAGGAGTGGAATTACTGGGTCATATTAACTCTAACTTTTTGAAGAACTGCCAGACCATTTATCTATAGGGCTATACCAATCTATATCCCCATTACTAGTGTATGAGGTTTCCAATTTCTCCACATTTCACCAACACCAATCTATTTCTTTCATGATATGGAGAATTACAGACACATATTTTGTATATAAATTTTGCTTCTTTCCACTAAAATTATGTTGAAAAAGAAATGCCTCTATTCATATTTTATATGTAAATGTATCTATGATGCCATTTTTATTTAAAAATCTGATAGTATATACAAGAAAACATGGTTATCTCTAGCCAGTATGATTTCAGTTAGATTTTTCTATGTTCATAAAATACCTTCCTTGATTATCACAATGTGTTTAATGGGGGTACTTGTGTACATTTGTGTATTCCCAGTGTATATTACAGAATTAAAACACAAATATTGAATTGTTGAAGCATAAAATTGGTTGAATGGAGATCATTAACTTTTTCACGGGAGCAAATGTCATTTATTTTCTCCTTTTTACTTTTTGACCCCCTTCACCCATTTCTCCCTATCTTTTTGATTATAGCCATCCTAGTAGGTATGAACTGGTATCTCATTATGGTTTTGATCTGTATTTCTCTGAGGGGTAAAGGTATTAAGCACCTTTTCATATGCTTATTAACCAATCAGTTTTAATGTAACCAATCATATCCAACTTTTGCCTACTCTAATTTATTTACAATACCTTACTCTTACATGTAAAAGAGTCACATACAAATTTTAAAAATTTAAAAAAAAAGGAAGGGGCACCTGGATGGCTCAGTCTGTTGAGTGCCTGACTCTTGATTTTGGCTCATGATCTCCTGCCTGGGATTCTGTCTCTCTCTGCCCCCTCCCCTCCCCCCACCATTCTCTCTCTCAGAATAAATAAACTTAAAAATAAACAAATAAAAAGAAAGAAAACTTTTTGGACCAACTGCTATGTATAAGACATGCTGAAGGATATAAATTATTATTAAAAAAAATTTTTTTTAATGTTTATTTTTGAGAGAGACTGCATGCATGCGCACACATACACCCATGCATGCACACACGCACTGAGTGGAAGAGGGGCAGAGAGAGGAGACAGAGGATCTGAAGCGGGCTCTGTGCCAACAGCAGAGAGCCCGATACAGGGCTCAAACTCACGAACCATGAGATCATGACATGAGCCAAAGCTGACGCTTAAGTGATTGAGCTACCCAGGCGCCCCAAGGATATCAATTATTTTAAAATAGCCTGTTACTTAAAGATACAAAATCCAGCTTTCTTACTGGATTCCCAATCCAAGTTGGGACATCATTTCTCTTCTTTAAGCCTTAGTTTCTTATCTGCAAAATGGGGATAACGACCCCTTATCTCCAGTGAAAACAGAATTAGATAAGACTATTTATGTAAAGTGCTCAGAACTGGACCTGACATATATTGGGCCAATAAGTAAATGCTTATTGACAGAACTGTCCTAGGATGGAAAGGCTGTCAGCACCAAGTCTGCCTGGCCACTATAAGTTTCCCCCTTCCTGACTTTAGGCTGACTTACACAATGGTCCCTTGCATGCAGGAAGTCAAAGAGCTCCTCTGTGCAATCCTCCTCTGTCTTTGACCTGGAGGATACGCGCTCATCACAGAGCTCTAGCCGCTCCCGAGCCTTTACACATTTCTCCAGCTGCTCGCATTGCTCTCTCACCGTTGTTAGAGGATCCTGAAGGAGAAACACAGAGAAGAACCAAAATGGGGTTATAGGAGGAGACCCACAACCATCTGCTTTGATTAATACAACCACCAAACCAAGGTGCTGCCTCTGAATTACCGTGCAGAAGGCCAGCTGGCAGAGCCACACTGCCGCCAGAAATGGCAGAATGGGGTCTCCCATTCAATTCTGATGCTAAGTAGTAGGGGAAAGTTTCACATTCCTGCCTTCCAAGGTTGCCAGTATGCACTGAAAGCCTCAGTCCTATCTGAAAAACAAGGTGGTAAAGGAAACCTAGCCAAACTTGAAGTAGATCTAAAGGAGGCCTTACTTGTTAACATAGCATTTTGGGATATGTAATGTCTGTGAATTTGAATTCTCCTCATCTGACAGCCAGGCCTATGCAACCCCAGCTGTCCAGCTAGAAAGGCAATGTTAACATGGAGAAGGACTATACAAGAAGAGTTCCTTCCAGAATTCTTTATTAAACCACAAATAGCAGATAATTGAGTACTAGGTCCTCAAGATGCTGCTCTGCTCCCTGACGCCATGACTAAAGCCCCAAACCCAGAAAAGACTATTTCCCAGGCCCACACCACCCCCCAAACACTCCACAGCACAGGAAGGATTAAAGGCCTTTTCCACTTCCATCTTTTCCAAGGTGTCAAGTAAAGACGCCTTAAAATGCCCTTAAGAGTTTCACGAAGCTCAAACTTTCTTTTACTGAGATAGTTCCAAACCTGAGACGGCTCTTACCACTAATTCCTCCTCCTCCTCTTCCTCCTAAAAAAGGAAAACAAAATTAATGTCAGCAGCAATTTAGGAAATACATATTCCCAATCACACTGATTGTTGTAATTACGGAGGATAAGCATTGTATTAATTGTGTTTTTTAAAATTTTCTGTATTTTATGATGCTTTGACATTGTAGGGCATTGCTACGTTACTAATCCAGGAGAGAAAGCCCCTCCCAGGGCTGGCTAATTTCTAGGCAGCAACTTGCTTTACGGACACATCTTTCATATGTAAACCAACCAATCCAAAACCCTTATCACCAACTACCTCCTTTATCTAACTCTCCTACACTAAACCTGTTATTGTCCCTGCCCTAATCTCCTTAGAGTCAAGTACCAAACAACTGGAGACCACCTCTATAGCCCAGAACCCAAGGAAATTATTCAAACTATCTAATCCTAACCTTGCCAGAGCTTGACTATCTTGCCTCACCCATTCTTTCCCTCAGAAACAAAAAGTCTGGTTTCCCTTGCTCTCTCCGCTGGTCCAGGCACTTTCCCATGTGGCCCTGGGTGGTGTGGCCTTCCCCCCTTCTCTTGGAACCCATACAAACTCTTCTTTCAAGAACAGTTGTCTCCATGCCTGTAACCTTACCATACCTAATTAAAACAAACCCTGAGTACACTGCAACAAGGACACACTATCTCACTTTAATTAGCAACAACCTAAAGTGTGCAGGACACTCTAAAGCCTCTAAAGTACTTATCTGTAATTTGATTAATCACAACAGCCCCTTAAAGGGCTCCCAGTTTAGAAATAACAAACACTAATTAGACATTTTTTTAAGTGAGCTCTACACCCAGTGGGGCTTAAACTCACCACCCCAAGATTTAAAAAAAAGTCGCATGCTCTACAGCCTGAGCCAGTCAGACACCCCTAATTAGACATTTTCTGATACAGATTCAAGCTGATGTTCACATGGAACCTATATAACTTAAAGTATTTTGTTTGGAATTCTGGTAGGTCCTACTAGCACCAAAAATAGCTTCATCCTTACATCCCAAATGAAATTAGGAGGAAAACATTTTTTGTAGACACTGAACTTGAACTGGGAATATGAAAATGGCCAAACCTAAACTCTTCTATAGCCAATGCTTTCCAGTTACTGCATTTGGCTTGCTGAACCCTCAGGACTCTAAGTAAACTATCAGTGTTAAGTGCATCAAAAGTCTAGAGTAGTCCATTCACAAACTTGGAACCACGCCCTAACCTATTTACTTCTGATTCAGGGACACAACCTCAAACTTACAAATAATGTAAACTTTTACAAATAATGTAAAAGATTCCCTGTGGGAGCATCAGCATAGGCTTAAATCTCAGGCATAGCAGAGTCTGAACTGCAGTATCTCAACCTGTCTAAATTAAGGTGTTTGCCGTAATTTACATTCACAGGAATGTGAATGCACATGTCCACATTTGGGGAAGGGAAAGAAAAGGTATATACGAAGATTAAAAAAAAAAAAAAAAAACCCACAACAAATTAGCTTAGCAATCCTTCATTAAGTTTTCAAAATTCCAACACAATTTGCTTCATTCTAATGAAAGCTGGGAAGGGTAAGGCAGCTTCAACCCAGGCTATTTATTCTCACAGTTAGCAAAGATCTCTCCTAAACATGAAGATGATTTTTATGATGTCAAATTCCAGTTTTTCATTAAGGTTTCTTAACCTTGCTCTTTAAAAAAAATTCATACTGAAAAAGTTTTTCCAGGGGCACCTGGGTGACTCAGTCGGTTGAACATCCCAACTCTTGGTTTCAGCTCAGGTCATGATCTCACTGTTTTTGGGCTTGAGCCTCACGACAGGCTCTGTGCTGACAGTGCAGAACCTGCTTGGGATTCTCTCTCTCCCTCTTTCTCTGCCCCTCCCCAGCTCACTCACTCATTCTCTCAAAAACAAAAACAAGGGGCACCTGGGTAGCTCAGTCGGTTAAGCGGCCAACTTCGGCTCAGGTCATGATCTCACAGTCCGTGAGTCCGAGCCCCGCATCGGGCTCTCTGCTAACAGCTCAGAACCTGGAGCCTGTTTCAGATTCTGTGTCTCCCTCTCTCTCTGACCCTCCCCCATTCATGCTCTGTCTCTCTCTGTCTCAAAAACAAATAAACGTTAAAAAAAAATTTTTTTTTTAAACAAACAAACAAAAAAAACAAACAAAAAATCCTCCCACCCACCAAATTGAAATTCTACCCTGCCCGAGTTAGAAACCTGAAATTTGTATCCCAGAAGCAAGACCTTTGTATCATTTCCCTATTAGCAATGCTACATTGATCATTTCGATGATTTTGTAGCAGAAGTATCACAGCATGTTTTGGAAAAACAAATCCAAATCCAAGTCTGAAAATGGGACTACTTCATATAAAATTTCCAGTCAATGACAAAAACCAAGGTCACACTAGATAAAAAGATTTATTGTCCAAAAGGTATAGATAGGTTCTTCATAAAAGACCTCAGTTTTCTTAATTAAAACAAAAAAACAAAAAAAAAAACCCAAAAAACAAAAAAACTGACTACTTTCTTTTTCTCATCTGCTGCTGTGGTGAGCTCTACTGAACTTTCTGCTATACTTCCTGCTGAACTTCCTGAGGCAAGCTCCATTTCTTTCTGGTCCTCTTTCTGAAAATAACACTAAGAAAAATCATGGGATCAACTAGTTTCCAACTACTCTGAACCCATAAACCCAGAACAGCTGCCCAGAAGTGACTAGAGAACAAAACAAAGGATAGGAAATATGACTGAAAACCAAAAGTTAGCTGGCTTCTCTAAAGCTGTATAGCGCTGTGGCTAAGTCTTGGCTCTGGAACCATGTGGCTTGGGTTCAATTCCTCGCTCCATGATTTCTTAGGTGTGGTCCTTAGAAAAGATATTTAACCTCTCTATGCTAGCTTCCTCACCTGTAAAATGACAACAGGAATAGTACCTAATACTTACCTCATAGGACTATGGGGTGGCTTAAAGGAATGAGTACATATAAAGAACTTGGAATGGAATAGTAAGCTGTCAATAAATTATTACTAGGTTGGAATTCTTCCTCTGGGAAAGAGCTCCCTCTTCCATCCTCACAGAATTATACTGCACACTCCTACGCCGTCCCCAAATATACCTCCCACTCCCACCCCCACCAAAGAAAAAGAAATCCCTTCCTCACAGAAACTAGCATAAGGCCAGATCTCCGGAACCTCAACAGAAGATGTAGCAGGATTCCTGACCTGAGCGGAGGGAAGCGCTAGGGTTGGTCTGCTTGCTCCCTGACCTTGTCAAACCAGGATCTCAGAACACCTGATTGACTAAAAACACAGATACTATTTTTACAAAAGTTTAGGCGACACAGCATTTTCGTTCTCGTTAAACCGTCACCGCTTTCACAAGACGGGGAAACCAAGGCCCAGAGAAAAGCTAGTCATCTACTAGCCCCAGATGAATCGACGAATTCTGGGGCTGGGTCGAGGGAACCAGTAAATCCCAACCGTGCAAACTCCAGGGGCGAATCCAAGGCCAACAGGGCCCCGCGTGTATTTTGGCGGGCTTGGTCTTGAGCCTCAGGGCAGTGACGAGGGCCGAGTCGGTCGCCTTGCCTTACCTCTTTGGGGTCTCCGGACCCAGTCAGCATCTTTCGCTCGTCCTCCAGCCCCATGTTCCGCTACGGTCCTGAATTCAACACCAGCAGCAACAGCGGCACCTATTCCACTCCAGGATCAAGAAGGACTTGTAAGGGTCACTCAGCGGATATCCGGCGATCTGGCCGGAAGTGCGGCAGACTCGTCGTAGTCGCGAACACACGCTCGGATTGGCATATACTACCGTCCACAGGCAGGGGACAGGGGGAGCTAGTATTCGTGCCTAAGGAGGATTTGCTAAGAAATACCCCCTTGATCGCGCCAGAGCCAAATACATTGATATACGAATTTATTTAAAGTATTGGCTTCTAAGAGACTTGGTAAGAATGCGCATTTACTCGACATTCCTTTAGCGCAGTTCCCAGTCTTCCCCACATCGCTGATGAAACCGTCCTAACTGCTGACCTTTTCAAGATGGCGGCGCGAGGGTGCCACTCTCGGGATCGCGCACCTCCCCAAGATGGCGGCGCCCGAGGCCTGGCGCGCCCGGAGTTGCTGGTTCTGTGAGGTAGCGGCGGCAACGACCATGGAGGCCACGTCCCGGGAGGCGGCGCCAGCGAAGAGCTCGGCCTCGGGCCCCAGCGCTCCCCCCGCCCTGTTCGAGCTGTGCGGGCGGGCGGTGAGCGCCCATATGGGGGTTCTGGAGAGCGGGGTGTGGGGTAAGTCGCGGGGTGAGGGGCTACCTCTGGCAACGAGCGGAGGCGGCCCAGCGGCCGGGGGGCGCGGGGGGCGAGGCCGGGAGGCCTGGGGCAAGGCCCAGCCCGGGGTACTGGAAGCCGCACCGTCGGGTCGGAACACGAATTCCGTGACTGACTGGACTAGGCAGAGTAAAAGCAGGGACCAAATCGGCAGGTGGACCTGCACCGCGGCCTGGCTAGGGGGTCGCGGGGGGCGAGGGCAGGAGGCCCGGTCTGGGGCCAAGCAGGCAGGGCCCGGACGACAGAGGCTGGAGTGACGGACCGGCTGTGGGCACCGAACTGACGCTCGAGACGGGCCGGGCTGGGGAGTCTCGGATGTCGAACCGACGGGCAGAGATGGCCCTGCCGCTTGGGGGCGGGGGCCGAGGTTGGGAGGCCCGGCCTAAGGCAAGGAGGCCAGGCCCGGGGCCACCTGACGCGCGGGGCCTCCGGTGTCTGCTTGACGGACCGCGGGTGCTGAGACTCCCGAGGCCAGGCTGATGGGCCAGGGCAGCCCAGTGGAATGGAGAGCGAGGGGCTGGGGGAGAGGCCGAAGGCTTGGGGCGCCGAGGCCTGTCCGACGACCCAGGGCTGAGGGGAGCGCACTGACGACCGGGGCCTCGGGTGCCCAATTGCTTCAGCGCAGGACTGACTGACGGGCAGGGCAGGGAACGCCGGAGGCCACTCGGACTGGCCTGAGCGGAGGAAGGGCCCGAGCGGGTGAAGGGAGGCCGGGAGCGGGTCAGCAATCTAGGGAGGCTCGAATGACGGACAGGCGGGAAGGGCCAGGGAGGCCCCAGGCGGGGCGACGGCCCGGGGATCCCGGCTGGGAGGGGGCGCGTCGCAGCTAGGAGGCCTTGGGCTGAGTCGGAGCCAAAGGAGGCACCGGGCCCGAAACCTGCCGGGACCGACGGCCCGGCTCCGGGCTGAGGGTGCCCAGGCTGAGCGGCCAAGGCGGGCGGCCCGCGGCCCTGGGCCGAGGGGCCGGGAAGGGCAAACCGACCAGCCGGGCTGGTGGGCCTGGGAGTAGGGCGGCCTGGAGCGGGTCAGGTAACGTAGGAGAGAAGGCCCGCAGCCGGATGCGCACGCGGAGGCCGGGCTTTGGGGTGGGCCCCGCCGCCCCAGCCTGGCAGCTGGTGAGGAAAAACTCGGGTCGGCCTGGCGAACACTGATGGTGAGAGTGATAGACAGCAGAGTGAGTGAGGGCTCCGGGGGGGGGGGGGGGGGGGGGGGGGTAGGCCTGGCCGCACGGGGATGAGGGAGGCCTTGGGCCTGACAGACTGGTGGTGTGAGGGGGTGGGGTCCAGAGGCCCGGCCGAAGCTGGGTGAGGAGATCTAGGCCAGGCCCAGGGCCCAGGGAACCCCGAGGGAGTGGCAGGAGAGAAGAGGAGGCCCCCAGGCCTTGAAGGGGTAGGGGGGGTGAGGTTCTGGAGAAGGCCTCGGGAGTGGTGGTAGTGCCTCTGCCAGGAGGAAGGCCCTGGTAAGGTCAGAAGTGAAGGCTTGAGGTCCTGGGATTCTGGGTTTGAGTTGCACTTTGAGGAGATGGCTGTGAAGAAAGGGCCCTGGAGTTTGACGGGTTGGGCCTCCAGGAATAAGGCCCAAGGCTGTGGAGAGTGGTTAAAGAAGGCCTAGGGATGTGGGAAGGCCCTTGGTGAGGTGGGGGTGGGGTAGCGATCCTGAGGAGGCCCAAGTGTCTTCCTGTAGTGGGGAAGACTGTTAGAGTCCTCAAGCTGATGGGGGGAGGAGTTGTGGAGGCCCTGTGCCAACAGATGAGAGGAGAAGGGTCAGGCTGACCCATGGGGAATAGGTGAAGTCTCAGTGGAGCTGGGCAGGGGGCTCAGAAGAGTCCTGAAGAGTCTGCCTGGAAGAAGGCAGAGAAAGGATTGGCTCTATCAGCCTGGAGCTTATAGAATGCTAAACTTGGCTAGGAGGGAAGAGGACTGGGTATAGAGGCCCCAAGTTGGGAAGAGGAGGCAGTAAAGGTAGAGGCTGGAAAGAAGCAAGGAAGAGCCTGGCTTAAAAAGAATGGAGAAAGGAAGAGAGGAGTTTGTGGATAATAGGGGATGAGAATCCCTATGGCTGTGAGAGGGGATGGCTAAACAGAGCAGATTGGAGGGACAGAGGAGGACGAGCTCCTATGGGCCTAGCCTAGGTAAATAGTCACACAGAAAAAGCTGAATCAGGTTAGGCCTCTTAGGAGGGCCAAGTAAGAGGCCTGGGAAGAAGTGCTGCTTTGGAGGAAGGTCTCAGTGTGGGCTAACAGCCAAGAAAGGCTTCCTGGAGGCAGTGGACTAGCGTTGCTTTGTGTAGGGAGAGAGAAGGGTAAAGTGAGTAGAGGTAGCAGGAAAGGACACAGTGAGGAAACAAGTAGAATAGGTATGTTATGCCTTGAATGCCAGGATATGGAGCTTGAATGCAATAGAGAACTTACATTAATGTAATAGTTTAGGGAATTAATACTTTCATTCAGCAAGTACACTGAGTACTATGTACAAAGAATTGTACTAGACTGTGGACATCAAGATTCACTTATTCCACAAGTAAAGATAAAGGGAGATCCTAGAAGTTTTGAAAGATTTTCCTTAGATATGGTATACTCTAAGATCTTAGACTGTTCTTGGCAGGACAGAGATGGTATTGACAGGATAAGGATAATAATAGACAACATTTAGTGAGCTTATTATGGCCAGGAATGGTCTTAAAAAGATTACAGGTATGATCTTCTTTAATTTTTATAGCAATATTATGAGGTAGTTATTATTACTTCCATTTTAAAATTGAGAAAACTGAGTCTTAAAGATGTTAATTTGCCCAAGGATTCATAACTAAGTAATAGAATCAGAATTTCACTCAGTTTTGTCCAACTCTAGAGACTAAACTGTTTAGCCATAATACTGTAAAGCCTTTCGGCTCTAGACGTCAGCAAAAGCAAGTTTTGTTTTTATGATATGTTGAATTAAGAGTTAGGGCTGGATTATTTCTATTGTTCACCGGAAAGTACTAGTTCAGAATATAGTAGAGGCCCAAAGGATGGGAGTCACCAACCTGGAAGAGTGGGAAGGGGATTCAGAAAAGGCTTGATAAAAGGCACATGATACTTGGAAGATGAATAGTTAATATGATGAAAATGGCAAGGACATTCCTAGTAGAGAGCAGCATGACAAAGGCACAGAGACAGAAAATAGTGTGACATGTTAAATAAATGTAAAAGTAATTTAGCATGGATGAAGCATAGGAGACAAAGCAGGGAGCTGGAAAAGTTAGTACGGCCCAGATTATGTTGGACATTTTTATCACACATATTCAATAGGAATTTTTATTTGTTTTGTATTTTTATCTTTTTTTTTAAGTTTATTTATTTTGAGAAAGCGAGATCAGGGGAAGGGGGAGAGAGAGAGAATCCTAAGCAGGCTCCACAATGTCAGTGCAGAGCCTGATGCGGGGCTCGACCTCACAAACTGCTAGATCACGACCTGAACTAAAGTCAAGAGTCGGACACTTAATCGACTGAGCCACCCAGGCACCCCTTTTTATCTTTTTTTTTTTTTGAGTTTATTTATTGTGAGAGAGAGCAGGGGAGGGACAGAGGGAGAGAGGGAGAGAGGGAGAGAGAATCCCAAGCAGGCTGCAAGCCGCCAGCACAGAACCCGATGCAGGGCTCATACCCACAAATTGTGAGATCATGACCCTAGCTGAAATCAAGACTTAGTTACCTAACCAACTAGGTCACCCTGGTGCCCCTCAATAGGACCTTTCGAATGCAGAATGTTTCATTATGCTTGGGCAGAAATGAACTGACCAGCTCCTAAATGAGTATATCAGCTTGCTTTATTATCTCACCCTTGAAGATGTGCATGTCCCTGAAATTCCAGGTGCTAACTAAGTGGCTGAAGATAAGTGGATTAGAGTTTGAATTAGACTTAGGTTAGCTTCTGGAGGTTCCATTTGCCAAATGAGAAGTCTGCCCTTCTGTTTTCCTTTCCAATAGGATAAATAATGCTTGGAACCCTAGGAGAAAAAAATAAATTTTGTGTTTTCTTTTTGTAGCTCTCCCAGGCCCAATACTTCAAAGCATCTTACCTCTGCTCAATATATATTACTTGGAGAGGATTGAGGAAACTGCCCTCAAGAAAGGTGAGTGTTTTTCTCTCTTTCTCATTCAGTGATTATAAGCCAGGCACCATAATGTTCTGGTAAATATTACACCTGATACCTGTGTAGAACTCACGCTTTTCAAAAGTACCCTCACACCTGCTTTCTTACCAGATTCCTTACAGTGTCCAGTGAAACACAAAGCAAATAAATGATCCCAATTACACTAATGAAAGTGAAACCATAGGCAAGCCACAATTAATAGCTAAGTTAGACTAAAACCCAGATCTTCTGAATCTTAGTTTTTCTATTTTACCTTGCTGTTTCCCAAACCACTCATTAGACAGATCTTTTTTTTTTTTAATTTTTTTTTTTTTTTAACGTTTATTTATTTTTGAGACGGAGAGAGACAGAGCATGAACAGGGGAGGGTCAGAGAGAGAGGGAGACACAGAATCCGAAACAGGCTCCAGGCTCTGAGCTGTCAGCACAGAGCCCGACGCAGGGCTCGAACTCACAGACCGTGAGATCATGACCTGAGCTGAAGTCTGACGCTTAACCGACTGAGCCACCCAGGCGCCCGTAGACAGATCTTTTAATAGCCAGCATTTATCTAACTAATCCTGATGTGCCAAGCACTCTCCTAGGCACTTTACTTGGAGAAACACATTTAATCTTTTCAACAACTCTATGAAATAACTATTATTAACTATGTTTTACAGATAAGGTAACTGAGGTACAGAAAAATGAAGTAAACTCGCCCAAAGTCACACAGCTAGAGTGTGGTTGGCTGATATTTAAACCCAGGCAGTCTGTCTTTAGAGCCAGTGCTCTTTACTAGTCTGCCATATTGCTCCTGTGAATCCAGAGAAGGCAACACTAAAGGCTGATGTACTTCACTCATGGTGGCCAAAGAGCAGCCAAATAAAGGTGATATTTCTCCCCACAGGCCTCTCCACTCAAGCCATCTGGCGCCGACTATGGGATGAGCTAATGAAGACAAGGCCTTCCAGTTTGGAAGTAAGTTAGCACCAGGTAGAACTCTGGCCTGACTTTGCACAATGAAAGCAGGAATAGCTTACAAACACAAGCTGGGTACTGGTAAAGTGCAGACACAGGGTTGGAATGAATTTGGGAGGAGGGCTCTGATGTCTTGTCACAAGGTTCTTTCCATTTGGCATTTGTCACTGGTTTGATTGCTCACCGTGTTTATAGGTAACACAAAACAGAGGAAGGTAGTGATCATAATGGAAGGCAGAACCCAGATTCGTAGAGGTCTTGACAGGGCTGGAGCAGTGGTCAAACCTAACAAGATAGAATTTAACAGAATAAACCAATTCCTCACTTGAGTCTAAAAAATTCCAATTGCATGACCTCAGGGAAAGAGGTGAAGGGGCCTGGCTTAGCAACTTGTATAAATGATTAAGGGGGTTTGGTCAACAGTGTGCTAAAGTCATTCATACAATGACTATACCCTGAGCTGTGTGAATTAATGTAACTATAACATATGCTAAAGGACAACGGGGATGATAGACCTGCCTGGCTTTGCAGTGGTCAGGCTACCCTTGGAGTATGGAGAAAGAAGTCAAGGCCACATCATGTGAGTCACACTTGGAACACTGGAGATGTTTTTCCTGAAAAAAAGAAGACTTGGGGAACATGAACTGTCTTGAAATATTTGAATGATTATCATATAAAAGAGGAATTAATAGACTTGTATGGGTAGAAGCTAAAGGAGGATAAATTTTTGCCAAAGTGATTGTAGAACTTTTAAACCCTGAACTTATTGGTGATGAAACAAGCTAATTCCAGAGGTAATAAGCTTCCCATCACTCAGTGTTCAAATAGAGTCTAGATAACTACCTGACACAAGGATATTGTAGAAGAAATTCAGCATTGTAAGAGAGGTTGGACAAGATGACTTTTAGGGCTTCTTGTAGCCCTGCAGTTCTATTATGTGTTGGTTCAGATATAACTCACTGGATCTCTCTTTTAAGCAGAATTTCTTTTGCTGCTCCATAACTAGGTGACAGAACAGATTGAGTTCAATAAACATTACTAAAACTTCCCACATGCCAGGTCTTATGTTAGATATTGGAAGTACAGACACAGTCCCTAATCTTCAGGAACTTCATGTTTAGCAGGAAGTCTGCAAAGAAATACATTATGCATGGGAGGATAAGTGGTGTGATAGTAACAAGAAGGTTGAGGGAGAAGGGAGCATGAAAGTGTTTCTTGGGAAGTAGTATTTGAACTGGTGGGTGAGGCCAAGTGATAGGAAAACAAGCTGTTATCAGGAATTGGAGATTTAATTTCTGGGGATGCACTGGGTTCAGTAACATTCAGCTCCATATCCTTCAGCTTTTCTACTTCCAGATCTGGATGCAACTCTTGAAGTTCAGTGAGATAATGCTAAGGCCCAACAAAATCTTCAGGCACTATATACAGGAATTAGGCCTCATGAGGAGAAGTAGATGCAAGATTTGAAAACAGTAACAGCTTCCTGAAACCTTTAAAGAAGTATGAGAGTCACTGTGGCCTAGTGTTTCCCAAGCAGTATGTTTTTTTTTTTTTTAATTTTTTTTTTTTTCAACGTTTATTTATTTTTGGGACAGAGAGAGACAGAGCATGAACGGGCGAGGGGCAGAGAGAGAGGGAGACACAGAATCGGAAACAGGCTCCAGGCTCTGAGCCATCAGCCCAGAGCCCGACGCGGGGCTCGAACTCTCGGACCGCGAGATCGTGACCTGGCTGAAGTCGGACGCTTAACCGACTGCGCCACCCAGGCGCCCCCCAAGCAGTATGTTTGACTAGCAGTTGATGGAGATTGTAATATCTTTCACTTAGAATACGCTTTTTTTCCCAACATTATCTCAAGCTTCCTGGTAAAGAATATATGTTTGTTATCTTTTCTTGTCTCAGAGCATTTCAGAACATTAAGGAAACCCCAGGCTTGGTGGCCTAACAGTCACCTAGACAGAGGTCCTGACTTGGATCATATCCATTCCAAAGGGTGCCTCTTTTTGTTTCCCAGTTTTGCATGACAGTAACCTTAACCTCATAATTCAGAAACACTTAATAAGTGCCTGCTCAATTCCAGGCACTATACTAGGTTCTAAGTATACAGTGGTGAACAAGATAGCCATGGTCCCTGATTGCTTATAAAGAAATAGAATTTCAAATTGTGCAGTACTTTGTGTGTATTAAGAGATCTGATATTCTGGAGACAAGGCAACAGGGAAATGAAGGATTATTCAGGAAATGATTCTCTAGTTACTGGTTCACTATTTGGAAAAAATCAAGTTAGAGCCTCATTTTACAATATACTCAAATAATTTCTATATGGAACTAAAGACTAAACTGTAAAAAGTAAAAGCATAAAACAACTAAACAAGAATAAAGGTGTCTAATCTCAGGATGGAGAGTGTTAATTATTAAATGGGCAGAACCAAAAAAAAAAAGTATGGACAATAAATGCCAATACAATAAACACAATTTAAAGGTACATAAACTAGGAAAGAATGTTTGCAACAACATTTGTAAAACGAGGATACAGAGAATAAGACAAAGACAAGCTATTCCAGTAGAGTACATAAAGATTGGGACAAGTCACAAAATATACAAAAATCTCCAATAAAGTGAAAACTATTCAATCTCAATAATAAAAAATGGGAAAATAAACTTATAACTCTCAAATTAGTGAAGTCTTGTTTTGGTTTGTTTTAAAAGATAATTCCAGGGGTGGGTGAAACTTGCATTTTAATATGGTATTGGTGGGAGCAGAAATGTTACATAACTGTCTTGGTGGACAATCTGGTGATAATTGTCAAGAGTCTTTAAAATATTCTTAGACTAGAAATTCTATTTCTTAGAATTTATAGTACATAAAAGTTGAGATACTCATGAAGATTTATTTCAAGACGTTCATCGCAGCAACTTAATATCAAAACCTGGAAATAATTTCTTCAATAATGCATGAATTATTGAATGTAGTACATCCAAATTTTCAAAATATTAACAAAGTCATGTTCTAAAAACATTTTAATACATGGTGGTAAAATGTAATGACACGGTGGTATAATGTTTAAAAAGCCCAGAATTTGGGGCACCTGGGTGGCGCAGTCGGTTAAGCGTCCGACTTCAGCCAGGTCACGATCTCACGGTCCGTGAGTTCGAGCCCCGCGTCAGGCTCTGGGCTGATGGCTCAGAGCCTGGAGCCTGTTTCCGATTCTGTGTCTCCCTCTCTCTCTGCCCCTCCCCCGTTCATGCTCTGTCTCTCTCTGTCCCAAAAATAAATAAACGTTGAAAAAAAAAATTTAAAAAAAAAAAAAAAAATAAATAAATAAAATAAAATAAAAAGCCCAGAATTTGAAATTGTTCAAAATTGTCTCAATGTTATAAAAACAATTATAGCTATATGGGGCCCTTGGGTGGCTCAGTCGGTTAAGTGTCCAACTTCAGCTCAGGTAATGATCTCGCCGTTTGTGGGTTCGAGTCCCGCATCAGGCTCTGTGCTGACAGCTCGGAGCCTGGAGCCTGCTTTAGATTCTGTGTCTCCCTCTCTGCCCCTCCCCACTTGCACTCTCTCAAAAAAAAGAAAATAATAAATGTTTAAAAATTAAAAAAAAAAAAAACAATTATAGCTATTCACATTTACATATACATTCCAAAGAGTTGGTATACAGATTTTATCTCTCCGCAAATAATATTTCTGTTATCAGAAAAATAGTGGACAATAGTTTGTGAACATTTGCTGGCTCTGTTTAGTACAAGAAAATATTTAGCCTTCTCTAGTTTGTACACACACTTCTTCCTCCCCAGCTGGTGCCTAAGCCACCAGCCTGTGGATGGGCCAAGGACTGTGTTGGTAGACAAATGTTATTTTACCTCTTTGGTGGTGCCTTATTTCCCCTACTCTTGCTTGAAAGAATGTGTGTGTGTGTGTTTTTAATGTTTATTTATTTTTGAGACAGAGAATCCCAAGCAGGCTCTGCACTGATAGCGTGAGGCTCAAACTCATGAACTGTGAGATCATGACCTGAGCTGAAAACAAGAGTCTTATCACTTAACCTTGACTGAGCCACCGAGGTGCCTCCAAAAGAATGTGTTTAAATCTTTTATTTTTGGGGCGCCTGGGTGGCTCAGTCAGCTGGGCATCCAACTTCAGCTCAGGTCATGATCTCATAGCTTGTAAGTTCGAGCCCCACATCGGGCAGGCTCTGGGCTGACAGCTCAGAGCCTGGAGCCTGCTTTGGATCCTGTGTTTCCCTCTCTGCCCCTCCCCCACTCTCACTCTCTGTCTCTCAAAAGTGAATAAACATTAAAAAAAAAAATTTAAAAAACAATCTTTTATTTTTAAATTTATTGAGTTTATTTTGTTTTGTTTTTTTTTCAACGTTTATTTATTTTCGGGACAGAGAGAGACAGAGCATGAACAGGGGAGGGGCAGAGAGAGAGAGGGAGACACAGAATCGGAAACAGGCTCCAGGCTCTGAGCCATCAGCCCAGAGCCCGACGCGGGGCTCGAACTCACGGACCGCGAGATTGTGACCTGGCTGAAGTCGGACGCTTAACCGACTGCGCCACCCAGGCGCCCCTATTGAGTTTATTTTGAAAGAGAGAACATGAGCAGGGAAGGCTCAGAGAGAAGGAGAGAGAGACTCCCAAGCAGGCTCCGCACCGCCAGTGCAGAACGCAATGCAGGGCTCAAACTCATGAACCATGAGATCATGACCTGAGCCAAAATCAAGTCCCACGCTTAACCGACTGAACCAGTCAGGCGCCCCAATTTTATTTATTTTATTTTTTGATAGACTGTGTGCACACATGCACAAGCAGTGAGGGACGGGGGCAGAGGGAGAGAGAATCTTAAGCAGGTTCCACACCCGGCATGAAACCCAATGCAGGGCTCCATCCCACAACCTTGAGATAATGACCTGAGCTGTGATCAAGTGTCGTAAACTTAACCAACTGAGCCACCCAGGCACCCCCAAAAGAATGTGTTTAAATCATTTTGTATTCGATAGTGTATAAGTTCACACAATGAATGGCTTGAACTAGATCTCTTAGCTTGTTTTCAGTTTTGAAATTAAAAAAATTAATGTTTATTTTTGAGAGACAGAAAGTGGCAGAGAGAGGGAGGAAGACACAGAATCCAAAGCAGGCTCCAGGCCTTGAGTTGCCAGCACAGAGCCTGATGCGGGGCTCAAACCCATGAACCATGAGATCATGACCTGAGCTGAAGTCATGCTTAACCAACTGAGCCACCCAGACACCCCTCAACTTTGAAATTTTAGCAGAGATTCTTCTAAAAGGTGGTGATGGAATAAAACGCAGTGAACTGCTGTCTGCTCATAATTAATTGACATAATTGTCATAACTAACTTTACTCATCTAATCCTCACAACTCTATGATGTAGGTAGGTTTAGTTACCTTCCTCACTTTATAGATGATGAAACTGAGGCAGATAGAGGTGAAGTTACTGTCTGAGGTTATAGTTAGTGAATGGCAGACCTAGGATTCAAGTTGAGGCAATTTGGCTCTGGAGTGCCTGCTCCTATTCACTATGTCATGCTGTTCTCGCAGCAGTTACCACATGTCTGGGTGTTCCAGTTTCAAATATTCTCCCACTGTCTTCATCAACCAATAAAATGTGGGGAGAGGGGAACACTAATATTTAGTTACCAAAACTACATATTACATGTGCCTCCTGGTCAGAAACAGCCACAATATCTTGGTTCACATTTTTGTCCATATTTTAGGCCTTGACTGTCTCACTTGTGAAGTTGAAGCCTTGCTAGGTTACCTGCAGGTGTTTTCCAAGGCTGTGAGCATAGGCCAGCAAATGTGTAGGAAAAGTGTTAGAGATAGGATTCAGGAATACCCGCTCTGCTTCTTCTGTAGGCTGAGTGGAGATTTGGTTGTCAGGTATTTTTTCCTGGTCCCATAATGCCCCTACATTATTGCTGGTGAGAGGTCCTTCCCCCTTGTTGCTGCCATGCAATTAGCTCAAACACGAAGAAGTCATTCCCAATTATTACCACAGCAGGCAGTGTCATAGGGAATGGCCAGGGCAAAGGGAATGACACTTTTGCCTAAGAATAGGGGCCCAACTCTTGCCAAGAACCTCAGATATAAGTTGAGGGTGACTGTGGTATGAGTGAATGCATAGAGGCAGGGCAAATACCAAAGAGAAGTGCCTTTTTAGTCTTGGGGAACCTCAGGCCCCTACTGCCTTTGCTTCAGGCTGAATAAGCACCCTGCTTAACAGGCTCTGCCTCCATCAAGTTCATTTCACATTGCCCATCTGGGCTATTATCATTAGCAGTAACAGAAGTAACATTTTGTATTTTACAGTTTACAAAGTGCTTTGACTTGCATGGTCTCATTTGATCTTCACAACAAACCTGTGAAACAAGTGATATTATCCACCTTTTACAGATGAAGAGATTCAAGAGGTCCAGAGTATAGTGGCAGAGATAACACTTGTATCAAAGTCAGCAGACTTTCTACTGCACCTTAGGAGAGAATGGGAACTTAAGGAAGGCTGTGTGCCCTTTTGGGGGTGGGGAGGGTAGGTAGCAGTAAATGCTGACCTCTGATATATATCAGAATCATCTGGGGGAAGTTTAAAAAATAAAGATGCACAGGCCTTGGTGGCTCAGTCAGTTAAGCGTCTGACTTCGGCTCAGGTCACCATCTCGTGGTTTGTAAGTTCGAACCCTGCATCAGGCTCTGTACTGACAGCTCAGAGCCTGGTGCCTCCTTTAGATTGTCTTTCTCCCTCCCTCCCTCTCTCTCAAAACTAAATATTAAAAAAAATTTTTTTTATGGGCCTTACTGCAGATATAACATAAGAGGATCACCAAGTCTGGGTAGCTGACATGAATTTTGGAGAAACAAAAGCTCCACAGTAAATCTTGATGTGCACCAAAGGTTAAGAAACACCTGCATTCAGAGATCTTCTAAATGTACCAGAATAGTCTGATAAAATCTCATGTGCATCAAAGCCAGTAACTATTGCCTTGGAGAAACCAAATCTAGGATTTGGACCTTGATCTCCAGGAATTTTTCATCTGGTTGGGATAAAACATGTGCAGAGACAACACCATGAGACAAGGTTACCAATGTCTAACACCTGAGTAGTCAGATTATCAGAAGAGTCCCACAAGAGAGGCAGGGGAGGGGTAAAAGGGGGCACACAGAGACACTGAGATGAATAACCTCAAGAAGAGTAAAATGTTGGGGCACCTGAGTGGCTCAGTCAGTTAAGCATCTGTCTTTGGCTCAGGTCATGATCTCACAGTCTGTGGGTTCAAGCCCTCCATTGGGCTCTGCTGACCACTCAGAGCCTGGAGCCTGCTTCGGATTCTGTGTCTCCCTCCCTCTCTCTCAAAAATAAACATGTAAAAAATTATTTAAAAAAAAAGTGGAATGTTAGTAGGTCTTCTCAGGAAGCCTATTTGGTCTGGCAATGAAGAGCATTTCTGGCAGATGTAGGAAAAGCACGTAGAAGGCAGGTCTCGGTCAATAAGGTGATCAATTTGTCCAGAGCAAAACATTCACATGAGCAAGATGTGGGAGATAAATCTTAGAGGCCACATTGTACAGGGCTTTCCCTCCCAGGCTAAGGAACTTCAGATTAACTCTGAGCAATGGAAAGATTCTGAGGGTTTTAAGGCAGAATGTAGTCAGGCATGTTTTACAAAGATGAATCCAGTGGACTTGTGTATAAAAGTTTGGGAAGGAGAAAGAGATGGGGGAGTAATCAGGAAGCTAATGGTCAGGTGTGAGGGGGTAAGGGTCTGAACAAAGGTGGTAGTGGTAAGAGTGGAAAGTTGGGGTCAGGTTCTAGAAACAAACATGGAAGAAACTACAGGAGTGAATGTTTCACTTGAATGGCAGTCAAAATAATAACAAAATAACAAAATAATCTCTGGAACCAAATTTCCTGGGTTCAGATCTTGATTCTACTATTTACCTGTGTAACCACAGGCAGTAACAACTTTTGTGCCTTATTTTTCCTACCTGTAAAATGGGGATAACAGTAATATAAGCCTCAAAGATGTGAAGATTAATTTGTATAAATTATTTAGAATGTTGCCTGACTCATCAAATAGCTATTGGAACAGAGGAACTTGGGGAAATGATGGTTCAGTGGGTAGCCCTTAGTATCACAGCTGTCTGGCATGTTCTCTGCTTTCAGAGTGTGACCTGTTGGCGAGCCAAGTTTATGGAGGCCTTTTTTTCCCATGTTCTACGTGGGACCATTGATGTATCTTCTGACAGGCGTCTCTGTGACCAGCGCTTCTCACCTCTTCTGCATAGCTCCCGCCATGTCCGGCAGCTGACCATCTGCAATATGCTGCAGGGTGCGACTGAGCTGGTGGCTGAGCCCAACCGCAGGGTTCTGGAGACCCTGGCCAGTTCCCTGCACACCCTCAAGTTCCGCCACCTGCTGTTCTCTGATGTGGCTGCTCAGCAGTCTCTTCGGCAGCTGTTGCATCAGCTTATTCACCATGGGGCTGTCAGCCAGGTGTCGCTGTACTCCTGGCCTGTGCCTGAGTCAGCCCTTTTCATCCTCATCCTCACCATGAGTGCTGGCTTCTGGCAGCCAGGCCCTGGTGGTCCACCTTGCCGCCTCTGTGGAGAAGCCTCCCGAGGCCGGGCCCCATCCCGAGATGAAGGGTCCCTCCTGTTGGGCTCACGCCGGCCTCGCAGGGATGCTGCTGAGCGATGTGCTGCAGCCCTGATGGCCTCCCGGCGGAAGAGTGAAGCCAAGCAGACGGCCAGAGCTGCACCTGCTACCCGGGTAACACGCCGGAGCACACAGGAGAGCCTGATAGCAGGTGGGACAGACCCTAAGAGGGATCTGCACCCTCCAGCAACCTCCTACGAGGCTCCTGGCACCAAGCGGCCACCCTCTGCTCCAGCCACCACCTCCTCTGCCTCTGCTTCCTCTTCCACATCCTCATCCAAACGGGCTCCAGCTAGCTCAGCCCCACAGCCTAAGCCCCTAAAGCGTTTTAAGCGAGCTGCAGGGAAGAAGGGTGCTCGCACCCGTCAGGGGTCTGGAGCGGAGTCTGAAGACCTGTATGACTTTGTTTTCATTGTGGCTGGTGAGAAGGAGGATGGGGAAGAGATGGAGATCGGGGAAGTGGCTTGTGGAGCTTTGGATGGATCAGATCCCAGCTGCCTGGGGCTTCCAGCACTGGAGGCCTCCCAGCGATTCCGAAGCATTTCCACCTTGGAGCTATTCACAGTTCCGCTCTCCACAGAGGCGGCTCTGACACTGTGCCACCTGCTGAGCTCCTGGGTGTCTCTGGAGAGCCTCACACTCTCCTATAATGGTGAGTGCCCTGCAGGGGCAGAGATGGGTCTCACAGCAGCACCAGCCGTGTGCCCAATCCTGCAGAGGGGAATAGGGAATGCGATCGAGGAGCTGGAGATGTGGCCCAGCCTGCGTCAGAGTGGGGCAGAAGGCACATACATGAAACAGTGGCAGACTTTCAGTGCTAGGGAAGAACATGAGGTTTATAGGCTTTAGAGTTGGAAGGAGTTCCTGAGAGACAGTGAGAACCTTAAGAATGGGTACATTTTAGATATGGTAGGCAATTCCCATATTGTGGGAACAGTATAGTGTATGCAGGCCCACCAAGTCTAAGGTTGGGTCCCACCACTCATATCAAAGCAGCTATACAGACAAGGTGTAGACCACATTTTTATCAGACCAGCAACCTGTAAAGCAGTCCTCAGTTCTTACCCACCTGGCTGTGCCCAGCGAGCCAAACTTCAACTCTGGGTAAATCCATCAATCTACTTAGGATGCTGAGTACTGATGGAGAAAATCACAACTGTGCAGACCAGTGCTACTGTATATTCAGTCATCATCCTTATATGAATCCTGTGTTTGTAACATTAGCTCCCATTCCTACTACTTCCAAATCCTCCCTTTTCCTTTCTTAGCAGATGACTTCACCTCCTACTTCAGAGAAAATAGAAGCCATCACACATGAACTTCAACTTATTGTTAACCTATAAACTCTCCTACATTTACACTCATCCTTTTCTCCTTCATCACAATGGAAGAGATGGCCATCCTATCTAAGGCTAACTCTTTTACCTGTTTTCTGGATCCATATCTTCTTGCCTTCTTAGGAAAGCTTGTTTCTCAGATGCCTTAGTAATAAGAACTTTTATATATTGCTTAGTATGTATCTGGCATACTTTAAGCACTATATGAATTGAATCCTTACACCAACCCTATGAGGTCAAGTGGCTTGCCCAGGATAACCTCACTGAGCCAGGATTCAGATCCAGGCAACCGGATTCCCGAATCCAAGGTTTTCACCACTCCTTAATGCTGCCTTCCTTCTCCAAGGTCCTCCCTGTTGCTAAGTCCAATACATATGTTTTAGTCCTCCTCTCACATTAATTTTCGGCAGCATTTGCTGCTATGAAGTAGTCTTCATCAAATATTCTCATTTCCACTATCTCAAAATCTATTTTTCTCTTCTCCCTCTCTGGACATTACCTCTCTTATCTCTTAATGTTCAGAGTTTCTCAGAGCTCTGCCACTTTATACATGCTTCCTGAACAATTCTGTCCATTCTTGTAGTTTGAAAGGCCAACTATGCTGAAGATTCCCCAATCTATGACACTGGCCCAGATCCTTCTCCTAAACTCCAGAACTATTTAGCCAGCCGACTACTAGATATCACTTCATAAACCACAAGCCCCGCAGCCTGAATGCATCTTCTCCCGATAGCTCTGTTCCGGCAGTGACCTCACAGCTGACTCAGCTGCCCAAAAGAAAGCTGGGTTCTTTCTTTTGCACCACATATCTTTATGATCTCTCAAATCCACTTACTTCTCTATCTCCACATCCTTAATTTGAGCCATGATTACTTCTCACCCGGATTCATCATTTCAGTAGTTCCTCCTGACTTCATACTCACCATACAATTCACAGTCTACACTGCAGCCCAAGTTTTGTTTTTTCAATGAAAAGGTCATTCATTTAAAAACCCTTGAATGGTTTCCTGTCACCATACTTAATTTACTTACAGGTCATTTGTGTTCTCACTCCTGCTTACCTTCATAGTGGCATCTTGAACCCTCCGCCCCCCCGCCTCATACTTTACACAGCAGCCACAGTGAATATTTTCAGTTCTTGGAAGTTGCCACTCTTCCTCCTTCAGGCTCTTATATATACCGAGTTCTCCCTGCCAGTCCCTCCCGTCCCTCCTTTTAGCCTGTCTCCTTTGTGTTCTTTACAACTCAGCTGTAAAGTTTTTACTGAGGGAAGCTGGACTGGGTGCTAAGTACCCCCATCCTTTGTGCTTCTACAATACTCAACTTCTCCAGTTCCCCTCACACATTTTTGTTGTTAATCAGCCTACATAGGCAGGAGCAAGAGCTGTTGCTGGCTACTGTCTAGCAAAAACACACAAAGAAAGCATTTACTAGGTGCTGGGTGAGGTTTAGTTGAAGAAATGGATCAACAGGGGCCTTCTCAGTCTAAGGGGAGATAAGTAGGTTCCAAGAAATTATTTGCTTTGTGGCATTAAGCATCTGCTCTAACCCTTCTGCATCCTGTTCCCTTTTGTGGGATGTGGTTATCCTTTTCTGCTCTATTCCCATCTAATTAATCTTTTAAAGTATTCCCTATTGAGTCATTGCCACTCCCCTTAGATTTCAAATGTTCCACGTGACCTATAAGAAAAGTCCAGAGATTTCTGCTGCCCTCTGGGCCTGTCATTTAGCTGGCAGCACAGTATGCCCCACCACATCCTCTTATTTTGTGACTGCCCTGACTGATGCTTGAGGGCATAGCCCAGTACAGTAGACATCAGTTTGCTGGTTACCTGAGGAAAAAAGCAAGATGATGAATAGTTGAGACAAAGGATTTTAAGTAATCTGATCGGAAGCTCAAGAAAATTGGTGGTCATCAACAGAAATATCTGGAGTGGTCTCTGAATGTTATTCTTGCTGACACTCCCACATGACTGACCTAACCTCTTTCCTGCCATAGGCCTGGGCTCTAACATCTTCCGCCTGCTGGACAGTCTGCGGGCCCTGTCAGGCCAGGCTGGATGCCGCCTCCGTGCCCTGCATCTCAGTGATCTGTTCTCACCACTGCCCATCCTGGAGCTGACACGTGCCATTGTGCGAGCCCTGCCCCTGCTGCGGGTCCTCTCTATTCGTGTTGACCACCCCAGCCAGAGGGACAACCCTGCCGTGCCAGGGAATGCAGGGCCCCCTAGCCACATAATTGGGGATGAGGAGATACCAGGTGAAGCACTGTGCGTGTGCGTGTGCATGTGTTCACACAAATGTGCAGGTGCATTTGTGTGGAAAAGGTGGGAAGACCTAATCCAGACCTAGCAACACTCATTCCTGGCTTATCTGAAATCCATTCCCTCTTTAGAGCCTGCTGTTAAAGATGACCATGGGCTGGACAGGGCCCAGACCACTACAAGCCCAATAGAAAGTGACCATGGCAGATGAGTCTCCAGAAAAGGGGTCTAGGTCCCCCTTCTGTATGTCCCCTTGGATCCTGTTTCCTAGCTCACCACTCTTGCACACTCCTGTTTGCTTGTCTGAATAGTCTAGTCTTCCTGGACTAAAAGCTCCAGGAGAACAAGGACTAAATCTCCTAGTACTCTCTTCCCAGAACCTAGTGTTATAGCAGGCACTCAATGACAAGTAAACAAGATTTTTCAGTGAGCCTCTAAAGGACAGGATGGGACCTGCTCTGAGAATAGAAGAGAGATGGCCCACTGGAATCTTTTCTCCCTGTCATATCCAGAAAACTGCCTGGAACAGCTGGAGATGGGATTTCCACGGGGAGCCCAACCAGCCCCACTGCTCTGCTCTGTACTGAAGGCCTCAGGTTCTCTGCAGCAGCTGTCTCTGGATAGTGCTACCTTTGCCTCTCCCCAAGATTTTGGGCTTGTGTTACAGACACTCAAAGGTAGGACCCAGCTAGAATGATAAAGGGAGGGTAGGAGACCCTGTTATTCTTTGGGAAAGCTAAGGCCCGTGGCCTCTACCCCCATGCAGAGTACAACCTAGCCCTGAAGAGGCTGAGCTTCCACGACATGAATCTGGCTGACTGTCAGAGTGAGGTGCTCTTTTTGCTACAGAATCTGACTCTTCAAGGTAAATTCATCATTCAGAACCTGGGGCATTGCTGGGTCCTCATTGTGGCTCTGCCACTGTTCTTTTCTTGGCCTTATATCCTCAACTGTAAGTTATAGAAACTGCATCATCTTCCTTCTAAAAGGTCCCAAATTCAACTCCTCCTATACTTAACATGGGAAAATTACTCAAGTTTTTCTTACCTTTCAGTGGCCAACAGAAATAATGGTGGTGGGGAAGGATAAATATGCTGTCAGGTTCCCCTCATACTCTTGTCCCTAATCCCCACCCCTGCATAGAGGGCAAGCAATGGATAGAGGGAAAAGAAAATGGAGAACTGTCCACACAGAGGACCTCTCTAGGGTGAACCTCTGGGTTCAGTCTCTGGTTTAAATCTGATTTAGTTCCAGTCTTGCTTGGGGTCTTGGACAAATTCCTTTCTCTTTCTGGGCCTCTATAAAATGTTCAGACCCCTTCCTAAGGCCAACTGGGGCAGGAGGGGCAGCAACAAGTCCTAATGTTAGCCATCAGAATTTATTCTAATTTCTCTTGACAGAGATTACCTTCTCCTTCTGCCGTCTGTTTGAGAAGCGCCCGGCCCAGTTTCTGCCTGAGATGGTTGCTGCTATGAAGGGCAACTCCACACTGAAGGGCCTCCGGCTGCCAGGGAACCGCCTGGGTGGGGGCAGGGCCCTGGGAAGGGACAGGGGTGAAGGAGCCAGTTCTTTGACCTCAAAATTCAGTGGAGGAAGGCATAGGCCTCTCCACTGGGAACATAGGGGTTGGAATATAGTTGTGTGCTGGGGCTTTTGGAGGCTGGGCTTCTCCCCACCAGAAATGGGTTGGGATACCATTGTTCCCTGTTCTTGGGTGATTAGACATTTCTCCCCTTCTCCCCAGGGAATGCTGGCCTGCTGGCCCTGGCAGATGTTTTCTCAGAGGATTCATCCTCCTCTCTGTGTCAGCTGGACATCAGGTACGTGGGGAGGAGGAGGGGACAAGGGATGGAGCTGTAAGGATATAGACTAGGGATTGTTTCCTGGGTGTCTAATCCGTCTCACCCCTACCAGTTCCAACTGCATCAAGCCAGATGGTCTTCTGGAGTTCGCCAAGCGGCTGGAGCGCTGGGGCCGTGGAGCCTTTGGTCACCTGCGCCTCTTCCAAAACTGGCTGGACCAGGATGCAGTCACAGCCAGGGAAGCCATTCGGCGGCTCCGGGCCACTTGTCATGTGGTTAGCGACTCGTGGGACTCATCCCAGGCCTTCGCAGATTATGTCAGCACCATGTGATGGGGCCCATGCTTCACAGGCCCATGCTCAGCACCATCAGCTTGCAGGGGCTGAGACATGGGCTGCCCAGAACTCCCAAACACCAATTCTGTCTTTCTCTTTCTGCAACCTTTTTTTCTCTTTTTCCTTCTTCCCTTGCACTGAGGTCCTGGAGGTCTTGCTGGGCTCAGCAAAGGCACTCTCACAACTGGGTTTAGAGCCTTTGGGCCCCTTACCCACTACTCTCGGAACCCTGGGCCAGGTTACAGTGCTCATCAGTCACTGAGGACAGCTCCTCTCCCCCTGCCTGAGGTTCCTGCTTTCCTTCCTCAAGCAGGTACCCAGGCTTTAGAGAAGTACAGGAGTGTCCACTACCAGGCCTCTTCTCTGCTGGGCTCACCATGCTGCTCCCAAGCCTCAGTCCCTTTCATACCTTTATTCCTTTCTTTTTTTTAACCAAAAAAGTTTTTCTTATAAAATAAACTTTGGGCAAACATCATGCAGCCCTCCTTGATGATTTTTGTCCCAGAGAACAAAATTCAGTAGGGTCCTATGGGGCAAGGAGCCCCCTTTCCCTGTCTCCTTCCTCTAACAGCTACACCCAGACCAGCTGGTTATCAGTGGAGACCCCGCTGCTCCTCATGAGACTGCTGGTGGAAGACGAATGTGATGGCTGTGGAGGCAGCATCCCAGGCGGCCTGGAGTACCTCATCCTTAAGCCCCCGTTTATCAGTGTTATGGTTCCACTGAGCCAGGTCTGAGGTGCAGTCAGAACCATCAGGGGGTGGCCGGACCTGGTGATTGTTGACACAGCGGCAGCAGCGCAACCTGGAGGCAGAGGACAGAGCCGTGGTAACTATAGAGCCCGTCTCCATGCTGTGCAGGGAGTTCAGAAGTAATGGCCAGCAAGGGCACCCCACCCACCTGTCATGTGTGTCACTGAGGCTAGCCTCATCCAGGGTAAACAGCTCCTTCAACTCGCCGAGAGAGAAGTGCCGCTCCACATCCTGTTCCTCATCCACCACACAGCTGCTCAGTGCCTTCTTGTGGCTCTGGCGCTGAAAGATCTTCTCCTCAATGGTTCCTGCCTGGGGTGGGGGCGCCCAAGGATGTACAGCTAAGTCATTCCCAAACATAGGGGGCAGGAAAACCCAGGGGTTGAAACTACAGCCACCCAAGAGAAGGGGAAATGAATGAGAAGTAAAAGTCCTATAGCAACACATCTGCTCAGCTGAGCCCATTTTCCCAATCTGTCTCTTGGGAACATGACTTGTAGCCACTGCTCACCCAGGATATTTTCTGTACGAATGGAGGGTTTCATGTCTTGGCTAAATTCCTTCAGAGTGATCTGAGGTTTGCAGCAGCTTCACCAGACCTCCACACCAAGCCCAGGCCTCTCATACTCAACAAATATCATTTGGGTATCCTATGCCTGGCTCTGTGCCAACACTAGGATACAAAGAAGAATTAAATATGATCCTTATTCCTGAACTCCTAGGCTTCTGGGAGAGACACATAAACTAATTGGCACAATAACAGAAACCTGCATAGGATTCCCAAGGGCCCACAAGAGGGGTAGTAGAGGGGGAAAATGATGAAAAGCTTGAAGTAAAGATGATCCTTGAGTTGAATCGTAAAAAATGAATAGATGGTTTACAAGGGAAGAGAGAAGGAAAGCTCATAGGCCCCACATAGGACAAAGGCATATGCCTGGCCTACTGGAGGACTGAGGAGTTGAGCCTGTCTTGAGGATGGTGGGAGTGTAGTAAGAGCTGGGACTGAGTAAGTCAGCAGAGGCCATACCGGAGAAATATGGATGCCAGGCTGAAAGAGCTTTGCCTTGTCCTGCAAGTGATGAAAAGTGATTTCCAAAATCAGGATTTTTGGAAAGTTCATTCTGGAAGCAATATGTGAAGAACAGGTTAAGACCAAAGGTAAAGCATTAGGAAGCTGCTGCAGTATCCAAGTGAAAGAGAACTGTGACTTTAGCACAGGGTAAAGAGGAAGGTTAGATAAGGAAATTGCCAGAAGACAAATAGTGATTTGTTGTTAGCAGACAGGGAATGGTCCAGTAGGATGATACCCAGATTTGGGTTGGTTGGATAATGGAGCCATTAAATGACAAAATTCAGAAAGGAAATGAATTTAGTCACCTTGCATCTAAAGTGTTCATGAGACATACAAGTGGAAATGTACAATAGGTGATGGAAATACGGGTCTAAAACTCAGGTAAGAGATCTTGGCTAAACATTTAGAGATTTGTCAATATAACGAGTAATCACAGAGATAGGAAAACCAGAGTGGAATTTCCAAAGAGAATAGAATTTTAAAGACTAGCAGTCAACAGTGTCAGATACACAGAGGAAAAATCAAGAGTTTCTTGTTCTGGCAATTAGGAAGCCAATATTACATTCAAAAGCAAGTTCAAAAGCGGTCTGATGAGTGAATAGAAGATGAGGAAGTGAAGTTAATCTGTAGGCTTTGGAAAAATGTGACGGTGAACACATGGAAAGTAACCCAAGGTAGTGGCTACAATAGGACAGAGAGTTAAATGGTGAGAGCTACCTCAGCATGTTTATAGACTTAGGTAAATAAGAGAGACCTTAATCAACTAAGAAAGAAGGAAAACAATCCAGGGCAGAGCTGGAATGATGAAGCTCAAAGAAGGAAATTATCTTCCTCTGAGATGGGAAGGGAAGGGCAGGTCTAGAGATACACAAAAGACAGGTAAGAGAACTCAAGCCTGGTAGCCTACATTTTTTTCTGTGAAGCAGAAGACAAGGTCTCTGCAAAAAGATTGAGAGACAGGGTTAGGTAAGAAACTTGAGGGAAGTGGTGAAGGCTTGAAGTGGCTGTTGAAAGAAACGAGATACAGCCCAGCCCAAAATGGAATATGTGAATTTGTGGTAGTGCTAATCTACACCCGCAAATTTTACCTGGTGCAGAACTTGAGAACAGTTGTAGTGATCCAACTGGAGTATTACAGAAAGAGTGACTGAAAGGATGCACAGTAGGAATCAGGCCAAACAAAGAGAAGTGAAGCCAGACTGGGGGAAAGGTGAGGTACTAGGGACATTTAGGCTAAAGCAGATATAGGAGATATGAGAAAACTGGAAGGACAGGAAGTTGAGAATAGAATGATAGTTTTGGGTACTGTGTATAGTTTTGGCATTACTAAAGTTCCAGAGTGTGGCCTTGGGAGTAACTAAATGGGAAGGAGTTGAACTGGTCATTAGAGATGAGGTCAAGGAAACATGGAAGCCAGAGTGCTAGATAACTGCATAGTCCTTGAAGTCAAGATGATAACTGAATTTGGGGAAGAAATGAAGGACTAGACGAGGCTGGTATCCAAAGTCATCAATGAATTAGGAAACTAGCATAGGGTAGATGACAGTGACAAGGAAGAAAAGAGAGTAGTCAAGTCAGAGAACATGAGCTTTAAAAGAGAACTACAGTCTGTATGATTGATCACTGAGAACTTGGGAGAATGCCAATACTCCTTCTTAGTCCCAGGGGACACATGGAGTATGAGAAGATTACAAGGCAAGTGCACAGCAGAAATCAAGGTATGAGGGAAAGCAGGTGTCCTGTGAAGAGATGAGGCCACAGGGGAGTTTGTCAACCACTGAACAGGTATCAGGAGGCATAGGTTTTGAAGGAATGGGGTGGAGAGAGGGAGAAAGAACAGAAAAATACAGGGGTCTGGCTAAGCCCATAGATTGGCCACTGCTAGAGGCAGAGGCAAAACAGGTACTGAGAAAAAACCCAAGATGGTCCTAAAGATCTTTTTCACGACCCACCCCTACTCTGACCACTGTCACCATCCTTACAGACAGCAGGCGATAGATGTAGCAGGTCTTCTTTTGACCATCACGCCAGACCCGGGCCATGGCTTGTTCATCATTAGCCGGGTTCCAGTCAGGGTCAAACATGACCAGTCGGTTTGCTCCAATGAGATTGAGGCCACAACCCCCAGCTTTGCTGCTCAGCATGAAGACAAAGTCAGGGCTCTGGAAAGAAAGGAAGCAGGAGAAAAGAACCTCTTGCAGCCTGAACTGGAATCCTATTCAGTCCAGCCAACAGTTCTCTCTCTCATACATCTGTACTCTTATGCTGTGAGGATCACCAATTTGCCTACCAATTTCCCAGCCCCACTATCACCAACCAGGCTAATTCCACCACACCCACCAAGGGGGGGGGGGGGAGAGAGAGACCCTAAAGCAGAGCACCCATCTAGTTTCTCTATCAACCACTGATTCAGATGTTACTGCATTGGTAGTATGGAAACAGGGGCTGTACATTTACCAATGGATTGTTGAAGCGCTCTACAATCTTGGCTCGCTTCTTAATGGACATTGTGCCATCCAAGCGGACATACAAGTACCTGAAAGGGAATTCAAACATCAAAACCCAAGAAGGAAGCAGAGGCTTGCTACTGAAGGACTTGAACTAACCAGGCTTGAGGCTACTCATGTAGAGCCTGAGGGCCTAAACTCCCAAAGGGAGAGGCAGGGGACTAAGGGCTAGAACTCTGTCCTCTGGAAGTACCTGAAGGACCAGGGGCTATTCTGCTTGGAGATGGAGTCAGGATCATCACAGTAAGAGAACAGATATTTTCTGGGAAGTCCCCCCTGCACCCATTTCTTGCCCATATCCACCAATCAGAACACCTACCATCTACTCTTCCTAGGGGGACGGTAGGGGAGGCACTCCTTTGGCAAACTGATTTGACTCTTCCCTACCTTCGAGCCCGGCAGAGCTTCTCAAAGAGGTCCAATGTCTGAGTGTAATTGGACACCAGCACTACTTTGTCACTGCTGCGGCTTCGGGTCACTGCCAGAATGTAATCAAGGACCAGCATCTTACCTGGGGAAATCATCAACCATTAGCTCCCAACAGGCCATCCCCATGGCCCAGGATTCTTACTTTTGATATCATGCCTTGAGGTAAAGATACATCTAGCACAAAGAGACAATTTCCCACCTTTCCTCCCAGAGGAGCCCAAAGACTGGCTTACCTGATAGCTGGGGCTCTAGAGCCTTGGAGCTATAACCAGGGGGGAATATTTCCAAGGCACCTTCAAAGCCACCCTCCTCTTCCACACACTTGTCATAGATTAGAGCTGGATCTGAAAACAACAACAAAAACAAAACCCAAAATGCCAGCTACAGTGCTTTCCAGTTTCCACTTCGATGCTCATTGGAATCTCCTCTAGAAGCCTACCCAGCAGACCTTCCTCAGCGCCAGACTTACCAGGTCCCAATTCCTAGTTTGCAGTCAGTTCCATCTAGGACCACCTTGCTTACTAGTGTGTTCTCCCAGCAAGAAGGGAACTATACCACAGAGGGCAAGATTTGTTATTTTTCCTCCTGTCCAACATTTTATATGCACAGGTGTGCATGCATACTCCCATGTACTCACAAGTCCCATATACTCCCAAGCATCAAGCATGGGCTGGGCAAAGGGTAAGCAAACTTTTCCAAAGCAAAGGGTCTGGTATGGAGTACAAATGTAGGGTTCATGCCTTGGGGAGGGCTGGAATCACAGGTGGCCTTTATGAGGACTCTAGACAAGTTTTGGTCAAGGTGGCTGGACCTTACAGGAGCCTAGCCTTCCTTGCTTACTCTCTCAGGGGACCCCAGGACATGGACCCAACTCACGATTACAAAGCTTCTTTAGCAAGGTGATGGAAGAAAGGGAAGACACACTCATCTTGCCCTCACGCAACTCTTCTGCTGGCTTGGCCTGTCTCAGAAACTTCTTGTATAACTCAGTCTGAAGGGATGTCAGCCTGAAAAAAGGGTAGCTGCGTTAGTGGGAAAGGCTGGACGACACCTCTGCCCTGAGAATACTGTGAGAGCCCACCCATGCCTCAAGGGCTGAGTTTTTACACACTCTACACCCCTCAGTTGAGTTCAGTACCTACAACAAACCACCTGCTCAATTTTCACAGGCAGATATTTAGAAAGGATATCAGAGGTCCTCCGTATCAGGCACCTGGGGAGAGAAGATAAAAAGGCAAGAGGCTGGTAAAAATGCCCTGCTAACTACTAGAATAAAAGCTACCACCCAAAGAACCCAAAAGACTGTCTCTTTTGTAGAATCAAATGTCAGAGACACATCAGCTCTATGGCAAAGAAATCTTTATCAGGGTCTCAGTCATGGGAACAGAGACTCTTTCGAACAGTCTAGCTTACAGTGACAACTCTTCCTCTTCAAAAGTTTAGCTAGTCTTCAAGAGAAGGCCAAGATCTCCCATTAAGCCTGGTGCTCAGACAGGAGAAGGAAGCTGCAAACCACCAAGTCCTTAGAGGAGTTTCTACTTGCACTTGCCCAAATACCACAGGGCCCAAGGTTCAATGAAATTAAGCCCATACCTCCTGGCTGACCAGGAAGGACCGGGATCAGACACCTAAGGAGCAGCTCCTAAGAATATAATGACTCTCCTTCCTGCCATCGAAAATTGGGAGGGAGAGAGGGCGGGACTCCAGGATATAAATCAAGTGTATTACCTACAACAGGGAATCTAGAATGTACTTGCCTTTTGGATTATGTGGACCCTATGGAAAAGCCCTCTTAGTCTGGGAGCCACACCCATCAGTCAGATCTATTTCTACCTGTCACAGAAGACTATGGGGTCTGAGAAGGGAAGCCTGGTGCTTTAGGTCTAAGACTGACTGACAGGAAGCTTCTGAAGTATTAACAATGCTCCAAGGGATATTCTGTTCAGGGAGACCAGCATCAGAGAAGAGCTTCCTCAGCAGGATGCTAAGCAGCCCAAAGCCAGACCACAGGGTCCAGACCAGGAAGAAAGCAGGGACTTGGCTTGCAAGACCTCTCCATTTATTCAGTGGCTATAGTCAGGGCACAGATCCCACTCCTTTCCCAGCCTCATGGGCCAAAGCACCAAAGAATTGGACTTGGATAGTTTAGTAGGCAATTCTGATGACCTAACTTGGGGGAAAATCCCAAAGAAAGGTGCTGCTGGGGCATCTGGGTAGCTCAGTCGGTTAAGTGTCCAACTCTCGGTCTTGGCCCAGGTCATGATCTCATGGTTCATGAGTCTGAGCCCCGCGTTGGGCTCTGTGCTGACAGTGCAGAACCTGCCTGGGATTCTGTCTCTCCCTCTCTCTCTCTCAAAATAAACACTTTAAAAAAAAAAAAAAAGTGCTGCTGCCTAGCCCAGACCCCACCCTGCTATTACCTATTCACAATGCTGGTGAGCTCCCGTAGCCGCTCTTCTCCTAGCTGCCTGTCCGCCTCACTGGCAGCTGCATCTCGACTCTTCAAAATTGGCAACTCAAAATGCTTCTTGAACTCATGGGCAGTTCCTAAGACAAAAGAGAAGGGAAAAATAAAATACTACATAAAGAAAAAAAAAGGTAGGGGAGTCTCGCTCTTTTACATCCCACTTCTAGCCACTTGCTCTTTTTGCCATGTGTTCCCCGGCACCCCTCCTAGCCAGGCCTCACAAAATTGAAGAAATCAAGGACTTTTTGCTCACAGCCAAATGAAAGGATGCCAAATCTGCCAAGATCAAGAAACGTAAGGGCGCTTGGGTGGCTCAGTCATTAAGCATCTGACTTCAGCTCAGGTCATGATGTCACAGTTTGTGAGTTTGAGTTCTACATTAGGTGAACTCGAGTGCCACTTTGGGTGAGCTCAAACCCTGCTTCTCTCTCTCTCCCTCTCCGCCCCTCATGGGATTCTCTTTCTCAAGGAAAAAAAAAAAAAAAAAAAAAAAAGGGTGCCTGGATGGCTCAGTTGGTTAAGCTTCCAACTTCAGCTCAGGTCATGATCTCATGGTTCAGGGGTTCAAACCCTTCATGGGACTCTGCGTGGACAGCTCAGAGCCTGGAGACTCCTTCAGAGTCCGTGTCTCCCTCTCTTTGCCCCTCTGGCACTCTCTCAAAAATAAACAAAAAACAAAACAAAACAAATACTATATCAACTTCCTTCTTAAAAAATTGAAAACATAAGGAAAACATAAGGATAATGTGAAGGTGAAAGTTTCATGCAGCTTGGTCATCACAAAAAAAAAAAAGGCAGAGAAACTGAAGCAATCCCTACCCCCAGGTCTGGCAGTGAAGGAAGTGAAATGAACCTGGCACACTGATTAGAACTGTATTAAAATTTTTAATTAAAAAAAAACAAAAACAAAAACAAAAACAGAATGATTATCCCACTGCCAATAATGACAGACTGCTTTGTTACAGACCACCTTCCTGCCAAGAACAAAGCTGAACAAATTATAGGCAATTTCTGTTTGAATGGATCAGAAAGCTAACCAAAGCAAGGGAGACTTGAAAGGCCAAGTAGGTTAAAACTCAAATATATAACTAATTACATTATATATAAATGGACCAAATAATCCAATTAAAAGACCATACAATTGTCAGACTGGGCTTTTTTTTTTTTTAAAGCCCATCTATATGCTGCTCATAAGAGATGAAGTAGCATGTATGATACGTGCTACAATGCAGCTGAAATATTATACTAAGTAAAAGAAATCAACACAAAAGGTAACATATTGTAGAATTCCATTTATATGAACTGTCCAGAATAGACAAATTCATAGAGATAGAAAGAAGATTGGTGGTTGCCAGAGTTTGAGGTTAAGGAGAGATAGGGAATGAAAGGGCGGGCCTACGCCGGCTGACTCCATCTTGTTCTGTGTCCTTCACCTAGACCACGCCTCCTCCCCTTGAGTAACCTCCCGCTCACCCATTCAAACTTCCTGATCAAAACACGCCCAGCAACCTGCGTAACAGGACTCTGACCCTTCCCCAGCCAATCGGCCGAGGCCACGCCCCCTCCCCAGCCAATCGGCTGCCCCTAGACCCCTATAAAACCTTTGTGCTTTTGAAACTCGCCCTCTCTCCCTGGTATCTCACCGCTGCGTCGGTGCAGGTAGGGGACTGAGCTCGAGCTAGCTCGAATAAAGGTTCTTTTGCTTTTGCATGGGACTCGGCTCCCTGGTGGTCTTTGGGGATCACGAATTCTGGGCATAACTCTAAATGGCCAATAAACATATTAAAAGGTATTCAACTTTATTAAACATTAGGTAAACACAAGGTATCACTAAACACCCACTAGAATTACTAAAATTAAAAAAAAAATTGGGGGGGGGGAAACCCCAAATCTTTAATTTTTCTCCTTGCCTGGTGCAAGGACTTGAGAGACACCTGAGCTTTACAAACAGGAGACAAACGTCAGCCACCAGGGCCCTCACCGGGTTCAATGCAGGCACGAGGCCCCTCCCCTCAGAGTGCATCACAGACTGGCTCCCATGTGGCCCTGAAGTTCGGCTCATCAGTGCCCTGACAAGTCCATGGTGAGGGCAGGGAGGGCAGAAAAAATTTTTCTCAAGATAAATATTAGTCATGGTATAGAGTAGAGGTGAGCTAACTACAGCCATGGGTTAGCCACATGTTTCTGTAAATAAAGTTTTATTAGAACACAACCGTGCCCATTCATTTATACTTTATGGCTGCTTTCATACTACAGTATGAATTGAGTAGTTGTAACAGAGACAGGCCTGCAAACCTAAAATACTACCTATCCCTTTAAGAAAAAATTTACTAACCCCTCATGTAGAGACACTAGAATTCTCATACACTTCTGGCACACTTTGGAAAGAAAGCCAGAGTATCTACTAGAGCTGAATACATGCATAACACATGAACTAAACACATGCATACCCCAGAAATTCCACTCATAGGACAGAGAATGCATATGTACACAACAGAAATGCATACTATGCTCAGATAAAGACGTACAAAAATGTTTACATCATTATTCAAAAGAATAAAAAACTGGAAACTCAACTGTCCAACAGAACAGATAAAGCCTGGTATATTCATGAAAATGAAATACACAAACAAGAAAACAAACTACTGCACAACATGGACTGATCTCACAAACATAATGAACAAAAAGAAACTAGATGCCAAGGAATACTGTATTATTCCATTTACAAAAGTTCAAAAATAGGACAAACCAATCTTGAGTCAGAAGAGATTTCTGGGGGAAAAGGTGAGAATAATGATTAGAAGGGGGTGTCGCTGAGATGGTGGCAGTAATTGATCTGATAGTGGTTACACAAATGTGTTCACATGAAAATTCTACTGCTTAGCTGGTTCTTGCCTAAAGCCATCTTCCTAAGCAACAGCAAGTTGAGGTGGCACTAAGACATCCTCCCATAGATATTTAAGCGCAAGAACTGTCCACCTGTGGTTTCCAGAGGCTGGGAGGTGAGGGGGGATGGGACATGGGGAGTTATTATTTAATGGGTAGAGTTTCAGTTCTGAAAGATGAAAAAAGTTCTGGAGATGGATGGTGGTGATATTTGCACAACAATGTAAGTATATTTCAGGACACTGAATTGTACACTAAAAAGTAGTTTAGAACAAAACAAAACAGCCCAAGACAGTCTGTTCTGAGGCCAAAGCTCTTATGAGGCAGCTACAATGCAATGAGCAAAAATGCCTAGGGGTAGTGTTTCCACCCCCAGCTCATAGTGACACCATACTGTGCATAGCCCCTGCTACCTCTGTACTGGAAAAATGGCTACAGTGGTCCTTGCTGAGCTGTTCAGCAGAACCATGGTCTCCCAATGGCTTTGCTACTCCCTGACAAGAGAAGCCTTCCTACAAGAGTGACTAGTGACCCACATGTTATAACTAGCATTCTCTCCTTTCTCTATTCAGCTAGAGTTATACTCCCAAGGCCAAGGCAAGGCTCCTCTCCAATGTAGCAGAAAAGGCTGGAATCTTACCTAGAATGCCCGAATTAACAAAATGTACCAAGCTGAAATACTCAAGGAGATCATTCTGGATGGGGGTCCCAGAGATAAGCACCCGCCGGCTGGTGTTCAAGCTGTCCAGGGCCTGGTAAGTCTGATTCTCAGAGTTCTTAAGTCTGTGTCCCTGCAAGGAAATTAATTCTCACTTAGGCCTGGGCATGATAAGGCATCCCTAATGATAGCAAAGTCTTGTGTAGACAGGAAAAGAGGAAAGAGGAATCAAACATTACAGGTTCTGGGGCCTTAGGAACTGGGCGGGGCACAGCAAGAATGAGAACCTACCTGCTTGCTTATGGAGAAATGTCATGTTCAAGAGATAGACCTTCAGTTTCCAGACCACTAGTGTTACATCCATCCATAAAACAACAATTCCCTGGATTATTACCTCACCTCCTTTTCCCTGCCCTAACCTCCAGAGCCCTAGCAGCCTGCCTATCCTCTTCAGAGACATTCAGCCACATTAGTGACCCATGCTTTCAGGGAATCCTCCCTTCCCACGAGCCAAACCAACCCAGAACACCTCCTGAGCCAGATGCTTTCTGGATTGGTTTACAGGCCATGTCTGGGTTGTCAGAGCCCAAGTCCCTCTGGACTTGGCCCAGGCTCCTTCTTCCCGCTCCCTGCAGAATCCTAAGAGCCTCTCTTCCTCCCTTTGTATCTCTTCCCCAATTCATCACCCATCCTTCATACACACCCTGTTACTTCTCTCTTTTAAGCCCTTTTCAAGGAAGTGGTAAAGGACCCTATCATCTTCCCTCTTTCCCCAAGAACCACATGGGCAAGATCAAGCCTGCGCCTGTTCTATCTACAGTCTCCATTTCAGCCCCAAATGCAACCACCAATGAAAGAATGGACAAACAAGTCAGCATGCTCCCTCTGGCCAGCCTTGTATGATGAAATTAAACACAGACCCTCTACTGACCCTCCTGTGTCTAGGATCAAGTCCAAGCTCATTAGTTTAGCACTTCTCAGTAAGACCCCAGCTAACTTCTCTGACAAGTCTTCACAGCTCGTCTTAGTCCAGGAAGCCATAACTCCTCCTCACTCCTAATGTTGGAGTTCCTTAGGTCTCTTTGCCCATGCCATTCCTCTGCCCAGAATTCTCTCCCACAGGCAAATTCCTCAATGTCACCTCCGATGCAAAGCCCTCCTCACTGACACCAAGCTGTTGGTGTCTCCCACTTCCATGCTCCTATGGCACTCTGTACATAATAGCTGTTTACTAAATCTTTTCCAAGTGCCAGGCACTGGACTAATAAGCAGCATTTCCTGTATATTCTCTTCTATAATCCAGATAACAATTAGATGAGTGGGAATTGTAATACCTATTTTAGAGAAAATGAAGTTCAGAAAGGTGAACACACCAAAATCCCACACTGGTAAAAAGTAGCAGAACTAGGGGGTGCCTGGGTGGCTCAGTCGGTTGAGTGTCTGACTTCGGCTCAGGTCATGATCTCGTGGTTCATAAATTCGAGCCCCACGTCGGGCTCTGTGCTGGCAGCTTGGAGCCTGCAGCCTGCTTCGGATTCTGTGCCCCCTCCCTCTCTGCCCCACCCCTGCTTGTGCTCTCTTTCAAAAATGAATAAACATAAAACAATTTTTTTAAGGAAGTAGCAGAACTAGGATTTGAACTCAGGTCTGTGTGATTCCAAAATCTGGGCACTGTACTACTCTGCCTCTCGTCTACTGCTACACAGAGTACTAATCATACTCTACTGTATGTACTCAATCTCCTCACCTAGACAGGAACTTCTTCAAACAGAGACCATGTCAGATTTGCCTTTATATAACTTGGTGTACATGACAGAGTCCCCCACAGAGAACTGCTCAGTAAATGTTTGTTAAGTGAAAGAATAACCAACGTTGCTATTAAAGAAGAATTAGACATGGGGCGCCTGGGTGGCGCAGTCGGTTAAGCGTCCGACTTCAGCCAGGTCACGATCTCGCGGTCCGTGAGTTCGAGCCCCGCGTCGGGCTCTGGGCTGATGGCTCAGAGCCTGGAGCCTGTTTCTGATTCTGTGTCTCCCTCTCTCTCTGCCCCTCCCCCGTTCATGCTCTGTCTCTCTCTGTCCCCAAAATAAAATAAAACGTTGAAAAAAAAAAAATTTAAAAAAAAAAAAGAAGAATTAGACATAGAATTTTAATCTTTAAAAATGACTGGATGTTGTATACCTAAGACTAATACAATGTCATGTCAATTACATTTCAATTAAAATAATTTTTAAGACATCCAAAACAAACAAAAAAATAAAAAATGATTAGAGGCTCCAAGCACTGGTCCTGAAAACAGAAGACTGAGACTTTGGAGTCAAAGAGGGAAATAAAACTTGAAGCTTGTGAGGAAATTCCCCAAAAGACCCCAGGGAAGGGCACCTGGGTGGCTCAGTCAGTTAAACGTTCAACTTTGGCTTATGTCATGATCTTGCGGTTCTTGGGTTCAAGCCCCACGCAGGGCTCTGTGCTGACAGCTCAGAGCCTGGAGCCTGCGTTGGATTCTTGTCTCCCTCTCTCTCTGCCCTTCTCCTGCTTGTGCTCTCTCTCTCTCTCAAAAATAAACATTAAAAAAAAATTTTTTTTAACAAACAGAAAAACCCAAAAAATACCCTAGGGAAATAGGGGTCAACAATTGGGTCCCTCTAAACTGAAGCTCCCTGAGGGCAGATATCAATGGGATTCCCAGGGCCTGATGCATGACAGGCACTTAATAAATAATCCAACAAATGAACTGGGCTGACACACTATCCCTGTGGGTCTCTGTGGAAGTGTAAGCCAATACCAGCTCCCTATGGGAACACCCCAGCTCCAGACCCAGCTCCTCCCACCATCACCCACAGATTTAAAACCCAAACTCTCTGGGTTGCCTGGCTGGCTCAGTCAGAAGAGTATGCTACTCTTGATCTCAGAGTCCTCAGTTTGAGCCCCCGTGTTAGAGATTGCTTAAAAATAAAATTTTAAAAAAATAATAAAAATAAGACCCAAACTCTGGCATCTCAGCAAATCAAATATTTGGCCAGATGAAAAGCTGTCAGAGCTCTTATTAATAAGCTGCTGCTGAATTTCTGTTCTGGCAGAGTTCTCCGTTTATCCTTTTTAAAGACAAAAGGGCCAGTCTTTCTATACCTAAGCCAAGCTTCCTATACCACGTTTTGGATTATATCCAAGGCACTAAGGGATAAGAGCCCGGACTTAAAACCCCAGGCCTGAATTCAAGTCCCAGCTCACTAGGTCCTCACAGGGGAAACCCTAGGCAAGTCACTGCACTCCTAACCTCCAAAACGGAGATGACAATGATGTCAATCCCTCACCTATTCATACACTTTCCAAAATGCTTCCATAGATCTCTCTTGATCAGGATCGTGTCCCTTTCAGGTATACCCTGTGCCATCCACTGTACAGAGGTCACTGAGTCTCTGAGCAGTCTCTTCTGCATTGTGCTTACAAGTGGCAACACCAAGGCTGACCCCATGTCTTCTGACTTGCCCTAGTAACCTGAGTAACCTAGCTCAGGTTACTATGAGGGATCAAAGATTTTGTACACAAAGTTATTACGCAGCACTTCTGTGTTCCAGAAAGACCCATCAGCTAGAAGGAAGTTGTGGGTATGAACAGGACAAACCCTCCTAGAGTAGGCAGTCTTCCAGGACTGGCTTCCTCAGGTCTCTGACAATTGACAAACTGCTGACAAATAAAAGGTAGATGAGTAAAAAGGCAGGCCAGGATGCTAAGTGTGACAAGCAGCAGCCTGGTCCCTTCTGCCCTGCAGAGTCAGCTCAGAAAACAAGAGAGAATGAGAAAGAAAACACTACAGAGCAGAATAAAATCCAGATGGGCTAGGACCCTGAGCTTCATAGGGTTTATCACACATATACCCTACCTCAACCTCCTATATCCTTTACTCTTACAAGAACAGCCCATCAAGGTATCAGAAGTTGGCACACTTGCCCAACAATGACTAACTCTTTATTAAGGACAAAAGCCTAATTGGGAAAGAGCTTATAAGTAGCAAGCATGGCATCCCAAAAGTAAGCCTTTCTTCTCTGTCCTGTCCCAAAAGTCCCTCGGATACTGAGCTAATAACCTACAATTCCCAGAGCACAGTCAAGCTTCCCAATCAGTTGACAAATGGGGGCCAAGTCTTTCAGCCACATCTCCACTAAAGACCCAGGGGTGTGCAAGGTGGCCTTAATTCTTCCCAAGAGGTACAAATAATGGTAGCAGCCTCAGGGTAGCCAAGCACCCTGAAAACCTGGAAAATTCATTTTTTAAGTTTATTTATTTTGAGAGAGACCTTGAAAGCGCGAGCAGGGGGGAGGGGCAGAGAGAGGGAGAGAGAGAATCTTAAGCAGGCTCTGCACTGTCAGTGCAGAGCCCAACGCAGGGCTCAAACCCACAAACCATGAGATCATGACCTGAGCGGAAACCAAGAGTTGGACTCTTAACTGAATGAGCTACCCAGGTGCCCCTGGAAAATTCTTTATACTGGGAAGCTTCCACCACCCTCATTCCTTTCTAAGTAGTAGCATCATTACCACCATTCATGCATAGTGGTGGAAAAGGCTAGTAAGTAACTACTGCCACATTTCCCTCTGTCCCAGCGAGTCAATACGGACTGGTGTAAGGTGTATGGACTGTCCACACTGGACTTTCCTACCTCTGTGCTTCTGTTCATATGCATTCCCCCAGCCTAGAATAAAAAAACAGAGTTCTATGACCTTTACCAAAGTCTTAGGACATACCAGGCACTTGGTAAGAGCTTTCCCTCATTCACCTCATTTAACCCTCACAATAACCCATGAAACAAATATTATAAGCCCATTTTACTGACGTGAAAATAGAGGCTCGGGTGGTTAACTTGTCCGACGTCATTTTACTGGTAAGTAGAAGAGCTAGAATTTGAAAACAAGTCTGACTCTTGGGGTGCCTGGATGGCTCAGCCGGTTAAGTGTCTGACTTTGGCTCAGGTCATGATCTCACAGCTTGTGGGCTGGAGCCCCACATCAGGCTCTGTGCTGACACCTCAGAGTCTGGAGCCCACTTCAGATTCTGTGTCTCCCTCTCTCTCTCTGCCCCTCCCCCACTCACACTCCATGTCTCTCTCTCTCTCTCTCAAAAATAAATATTAAAAAACAAACAAACAAACAAACAAAACTAGTCTGGCTCCAGAACCTGTTCCCTTAAACACTATACAGTCTGTCTCCACCTATCCAAATCCCTCTCATCCTTCAAAGTCCTTCTTCAGTCTAAGAATACTGACTGGAAGCAATCAAACAGCCCACAGTACCTCACCCTCCTCAAGTTCCAAGCACTGCTTAATCCCTTTTGGCAGGCTGGTATCAAAGGCTCTCCCTCTCACTTGCGTCCTCTAAGGCAACAAGCTCTGTCCTTAATATTCCCTGGTGACTGGCACAGCCTTTGGATGGCAGTTATTAGGAGATTTCAACACTTCCTCCTACCACCCAGACTGCTGAGAGGCAAGTACCTCATCACAGATGACCAGTCCAACACTCCCTTTCTGGAGGATTCCAACGTGAAGGCGGAATGTCTCATAGGAAATGATAAGGATGGGAGAAGGCACTCGGGCTCCACGCTGGTTCATGAATCCTTCTACAACAGAAAACAAGTCAAGGGAACAAATCTTAGAATACCTTAAACAAAAAAAGTTTCACGGTTCTTTAATTTAGCCTGAAACTACTTCAATTATTTTCCATGGAACTCTCTTCCACCCCCTCAGTGCCCTCAACCTACTGGCCATCAGTGAGCATACACACAAGAAGCGAGCAAGCTCTATGGAAGAGTTAAGGCTCCATACCCAGTTTTTGGTCTATCTCGTCCTTAGAGCCTCCATCAATGGCCAGAGGTTGGATCCTCCCTGCAAGCCATTTCCCAACTTCATTGTACCAGTTCTTCACTAGGCTGGAGGGTGACACCACCACTGCCTTGTCAATTTCCGGTTTGCACTCTGGACTCTGGCGCAAAAGCGTCCACATCAACGTGATGCACTGCAGCGTCTTGCCCAGACCCATCTCATCAGCCATGATACAGCCGTGGCTGCCAGGGATGCGCCGACTGGTGACACACTCCCACAGGAACTTTACTCCCTGGGGAATAACAGCATTCAGGCCACTTTGATCCACACTGCTGCAGCCCCAGGGATGACAGCCTCCCATCTCATACCTCTTTACCCCAGCTCCCCTTACCTCTCTCTGATGGGGCCGTAAGACCTTACTGAGAATGGGATCAACAACCACATGGACAGGGAGTTTTTCCCTGAGAAAACACAGCAAAGAAAATATAGTGCTCAGACATGTGCAAGGCCACACCCTCAGGAAGTTGTGTCCTGCTGATCTAGAGGCCAGAGGCAGCTGCCTAAGAAAAGACCTTCTTAGCCTGATAATCAAACCATAGCAAAATTTTGCTCCAGGAGTTAGAAGGTGTCATCAATCCCTCCTGCTCCCTTGAGCAAGCTTGGCAGGAAGGGTGAGGAACCCCCACCAACTGGACATGCCCACAAGCTCTTCCCCACACACTCTCCTTCCCCACCTACCCACTCTCTGGATGATGCAGTGGTCATGACAGCACTCTGAAAGCATGCCAATCCCAAGGGGGAAAAAAAAAGTCACACCAAAATTCCCTCTGCCCTCCCAGGTATGTGCACTTAACAGAAAACCAAACCTGTTCAAGAAATACCAATGCACATACTTGTCAAGCTTCAGCTGGTCGTGGGCACTCAGAGGGGGAGGCTCATACAGAACCAAGGCACCTTCTTCCAAGGGGTCATGGAGGGCCCGGCGGACCCCAGCCCTTTTGAGGCCCAATGCACGAGAGCCCAGAGGACCTAGAAACCAACAATCTGTCACCTGGGGCTCTATATTGAGATCAGCACGCCCAGCTTAAATACTTATCTTTCATATGACCTTTAAGCTTGCATACGACCTTCTCTCTCCCAGAACCTCTCCAAACCCAGCGGGGCACCTCTACCTGACCATTATCCCAACCTGCTTCAGATCAGTTTTTCCCCATTTTGTTTCTTCCATTTAACTATAAACTTCTGGAGGGTTGGGTCTTGTTCATCTCAAGTCAATCCTAGAAAGGTGTGGAACCCAAAGGGCCTTTCAAGATGGAGGGCTCTTGAAAGTTGGCCTCCTCCCTCTCCAGTCCCAGTTTTAGCACAATAATATGCTCTACAAAGGTCAGGGAAAACGCTGTAGAACCCAGGTCTCAGACACAGCCAACCTCAGACACAAGATGCTACTGAAATTACTCAGACTGAATGAAGCCTGGGCCCGTCAACCACCTGGGGCCACCAGGAGATTCCTGAGCACTGGCACATCCCCACCAAGGAGATGAGGGGCAGTCAGGTGTGGCAGCCCTTGCTCAAACTATCAAATACAGCCTTCATGCAAGCCTCTGGAGCCATTCCATACACAGACACCACTGGGCTGGCATCTTCAATTCCAAAGTAAGCATGTATTACAGAAGCAGAGGTTTTCCTCTATTCATTTCATCATACATTTGCACATGATTGATTCAAAAGATAGAAAAGTCTCTATTTTTACCTTGATAATTTGGAATGGGAATTTTAAAAGGCTTTGACAAAATGCTTCGAATAAAGGCTTCCTAAAAAGAAAAAGAAACAGGGATTCAGGACTGATTGGATAATATTTCTACAAATGCAGTCTAAAATTTAAAGATAATAAATACATTCAGAGTATTATATTTTGATTACATCTCACTCAGATGCATTTAGAACATAAGGAGGAGCATATGGGTGGCTCAGTTAGTTAAGCGTCTGACTTTTTTAATGCTTATTTATTTTGAGAGACAGTGCACATGGGGAAAGGGCAGAGAGAGAGACACAGAATCCAAAGCAGGCTCCAGGCTCTGAGTTGTCAGCAGAGAGCCTGATGCGGGCTCGAACTCAAGGACCAGGAGATCATGACCTAAGCTGAAGTCTGAAGCTTAACCAACTGAGCCACCTAGGCACCTGAGCACCTAAGCGTCCGACTCCGGATTTCGGCTCAGGTCATGATCTCATGGTCCATAAGACTGAGCTCCCCCACCCCACCCTACCCCTGGTCAGCATAGGGCCTGCTTGGGATTTTCTGTCTGTCTCTACCCAGATTACATGCATGTGGCTCTCTCTCAAAATAAATAAAAACTTAAAAGAAAAAAAACTTAAAAGAAAAAAAAACATAAGGACATGTGTTCCTTATTAGGTTATTAGGTTTTATACAACAGCTTTCATCTTTGAGGCTTTACATAAGATTCCACAAATACTCAGGGAGAGGAGAGTGCATTTAGAACACAAATACTCAGGGAGAGGAGAGTGCCACTGGCAAGTAACCAACCTCAATCAACCACAAGGCTTAGACCCATTCGTTCATGAAAGGCCATGTCAGTGAGGACAATTAAATATTCCCCAGGGTGCAGCACCTTAAGAAGAAAACACCAGAGGGGCGCCTGGGTGGCTCAGTCGGTTAAGTGTCCGACTTCGGCTCAGGTCATGATCTCGTGGTTCACGAGTTCGAGCCCCGCGTCGGGCTCTGTGCTGACAGCTCAGAGCCTGGAGCCTGCTTCCGATTCTGTGTCTCCCTCTCTCTGACCCTCCCCCGTTCATGCTCTGTCTCTCTCTGTCTCAAAAGTAAATAAACGTTAAAAAAAAAAAAAATTTAAAAAAAAAAGAAGAAAACACCAGAGGGGTGCCTCGGTGCTCAGTTGATTAAGCATCCAACTCTTGGTTTAGGCTGAGGTGGTGATCTCACAGTTCATGAGTTCAAGACCCACGTCAGGCTGGGGCAGGAGACAAGATAGGGAGAGAAGGTAGGGGAGTCCATAGCACCAGCCCCTGAGCCAACTCTGACAACTCCCATTAAAGTTCTGGGTGTGTGTGTGTGTGTGTATGTGTGTGTGTGTGTGTGTGTGATGTCCCTGAGCCCTCTGGGGAATTACAATGGCCTGTGAACCTCAACAAAACAAGAGCTAAAACCCAAGATAGCAAAGAGAAAAAACAGAACCCCTCACGGTAGTTTTAATGGGTAATACATTAGTGGAAAAAGAAATAATGAAAAATACTCCCCTCAAACAAAAAGGTTTAATAGGGAAAAAAGCACACCTGTCTTGCCCTGAAATTTTTTACCTTTTTATTCTGACCCACTGCTATACTGATCATAAATTTCTAGAAACTCAGTGTACTTTAAATAGGAAAAATGTAATGAACACATTTGACAATCTACTGGAAGACAGAAAAAGAATGTGGAGAACTGAACTTCATCACATTAAATAACATGACAAGGGAAGGTTGGAGGAAGGCCCAAATTCTCTGTTAATTGCATATTTCTTTGCAGCTGAATAAAATCTTTTATTGACTATAATAAGCATATTGACTATGCTTATTATAATTATGAATAGCAATGATAATGAGAAACATATGAACAATGCTATCAAAAAGCTACTCTTCAAAGGAGAGGAAAAGAAAGGAGATGGACTCTAATTTCCTTTCTAATTTAGCTTCAATTCTAAAACAATTTTTTCAAAGATTTTTAAAAAATTATTTATTTTTTTTTACATTTATTTTTGAGAGCCAGAGCGCAAGCAGGGGAGGGGCAGAGAGAGAAGGAGAGACACAGAATCCAAAGCAGGCTCTAGGCTCTGAGCTGTCAGCACAGAGCCTAACATGGGGCTTGAACCCACAAACTGCGAGATCATGACCTGAGTCGAAGTTGGATGCTTAACCAACTGAGCCACCCAGACTCCCCTAAGATTTTTTTTAAGTCCCACTTTGGGTGAGCACAAGCCCTGCTTCTCTCCCTCTCTCTGCCCCTTGTGGGATTCTCTCTTTCTGCCCCTCACTCACTTGCACCTCCCCCTAAAAATGAAATGAAATGAGGGGCGCCTGGGTGGCGCAGTCGGTTAAGCGTCTGACTTCAGCCAGGTCACGATCTCGCGGTCCGTGAGTTCGAGCCCCGCGTCGGGCTCTGGGCTGATGGCTCAGAGCCTGGAGCCTGTTTCCGATTCTGTGTCCCCCTCTCTCTCTGCCCCTCGCCCGTTCATGCTCTGTCTCTCTCTGTCCCAAAATTAAATAAACGTTGAAAAAAAAAAATTAAAAAAAAAAAAAAATGAAATGAAATGAAATGAAATGAAATAGATTTTTTAAAAGTAATCTCTACACTCAATGTCCCAATGTGGGGCATGAAACTACAACCCCAATATTAAGATTCTCACACTCCACTGACTGAGCCAGCCAGGCACCCCCAAAAAACTGAAATCTTCTTTTCAATATGTTCAATACAGAAGGCTAGATTTGAGGCTCAGGGTAGCCAAAAACTTATGCACAGATTTAAAAAGCAAGACTTTCAATAAAACCCAGTAACCATAGGGTCCGCAGGGAGAACTGCAAGTTTGTACAACTAGCATGAGCATCCCTGGCCAAAAACACGAGGGCACAGCCTGTAAGACTTGCAATGGCCTGCTTCAGAAAATCTGGTCTGGTAAGACTGACAGAGGCAGGGGAGAGAGCATGCTCTCACTTTATTTAGTTACTGAAAATTCATACCATCCCTTCCTTCTGATAGAAGAGGAAGAGTATCCCTCCTTCCCACCAAGGTCAAAGCTTCCCTCTTCCAGAGAGATTCACTCAATCAGTTCTGCTAGATCTTTCCTGTATCTCAGCCTCTCCCTCCCTACTACCACTTTCCCACCAGCATTCAAAACATGCTTAACTATCTTAAAAACAAAAATTCCTTTGACCTCTTATCTCCTCCCTTTCAAACTGCTACAAATTGTCTGCTTCCCTTTTCTAATCTTCCACTCCTGGTATCTTCTGCCATTTCTACTCCTCTGAAATGACTGGCCAAGATCACCAATGGCCTACATGACCTTAATTCCAGTGGACATGTCCCTATCCTTATGTTGGTAGAAGATAAAGCTGGCCACTCCTTCTTCTCAAATATTCTCTGCCTTTGAATTCCATGACACCACTCTCCTACTATTCTGACCTCTAGGTCAGGACCTAGAACTTCATGCTCAGCCCCCTAATGAGCTCTTCTTTCTCTGCTTAACCCCCTTAAAAGTCAGTGTTTCTCAGGGCTCAGGGATTGTCTCTCAGCTCCTGAATGCACACTCACTGTGACACTCCAATACACTTTGGAGGTGTCAAATATCTCTATGCTAAGGATCCCAAATCTATTCCCAGTCCCCAGCTTCCTCTTAGGCTCCACACCTACCTATACTTGCAACTATCCCCAAACCTAGATATCCTATCAGACTTCAAAACACATCACATCTAAGTGCTCATCCCCAGGGCTGCACTTTAAGATTTTTCTAGGCCTGAGGCACTTTTGCCTTTAGAACACACCTAGAACACCTCCCACTCTCTTCACCTGGCTGACTCCTCATATCCTTGAGGACTCAACCTAATCGTCCTACCCCTCAGATTCAAGTCTTCACCAACCTCCAGGTGGTTAGACCCCTGTTGTATACTCCCACTACACCTGCACTTATGTCATATGCTTACATAGGACAACTTGAATGAATCCTGAATGAAGAGTCCCATAGGAAGGGAAGGAAAAATAAGATTAAAACAGACAGGGAGGCAAACCATAAGAGACTCTTAAATATAGAGAACTGAGGGTTGCTGGCTGGGTGCTGGGTGGGGGGATGGACTAAATGGGTGATGGGCATTAAAGAGGGTACTTTTTGGGACAAGCACTGGGTGTTGCATGTAAGTTCATCACTAAATTCTATTCCTGAAACCAATACTATACGTTAACTAACTTGAATCTAAATTAAAAAAATTTTTTTTTAATTTTTAAAAATTAAAAGAAAAAAAAGTCCCAGAGAACTACACACCATTTTTAACGGCTCAGTAAACCATTAAACAATGTATTATTTAGTGAATTATATACACATAACTATCACAAAAGCAAGGGATGATGAAGATAATTCAGGATAGTGGTTACCTCTCAGGATGGGAAAAGGGATTATGACTTTGATGTTTTAGTGCAGGATGGCGGGTTCACAGGTGTTTTTTATCTCACGTTATATGCATATTCCTTTGTATTTATCAAGTATTACATAAAAATGTTTTAAAATGTTTGCTGAACGCACAAATAACTAATGTCCACTATATATTCCCATTTTTCCTGCAAAACGTCCCTGTAAAGGAAAAACACACTCCTGTATGTCTCCCCCATTCTACCACAGTACTTCACTTGACACCCGATGTGTTTTCTATATACAAGAAATTATTCAGCACCACCTGGGTGTCCTATAATTTAACTCATTTCTGACACTACCTACCTGGAGATAGCATCAGATCCCACACGTTAGGGGCTCGGTCTCACAAGCCTGCCTCTCCCCACCACTTTAGACACCAATCCGAAATCCAGGTTGCTCCCTGTGCTTCTGACCAACAAGCTCTAGATCAGAGGGTCCCAACCCCCTCCTGGGGTTTAATTAATTTTCTAGAGTGGCTCACAGAACTCAGGAACTAAGTTTACCCATTAGATTACCAGTTTATCACAAAGGCTATTAAAGGACATGAACAGGGGCGCCTGGGTGGCTCAGTTGGTTAAGCATCCAACTTCCGCTCAGGTCATGGTCTCATGGTTCAGTTCGTGAGTTTGAGCCCCGAAACGAGCTCTGTGCTGACAGCTCAGAGCCCGGAGCCTGCTTTGGATTCTGTGTCTCCCTCTCTCTCTCTCTGCCCCTCCACGGCTCGCGTGAGCACACTCTCTCAAAAATAAGCAAACATTAAAAAAAATTTTTTTAAATAAAATAAAGGATATGAACAGCCAGAAGAGATACATAGAGCAAGGTCTGGAAGGGTCCTGCGCACAGGAGCTTCTGTCCCTCTGGAGTTTGGGATGTGCCACTTCCTGGCACATGGATAAGCTCCTGTTCACCTATTCATAAGCTCTCCAAACCATGACCGTTTGGGGTTTTATGGAGGCTTCATTACATAGGCATGATTGATTAAACATTGGCCACTGGTGGGTTGGTTCCCCTAGCAAGCAGCCATCAAGGTTAGGCACTTTACAAATGAAATCTCATTAACATAAACTCAGGTGTAGCTGAAAGGGTTTTTTATGAATAATAAAAGACACCTTTATTACTTATTCACTTCAGAAATTCCAAACATTTTTGGAGGTCCAGGCCGGAGCTCAATACAACAGTCCTCAGAAAGTTTGGTGGAAAAAGCTTTGGTGAAACTAAGCAGCTCTGACTACTCTGCAATTGTAATTTGGGACACATTATTTAATCCGAGACTCAGTTTCCTCATCTTAAAAAATGAGTTACATGAGATAATGTCCAGAACCTGTCATAGTAAAGATTACATTTGATTTTACTATAGGAAACACGTGAAACCTCTAAGTTAGGCTGAGTGAGAGACTGAGCTGGCATGGGGATCGTGGTTCCAATACCCTGCCATAGCCTTCCCTTTCCTCAGGAATCTGAGCCACCTGAGATCTGGTGCCCAAATAGCTCTAAACAAGGGGAGATTCCAAGTCAGGAACATATCTCAGAAGGCAAGAGGCCAGGACTCTTCCAGGCCCTCGAGGCTGTGGGTGGACCCACAGTAGAAGCCTCCCTAGACAAAGCAAGAAAGGCGCCTCCACAGGGCACACACATTTACCAGCAGGTAGCAATTCTGACTTACATGTTGACTACTGTCCAGACTGGGTGGTCGATTCGTTAGTTGAGTCAAAGGTTTCCGAAAAGGCGACAGGAAACACTCTTTGCTCTGGGTCCCACTGTTGGACTTCTGTTTCTTGGGAGTCTAGAAGAGTATTGGGAAAGGTGAAATCTGGAAGACCACAGAGTTTACCAAAATGACAACTACATTTAACACACTTGTTAAATGCCAGGCATTGTGCTAAACTCTTTACATGTATTATCGTGTATCATCTTCACAGTAATCCTATGATAAATATTTATTATACTCATTTAGCAGGTGAGAAAACCTTAGGTTAATGAGGTTACAGAACTTGTCCAATCTGAAGAAGGGTACCGGATGAAGTGAATGAAGTGAGCCAGTCAGCCCACACCAAGGCAGTGAGGACACTAGCACTGAAAGCATTTTTTAGTAGCAACCAGCCTCAAACAGCAACATTTATGACCCAGCTGCACGAAGTGCCGCCCCAAATTCAAATCTGAGACCCATGTGAGTAACAAGGGGCAGCCTTGTCCCTCACAGGTAGAGGAGCCTCCTGCACACCAGCAATGGTGCAACTACAGAGCAAGACCCCATGGAACTATCAGGCAAGCCTGTAGCAGCTTGCCAAAAGTACTTGAACTTTCAATGATCCTACGAGACACACCTGAAACAAACACGGGGTCTCTTCCCCTCTCACATACAGCCCCTGCCCAAAATTGTCTTCTAGACCTTCCTTAGCTAATCCCTTCCTCCAAAGTTCCAGTGGCCAAGCCCTTCTTTAACTCCTCTCTATCTCTGAAGTACATGCTACATTATCCTGTTGATTTTTATTTATATAGGTCCTGCCCACAGCCAACCCCAGAAAGCCTCAAAAGCAGGCAACAGAGCACAGGACCCAGACTAAAATCAAACTGTACTTGAGTATTAGGAGGGACTAGAAGGGCACCACTCCTCTAATCTAAGCCCAAGTGAGCTCAGGACCCTAAGGCAGGCCCTATAGTATTCTACTATTCTGTGATATTGGGCAGGGGACAAAGAGGAAAAAAAGCAGGCAGCTAGTTGCTATTGGGGAGCCATTTTTTCCCCCAAGGAAGCCAAAAGGCCCAACCCAAGCCCAACTCTTTGGCTTTGAAATATCCTTTTCTATCAGAAAAATTGAGGCTATATTAGATTTTAGTAAGCACCGTGAGAACAAAGATTTTATCTTGTTCAATGCCTGATGATGCAAAGTAAGCACTCATTAAAAGTTTACTGAAGAGGTTTCTGGAGGTGACCAGCTTCATTCCGTGTAACCCCAGAAACCAAGTCCAGGATTCCTTTCTGTCCAAAGAGTCCTGCATCCCACCTGTCCTATACCCCTGTGGGGTAGAGTACTCACCACTGTCCTAGGCTGCCAATCTTCCTCATCACCAGGTCTGCCTTCCGGTTTTCTCTTGGCCAGCTGGCTAGGAGCTAAGCTCTTCCTCTGTAAGGGGAAAATGCAAACTGAGCATCTCCAGAGATCCTGCAGCCTGAGTCCACTAGACCCAGACACAAGGCTCCCCACAGTCTCTCTTATGCCCATACTTACCATCCTGGGCTCAGGATCATAAAATGTCAAGTACCCATCAGCCAAAGATCAAAGGCATCCAACAGCTGGGAATGCAGAAGCAGGGCGGATTAAAGCGGGCTGCTGTATTATTGAAAGCATGAGCTAATTAAAGAGGGCGTGTGGATGGAGGGAATCCAGCCAGGGGCTGGAGTTTGAGCCCAAACTGTGAGAGTGTCGGTCGCCAGTTAGCCAAGGCGGGAGAGCAGGCCAAAGAGGAAGTATCCAAGGAAAGGTGAGTAAAAGTCTGGGATAGAGGGAGGAGGCAGATGGAGTGCCGGATTCGGCAGAGCTGGGATAATGGTCCAAGTGGACGTGACGGCAGGCAGTAGTTGAGGGGGGAAAGTAATCACAGGCCAGGGGAAAGGGGCTGGGGTGAAAAGCTGAGGCCTGGGGAGGGCTAGGCGCTCGACTGCGGAGGGGTTTTTCCCAGGTCTGGAGCGCGGAAGCCAGGCCAGGACTAGGGGAGGTCGAGCAGGGGTCCAGGCAGAACAGGTAAAACACCCAGGCTTGGGAGGGGAATCCCAGGAAGAGCTGGAAAGAGCCGCAGAAGTAAATCCGGGCCCAGGGAGCCCGGCTTAACCTTCCTCTCCACAAAGCGCGCGTTAACAGCCGCCGGGACTCTCCGGACGCGCCAGGCCCAGTGAATCGAACCTCCCGCGGTGCTGCCGCCGCATCACCCATTGGCTGCGTTCGAGGAGTTCGGCGCTCGCGGCCCCAGGAAGGGGGTGGGCCTAGTGCTGTGGTCACCGATGGGCGGAGACTCCGGAGAGTAGACTAAACCGACCTGCTAGGAGGTGGGACTTAGGGGTGACGGGCGGGGCCAACAGTGATGTGCGCAGTTGGGCGAGGTGGGCGGAGCAAGCGGGGCTTGCAGACAAATAAAGTGACATTGGCATCAGACTGGACTGCGGAGGAGTTGCCCCCTGTCGGCAGAAGGCTGGGTATTATGAAAGATGGCACGTGTCTGCACTTCCCCTGTGCTCGACCTGGAGTTGTGGTCCAGGGTCGGAATCAGATCTCGCCCACTCTCTGGATGGGGATAGTCACTCGGCCGGGACTACCTATCACTAGGTCTACTCCGCAGTGATAGAGCCTTCAGGGGAAGTAATTTGTTTGGTCCGGGGTTTCTTGAAGGAAGCTGTTTCTTTGCTAGGCAAAATTAAGTTGGTGGAAGTGTGATTCTTGGAATCAGGCCTGATCCCAGAGACTTACTGATTCAATCTCTCAAAACTTCAGTTTCTGCACATCTAAAATGTGCATTCTATTGGTATCTTCCCCTGAGAAGATACTATGTTCTGTATCTTATTCTGAGAATTAAGTAAATTAGTGTTGAAAGTACTCAACACAGAGGGCGCCTGGCTGTCTCTTTTGGTGGAGTGTGAGACTCGATCTCCGGGTTCAGTTGGATCCCCGGAGTGTGGGTGGGTGTGGAGCCTACTTTAAAAATAAATAAAATAACATCTTTAAAAGTAAATAAAAACAGTGCCAGGCACAACCTAGGTACTCACTAATTATAATAAGGGTATACATAACATTTACTACAAGCACTTCCAAGCTTCTTACATATAATTCATTTAGTGCTCATTACTATGAGATAGGTTTATTATTGCCCCCATTTTATAGGTGAAGAAAACAGGTGCGGAGAAACCAGTAACTTGTCTAAAGCCACATACGTAGTATGTGGTTCCAGAGTCATTGTTCTTAGCCACCATGCTAAGGAGGGTCAGAGCCAGGTTTTGTGGGGCCTAAAGCTTTTGTAAGTACTTGTTGAGACCCTCTAAAATTAGGCACACGTTAAAATTAGGAACACATATTAATATTTACTGAGAATAAAGGAAAAAGTACCCAATTATGGAATCTTGGAAATGTGGGTCCCTTTCTTCTGAAACCTCTTTAGGCAATTAGAAATGCTTCCTGTTGCAGTCTGGTTTCTTCCTAGTTAGAACACTGGTTACAAATCTCTAGTAACTTCCAGCACTCCCAGAGGCTATGCAGACAGGAGTCTAAGGGTCTAAGCTTACCTTTAGCTTGATGGTAAATCTGCCTCTGATGATAATTTTACTATTTGGGCGGTGGAGGGCAATAATGTTTTACTTACTGATTTTTTAAAGTTTATTTATTTTGAGAGGGAACGCACGCACACGGGAGAGGGGCAGAGAGAGGGAGAGAGAGAGAGAATCCCAAGCAGGCTCTGCACCATTAGCACAGAGCCAGATCTGGGGTTCAAACCCATGAACTAAGAGATCATTACTCCAGCGGAAGAGTTGGAAGCTCAACCGATTCGGTCACCCAGGCACCCCTTTACTGATTTGTTTTAAATGTATTTATTTATTTTGAGAGAGAAAGGGAATCTCAAGATCCCAAGAGGGTTCCACGCTGTCAACAGAGCCCCAATGAGGGGCTTAAACCCACTAACCATGAGATCATGACCTGAACAGAAATCAAGAGTGGGTGGCTTAAGCAACTGAGCCATCCAGGCACCCTGTTATTATTTTTTACTTTAGCGATTCTGATAGGTGTGAAGTAATATCTTGTGATTTTAATTTGCATTTCCCTAATTGCTCATAACATTGAACATCTTTACATGGGCTTATTTGACATCCGTATATCCTCTTCAGTGAAATATCTCATATCTTTTGCCCATTTTCTAATTGGATTCTTTGTTTTTTAATGTTGTGTTTTGAGCATGTTTTATATGTTCTAGTCCTTTGTCAGATATGTGGTTTGCAAGTATTTTCTCCCATTCTGTAGCTTTTTTTTTTAATCCTCTTAACAGAATCTATCACAGAACAAGCATTTTTAACTTTGACACAGTATAATTTATCAATTTTTCCTTTTATGGATCATGATTTTGGTGTTAAGTCTGAGAACATTTTGTCTAACCCTAGATCTAACCATAGATTTTTCTCCTATGTTTTTCCTAAAGGTTTTATAGTTTTATATTTTACATTCAAATATGTAATCCACTTTGAATTTCTTTTTTATAACGTAACATTTAGGTACAAATCCACTGTTTTGCCTATGGATGTTCAATTGCTCCAGCACCATGTTAAAAAAAAATCATTAAAGAAGACGATTTAGGTGATACAAACAAACTTAATTTAATACTTCATGAAGTGGACAGTCTCCATTTGGAGAACTGTGAAATGGGACAGAAGGCAGGAAGCATTTATAGGATAAAGAATAAAGAACAAGGAAGAGAAAAATAGAAAATATCTGATTGGCTGGGGTAACATAGTGAAACTTATTTGGGGTGGGAAGGAACAAGGAAATAAGTATAGAGCCCAGAGTTGGCTTGGTGTTTAGAGATTGGCTGAGTGGATGTACTGTGTTTCTGGTCAAGCAGAGCATTTACAGGGACATGAAAGTTATCTAAGTTTCTGTTTGCTGATCTGGCACCCTGGGCAGGATTGGCTCCAACTTGGGCCTAGAAATTTACTTCAATAACCATTTGTTGAAAAGTCTGTCTTGGGGTGCCTGGGTGGCTCAGTCGGTTGAGCATCTGACTTCAGCTCTGGTCATGTCTCGTGATTCGTGTGTTCAGGCCCCATGTTGGGCTCTGTGTACACGGCTCAGAGCCCGGAACCTGCTTCGGATTCTGTGTCTCCCTCTCTCTCTCTGCCCTCCCCTGCTCGCGCTCTATCTCTCTCAAAAATATATAAGCATTAAAAAACATTTTTTTAATTAATTTTTTTTAACATTTATTTATTTTTGAGACAGAGAGAGAGACAGAGCATGAACGGGGGAGGGTCAGAGAGAGGGAGACACAGAATCTGAAACAGGCTCCATGCTCTGAGCTGTCAGCACAGAGCCCGATGCGGGGCTCGAACTCACGGACCGCGAAATCATGACCTGAGCCGAAGTCGGCTGCTTAACCGACTGAGCCACCCAGGCGCCCCCCTTTTTTTTTTTTAAAGAAAGGAAAGTCTGGGGCACATCGGGCTCTGTGCTGGCAGCTCAGAGCCTGGATGGAGCCTGCTTCTGATTCTATGTTTCCCTCTTTCTCTGCCCCTTCCCTGCTTGCTCTCTGTCTCTCAAAAATAATAAACATTTAAAAATTAAAAACAAAAAAAGAAAAGTCTATCTTTCTTCCACTGAGTTGCTTTTGCCCCTTTGCCACAAATCAATTGTGGATATTTGTGTGGTATGTTTCTGGGATCTTTATTCCATTCCATTGATCTATGTGTCTAACCCTCCACCAACACTGCACAGTCTTTTTTTTTTTTTAATTTTTTTTAACGTTTATTCATTTTTGAGAGACAGAGTATGAGCGGGGGAGGGGCAGACAGAGAGGGAGACACATGATCTGAAGCAGGCTCCAGGCTCCAAGCTGTCAACACAGAGCCCTACACAGGGCTCAAACTCACCAAGTGCAAGATCATGACCTGAGCCGAAGTCAGACGCTCAACCGACTAAGCCACCCAGGTACCCCTTCACAGTCTTCATTACTGTAGGTGTATGTAAGTATTGAAACTGAGTAGATTTCTTCCTCCCATTTTATTTTCTTTTTCAAAGCTATGTCGGCTATTCTAGTTCCTTTGCCTTTCCATATAAATTTGAAAATAGTCTTGTCAATGTTTACAAAAAAATCTTGCTATGATTTTGATAGGAATTTAATTAAATCCATATATCAGTTTGTGGAGAATTGACATCTTTACTGGGTTGAAGCTACTAATCCACGAACAAAGTATATCTCTCCATTTATACAGATGTTCTTTTTTTCATTCATCAGCATTGTGTCATTTTCAGTATACACACACCTTGTACATGTTTTTTCACATTTACACCTAAGTATTTCTTTCTTTTTTCTCTTAATTGTAAACAATATTATATTTTTATTTTCAGTAGCCATGTGGTCATAGCTAGTATATTGACTTTTTTCTTTTTCTTTTTTTTTTTAAGTAGGTTCCATGCCCAGCATGGGCTTTAACTCATGACTCTGAGATCAAGACCTGAGCTGAGATCCAGAGTTGAACACTCAACCAATTAAACCACCCAGGCACCCTAACTTTTTTTAAAGTAATCTCTACACCCAATGTGGGGCTCAAACTCACAACCCCAAGATCAAGAGTTGCATTCTCTACCAGTTGATCCAGCCAGGTGCCCCAAAATGCAATTGGTTTTTTATGTTTATTTTATATACTGTGACCTTGATGAACTTACTTGTTCTAGGTTTTTTGTAGATTCCTTGGGATTTTCACATAGACAATCTTGTCATCTACACACAAGGACAGTTTTATTTCTCTTTCTAGTGTGTATGCCTTTTAGTTCCTTTTCTTGCCTTATTGCACTGGCTTAGAACTTCCAGCACCATGTTGAGTAAGAGTGGTCAAAGAAGACATCCTTGTCTTGTTCCCAACTTAAAACAATCTTCGACCATTATGCTTTTGTTGATGCTTTTTAACAAGTTGAAGAGTACCCCTCTATTCCTATTTGAGGTTTTATAATGAATGGCTTTTGAACTTTGTCAAGTTCTTTTTCTGTGTTAATTAATACAATCATGTGATTTTTCTTTTTAAACTGTTAATATGGTGATCTTCGAATATTGAACTGGACTTGCATCCCTGAAATCAATTCTGTCATAATGTAAAATTCTTTTTATATATTATTGAATTCTATTTGCTAATATTTTCTTAAGGACTTTTACATCTACATTCATGAAGGATATTAGTCTGTGGTGTGTCTTTTTTTGTACTGTTTTTGTCTGGTTTTGGTATCAGGGTAATACTAACTTTATAAAATGAATTGAGAACTGTTCCCTTCTCTTCTATTTTGTAGAAGAAATTGTGTAGAATTGGTGTTAATTCTTCTTTAAATGCTTGGTGGAATTCTTCAGTGAAACCATCTGTACTGGGGATTTCTTTTACGCGAGTTTTTAAGTTATGAACTAAATTTCCTTAATAGTTATTGGATTACTCAATTTTTTTAATGTTTATTTTTGAGAGAGAGAGAGCATGAGCAGGGGAAGAGCAGAGAGAGAGGGACACAGAGAATCTGAAGCAGGTTCTGTACTATCAGTGCAAAGCCCAATGGGGAGCTTGAACCCACGGACTGTGAAATCATGACCTGAGCCGAAGTTGGATGCTCAACCAACTGAACCACCCAGGCGCACCAGGGACTATTCAAATTCTCTATTTCATATTGAATAAATTGTGGTAGTTTGTATTTTTTGAGGAATTGGTCCATTTTGTTTAAGTTGTTGACTTTATGTGTGTAGAGTTGTTTGTGGTATACCCTTACTGTGTTTTTTATGTCTATAGGATGTATAGTGATATTCACTGTTTCATCCCTAATATTATTAATTTGTGTCTTCTCTTTTTGTTCTTCATAAGTCTTGCTGGAGATTTATCAATTTTATTGATCTTTTCAAAGAAACAACTCTTTGTTTAATTGATTTTCTCTATTTCTGTTTTTGTTCTGTGTTTACTTAGGTTCTGCATTTGTTTTTTTTGGCACCCTTTAATCACAGGGCCAAACTAATGACCAAAGTTTACATCTCCTCTGCAATCCAGCTTTCATAGGCATGTGAAAATCATATTACAAACCATACAACTAATCCCAAGTCTATACCCCCAACCACTTCCTTTATTTAACCACACATCAAACCAATATTTGCCCTACCCTAAATCAACTGGGGCCAGGTACCAGACAACCAGAGGCAGCTCTTATGCCCTAGAGCCCACCAGAATTATTCAAATTAAACAATCCTTAACTATTTACCCCAACATGCCCTACATTTCCATGGAAACTCCAGTGAAGACTATGGCCTATTCTTTCCCTTTGCTCCTTTCTGCCTCTGATTGACACTGGTGCTTCCCCCATGGTCCTGCATGGTGAGCTGTGCTTCTTGTTCTATGGGAATTATGAATAGTAACATTAAACTTTTCTTTTAGTGGCATTGACTTCTCTGTATTATCAGTCACCTTTATAAATTAAGACCTGTTAATCAGTTTTCAACTTTACTGTTTTCTGTTCTTGTCTTTATTATTTACTTCTGCCTTCATTGCATTATTTTGCTCTTCTTTTTCTAGATGCTTGAGGTAGAAATGTATTGATTTGAGACTTTTCCTCTTTTCTAATGTATCCAGGAGTGCCTGGATGGCTCAGGCAGTAAAGCATGTGACTCTTGATCTAGGGGTCATGAGTTCAAGCCCCACATTGGGCATGGAGCCTACTTAAAAAACATTTTAATGTATGCCATAACTTTCCCTCTCCACACTGCTGTAGCTGTGTCCCACAAATTTTGATATTTTGTATTTTCATTTTCATTCCATTCAATATATTTTTTTCCTTGAAACTTCCTCTTTGACCAATAGATTATTTAGAAATGTGTTTAGTTCCAAGTATTAATAAATTTTGTTATCTGTTACTGATTTCTAGTGATTCCACTGTGACTAGAGAATACACTCAATATGATTTCAATTTTTTTTGTTATTGAAATTTGTTTTATGGCCCAGGACATGTCTTGGTATATGTTCAGTGTGTGCCCTAAAATAACGTATATTTCAATGTTGTTTGTTGGATTGTTATGCCATGTCCATTAGATCCTGTTAGTTGACAATATTATTATTTCTAATATTTTTGCCCATTTTCTGTCTAGTTCTGTTAGAGAATGGTGTTAAAGTCTCCAACTACATAGGCATACCTCATTTTATTGAGCTACACTTTACTGCACTTGGTAAATATTGAGTTTTTTACAAATTGAAGGTTTCTTGCAATCATGTGTCAAGCAAGTCTATCAGTGCCACCTTTCCAACAGCATTTGCTCACTTCATGTCTGTTACATGTTTTTAATTCTCTCAACATTTCAGACTGGGTGAGGATTTCAGCTTTTGTCCACTGCTAGAGACAAAATTTGGAGTCAAAGTCTAGCCAAGTTAGCTTCCTGCTAAAACAAAAACCATTCTTCAAAGGAACATAACAGAATTCAGAATTCTAAAACATATCATTCCTAGTGCCCAGCATCCAACAAAAAATAGTAGACATACAAAGAAACAGGAAATGTGACTCACAAGTCAGTTAATAAAAACCTCCCCAAGGGGTGCCTGGGTGGCTCAGTCAGTTAAGTGTCTGACCCTGGATTTTGGCTTAGGATCTCATGGTTTGTGAGATCAAGCCCTGCATCAGGCTCCAAGCTGACAGTGCAGAGCCCGCTTGGGATTCTCTCTCTCTGTTCTCTCTGCCCCTCCCCCAGTTGTGAGCAGGCACATGTGCTCTCTCTCTCTCCAAATAAATAAACTTAAAAAATAAAAATAAAAATGAAAACCTCCCCCCAGATGACACAGGTATTAAAATTAGCAGACATGAATTTTAATGCAGCTGTTATTAATAGTTTCAAAGACAAAAAGGAAAATGTATGCACATTAGATACCTCTACATACCTATTAAAAGAGCTCAAATTTAAAAAGACTGACAATATTAAGGGTTGCTGAGGATGCAGAGCAACTGAAACTCACATACATTGCTTTTGGAATGTAAAATGGTAAGGCACTGGCAGTGTCTTACAAATTTATACTTGCTATATAACTTATCCATTACACTCCTAGGTATTTCTTCAAGAGAGATATTTATTCAAGAAATACATGCTTAAAAAAAAAGTTGACAAAAAGTCTTGTACATAAATGTTCACATAATCGTAATTCAGAGCAAAAAAAAAAAAACTGGAAACAACTAAAATATCCATCAATAGGTGAATGGATTAACAAATAGTGGTATATTCATACAATGGAATACTTCTCAGCAGTACCAAGTAACAAACTCTTGATAAATACAACATGTATAAATCTTAAAAACATGATGCTGAACAAAAAAATACAGACATGAAAGATTAAAAATTTATTATTCTACTTATATGAAATTTTGAAACAAGAAGCAACTAATCTTGATTGACACAAAGCAGATCTGTGGTTGCTTGGAACCAGGGTAGGAGAGAGCCTAACTAACTGCAAAGGGGCAGGTGATACATTTTGGAAAGGATAAAAATGTTCTATGTATTGATTGTAATAATGATTACGTGCATGTATACATTGTCAAAACTCATCAAACTATATACTTAAAATAGGTTCATTTTCTTATATGTAAATTATACCTCAATAAATTTTAATTTTTTTTTTTAAATAATATGAAGGCGAAATAAATACAAGTTCAGGTCAACAAAAACAGAGAATCACCACCACCAGACTTGTGCTACAAAAAATGCTAAGGAAATTTCCTTAGACTAAAGGAAAATTACACCAAATAATCTGTAGGAAGGAATGAAGATCACCAGAAATGACAAATAGGTGGGTGTGGTAGGAAGAATAATGGCCTATCAAAGATGTCCTTGGCTTCATCTCCAGAATCTGTGAATATGATAGGTTACCTGGCAAAGGAAAACTAAGGTTGCAGAGGGAATTAAGGTTGCTAATCAGATGACCTTGAGACGGAGAGATCATCTGGATTATCTGGTCCAAAGAAATCACAAGTATCCTTATAAATGGAAGTGGGAGGCAGAAGAGTCCGTGTCAAAGAGCAGATGCCCTCTAGAACCTGGCAAAGGAAAGGAAACAGTTTCTCCCCTAGAGCATCCAGAAAGAACGCAACCTGGCTGGCACCTTGATTTTAGCCTGAGACTCATTTCATACTTCTGACCTCCAAAACTGTCTGACCTCCCAAACTGTAAAGTAGTAAGTCTGCATTGTTTTATACCACTAAGTTTGTGGTAATTTGTTACAGTAGACATAGGAAACTAATACTGTGGTTTAATATAAAAATCTGGCTTAAATTTTTTTTCTTCTGTTAATCTCTTTAAAATGCTTATTACATGTTAAAATGAGCACTATAAGTCATATTCTGCAGTTAACAACACATGTTGATATAGTACATCTGACTACAGTAGCTCAAAAGACGGGACCAAAGTTGGAAAATGGACCCACACTGCTGCAAGATTTCTATGTTTTATGTAAAGGAGTAGAATACCTATTCTATCAATCAGTGAGGGAGGGGTGTTAAAAATCTCTAAATAGGGGGGCACCTGGCTGGCTCAGTAGGAAGAGCATGTGAATCTTGACCTCAGGGTCATGAGGTTGAGCCCCACGTTGGGTGTAGAGATTACTTACAAATAAATAAGTAAATAAACAAACTTAAAAAACAAAACTCCAAATAGGATTGTGAATTTGGTTTATCTCCTTTTACTTCTGCCGATTCTTCTCTTCACATAATTTGCAAGCTTTTTTATTAGGTGCATACGTGGCTTACATGTAAACCACGTATGTATTGATCCTTTTATCATTGTGAGATGTCTCTCTCTTTCTCTAGTAATTCTCCTTGTCTTAAATTTATTTTGCCTGATATTTCCTTGGATCAGCGTTTGCATGGGATATTTTTTCCCATAGTTTTACTTTCAAGTTATTTACATCTTTGTATTTAAAATGCATCTCGTGGGGCGCCTGGGTGGCGCAGTCGGTTAAGCGTCCGACTTCAGCCAGGTCACGATCTCACGGTCTGTGAGTTCGAGCCCCGCGTCAGGCTCTGGGCTGATGGCTCGGAGCCTGGAGCCTGTTTCCGATTCTGTGTCTCCCTCTCTCTCTGCCCCTCCCCCGTTCATGCTCTGTCTCTGTCTGTCCCAAAAATAAATAAAAACGTTGAAAAAAAATTAAAAAAAAAAATAAAATGCATCTCGTGTAGACAACATATATTTGGATGTTGCTTTTTTATTCAGACTTACAGTCTCTGTTGTTTTTTTTTAATTTTTTTTAACGTTTATTTATTTTTGAGACAGAGAGAGACAGAGCATGAACGGGGGAGGGTCAGAGAGAGGGGGAGACACAGAATCTGAAACAGGCTCCAGGCTCTGAGCTGTCAGCACAGAGCCCGACGCGGGGCTCCAACTCACGGACCCGCGAGATCATGACCTGAGCCAAAGTCAGCCGCTTAACTGACTGAGCCACCCAGGCGCCCCTAGTCTCTGTTTCTTAATTGCAGTGCAATTATAAGTGCAGTTACACTGTAAGACTGCCATTTGCTATTTGTTTTCTATTTGTCTAATCTGTTGATGGAAAAAGCAGATAAAAATTCATCAAGGATATACTAAACCAATACTATCAAATACTTTGACTTAATTGACATTTACATAACATCATACACAACAATTGCAAAATGCACATTCTTTTCAAGGGGCTATGGAAATTCACCCAGAAAGGTCATATTCCGGACCATAAAAAAGTCCCAATAAATTTTGAAAAATTGATACCTTACAGAGTATATTTTCTGGACTTAAATTAGAAATCAATAACAATAAGCTTTCTAGAAAGCCCCAAGTGGGGCACCTGGGTTGCTCAGTGGTTAAGCATTTGACTGATGATCTCGCGGTTCATGAGTTCAAGCCCCACATTAAGTTCTGTGCTGACAGCTCAGAGCCTGGAGCCTGCTTCCAATTCTGTGTCTCCCTCTATCTCTGTTCCTCCCCACTCAGGCTCTGTCTCTCTCTCACAAAAATAAATAAAGATTATAAAAATTTTTTTAAAAATAAAAAGCCCCAAGTATTTGGTAAGCATTATACTTCTAATTAACTCATAGGCCAAAGAAGAAATAGCAAAGGAAATCACAAAACACTTTTAACTGAATGATAATAAAATATATAAAAAATGTGTGGTGTGTAAGTAAATCAGTGCTTAGAAATTTATAGCTTATATTATAAAGGCAGGCTTAAAAAATCAATTATCTAAGTTTTCACCTAAAAAACTAGAGAAAGATGAACAAATTAAACCCAAAATAAAATAAGGGAAATAAAGATTAGAGTAACATTTGATGAAGTACAAAACAAACAATAGAGAAAATTAACAAGGCCAAAAGTTGGTTCTTTAAAAATATTTATAAAATGGGTAAATGCCAAGCAAGATTGATCAAGAGTAAAACAGGGAAGCACAAATTATTTATATCAAGTATGAAAGAGAGGATATGACTACAGATTTTACAGACATCAAAGGATAATACAGAGAGGATTCTGGGAAGATGATGGCACCGGTGACACCATAGTTTTTCTATCTCTTCAGATCCCCACATAAAAACCGACGCAGGGACTAGAGAGTAAAATTAGAAAGAAAAAAACATGGACAACATTTACAACAAAATTTGGGGACCAAGCTATCTCCACAGCCCCCAAATATAAGCAAGTAGGAGCAAACCACCAACAGCCACCAGACCTATACAGGATCAGCATCTGCAAGAGAAAGAAGAAAATAAAGGAATGGCCTCTGACAGAATAAGAACAGGAGAACCCGAACAAGCCTATAGGTACTCACTGAAATCAAGACAGGCCGTTTGAGAACAGTAAATGAAATGAGGGATCTGCTGTCTAAAATAGCAGGTGAGTGCAGAGGGCCTGCAGTGAGAAGCTCTAAGGGGCTGGGGCAGGTCTGGCTCCTATGAACTGTCAAAACTGACCCACCAGGGCTGCCTTCTAGTACCCTGCCCCACACTGAGGAGAAGTTGCTTGGAGTTGAATCAAAATGTATTAGGATGGGGACAACACTTGTGCGCACATGCTCTCTCTCTCTCTCAAATTAATTAAATAAATACATACATAAAAACATAAAATTTTAAAAAAGGTTGTATGCCCTCCAACTGAGCCAGCCAGGCACCCCTAAAATGATTGAACTGTAAAGAAAATGAAAAAAATCCTTTGGGCATCTGAACACACATACCCCATACACACAAAAAATTAAATGATCATTAGACTTCAATAGTAACACTTTATGCCAGAAGAAAATGAACATTTAAGAGACTCAAGATAGAAAAGTGTGAACCTAGCGAACAGACTTTATAAAGGGCACAAACCTATCAACATGAAAGATCTCAAAGAATACTGTTGTCAAGTGCCCTACCTGGGGAATCTGACCAGAAATTAGCTACAAGGGCACTTGGGTGGCTTAGTTGGTTGAGTGTCTGACTCTTTATTTCCATTCAGGTCATGACTCATGGTGGTTCACGAGTTCAAGCCCCACTGACAACACAGAGCCTGCTTGGGATTCTCTCTCTCCCTCTCTCTGCCCCTACCCCCTTTGTGCTCTCGCTCTCTCTCTCTCTCTCTCTCTCTCACACACACACACACACACACACACACGCACAATAAATAAATTTTTAAAAAAAGAAGAAGAAAAAGAAAATCAGCTTCAGACAACCAAAGTGAGTAGAATGACTTAAAGACTAGAGATGAGTATTAATTATAAGATTACTTGTGGAACTAAAACTATATAAGGGCTAAGAAGAAGAAAATACAGACTTACTACAAAGTTTTTTAATGTAGAGAATGGGAAACGCATTTGCAAAATACTTCCTTAATGTTTTCAGTAATCACATCAGTGGTAGTATTAATATTGTTATTCTGAGAAATCTTGCCATTTGCAACTACATGGATGGAACTGGAGGGTATTATGCTAAGTGAAATTAGTCAGAGAAAGACAAAAATCATATGACTTCACTCATATGAGAACTTTAAGAGACAAAACAGATGAACATAAGGGAAGGGAAACAAAAATAATATAAAAACAGGGAGGGAGACAAAACAGAAGAGACTCATAAGTATGGAGAACAAACAGAGGGTGACTGGAGGGGTTAAATGGGTAACGGGCACTAAGGAATCTACTCCTGAAATCATTGTTGCACTATATGCTAACTAATTTGGACGTAAATTTTAAAAAATAAAAAATAAAATTAAAAATAGTTATTCTGAGAGTGCTTTGTATAGGAGATAAAAGAAATGAGTAATTATGGATTATTCTAATTCTATTATCACCTGTGTCCTTGAAAATCAGGATTCTTGGTACAGAAAAAAGAAGCTAGACAAGAAATTGAGTAAAAGCTCTTTAATCTTGAATTTGAAGCGAAAGTATCAATATGTACTCATGAGGTATTTCACCATATGTATGTTTGTGCGTACATGTATATATGTATGTGTATGTGCGTGGGTGTATACAGTATACAGTTGACCCTTGAAAAACACAGGTTTGAACTATGCAGGTCCACCTATACCCGGATTTTGTCTTTACAAATACAGTACAGTGCTGTAATTATATTTTCTCTTCCTTATGATTTTCTTAATAACATTTTTTTCTCTAGCTTTATTGTAAGAAAAATATATAACATACAAAATATGTATTAATCAACTGCTTATATTATTGTTAAGGCTTCCAGTCAACAGTAGACTATTAACAGTTAAGTTTTAGTCAAAAGTTACATGTGGATTTTCAATTGTGCTGGGGGTCAGTGCCCCTAACCTATGCCATTATTCAAGGGTCAACTGTACTATTTTCTCTACTTGTGTCTATGTTTTAAATTTTATGTGATATAAAACAAAAAGTAACTGCAAGTGATTAAAAGACATTAAATATATTAAAAACTACAAATTCACAATAATAATTTAAAGTGAGAGCAAAACAAAATCATCGAACTCTAAGTTGCTAGGGGATCAATTCTCTACTTTAAAAGGGATAGATAAGGGAAGAGATTTAAGCATTCATCTTGCTATTCTAGTATAAACTTTATTTTAGGTTAACCAAATGGTCCTAGAGGATGTAATGGTCCTAGAGGATGTGAAAAAGGTTTTATGTGTAGAATTAGAATAACAGGGAATAATATTACTAGAAAAGGCATCATTTTGTAATCTCTAATAAAATAACCAATTTATAAAATGGTCATTAATAGATGTTAAAACAATTTGCCAAAAAGTTGACAGGAATTTTATGACACAGAATCAGGCTATCACCACCTGAAAATGGAAGGAGCCATTTCAAACCTGAAATGGCCAGGGGAAGAGAGCCGTCCAAGTGGGAATACCTGTGCTCCTGTGTAAGTGAAAAGGAAATGTTTATTGTATTAAATCACTGAAATGTGGGGCAACGTGTTATGGAAGTTAGCTTATTGTAAAATAATACCATTTATATATATATATATTACAACATATAAGCGCACAATTATCTATTTTTTTAAAGATACAAACATATCCGAACACATACTAAACACATCAGAGTATATGCCTAGGTCAGGAAGAGGAATGAGAACAGGGATCAGGGATCAAAAGAAGAAAATAAAGCAATAAAGGGGCCTAATATCAACTGAGGATGAGAGTTCATCACGCTATGAGGAGCATGGTTTAACTTATTAAGGAATAAAAACTAATTTAAAAAGGAGAGAACAAATCTACCCTTTCTAAAGAGAGCCCAGCCTAGTTCGCTGGTAATTACCTTCCGCCGTGCACAGAATGGTTCTGGAGAGGAGGCAGTGTTGAAGACAGAGCTTGCTGGAACCCTCCACCATGTTCACTAGGAGAGTGTCAAGCCTGAAAATTCCCTAAACTGAGAATTTCCCCCTTTAATCTCAGCTCTGCCTGGTAGTGATGATGGCAAGAGGCACTTGCCATTCTCCAGACATGGGGCCTGGACCTGGCCACCTTCCCCTTGGCCACCACTTTCCCACCACCCTTCACTCCAGGCTGAGGGAGGCTGGACAAAGCATACAGGCTCATTCTGGGCCTGGGTGCATCCATCTGCCCACCTTCCATCTCTGCCTTTGGTAGGCTGAATAATGGTTCTTAGTCCAAAGATGTTCATTTTCTGATCCTCAAAACCTGTGAATATTTTACCTTTTGTGACAAAAGGGACTTTGAAGAGGTTAAATTAAGGATTTTGACATGAGGAGATGATCCTAGATCATCGCAGTGGGCCCAATATAATCATAAGCATATGTAATCACAATATAATCCTCAAAAGACAGAATTAGAGAAGATGAAAGAATGGAAGAAGAGGTCAGAGGAGAGAAGATGCTATCCTGTTACCTTGAAGATAGAGGAAGGGGCCATGAACCAAGGAATGCAAGCAGCCTCTAGAAACTAGAAAAGGCAAAGAAATGGATTCTCCCCTAGCGTCTCCAGAAGGAATACAGACTTTAATTTAGCCCAGTGAAACTGATTTCAGACTTCTGACCTCCAGAACTGTAAGATGCTAAATTTGTGTCATTTTTTTTGTTTGTTTTTTGTTAGTTTTTATTATTTATTTTTAAATTTTATTTTTTATTTTTTAAAATTTACATCCAAGTTAGCATATAGTGCAACAATGATTTCAGGAGTAGATTCCTTAATGCCCCTTACCCATTTAGCCCATCCCCCTCCCACAACCCCTCCAGTAACTCTGTTTGTTCTCCATATTTATGAGTCTCTTCTGTTTTGTCCCCCTCCCTGTTTTTATATTATTTTTGTTTCCCTTCCCTTGTGTTCATCTGTTTTGTCTCTTAAAGTCCTCATATGAGTGAAGTCATATGATATTTGTCTTACTCTGACTAATTTCACTTAGCATAATACCCTCCAGTTCCATCCACATGGTTGCAAATGGCAAGATTTCATTCTCTTTGATTGCCGAGTAATACTCCGTTGTGTATATATACCACATTTTCTTTATCCATTCATCCATCGATGGACATTTTGGCTCTTTCCATACTTTGGCTATTGTTGATAGTGCTGCTATAAACATGGGGGTGCATGTGTCCCTTCGAAACAGCACATCTGTATCCCGTGGATAAATGCCTAGTAGTGCAATTGCTGGATTGTAGGGTAGTTCTATTTTTAGTTTTTTGAGGAACCTCCATACTGTTTTCCAGAGTGGCTGCACCAGCTTGCATTCCCATAAATTTGTGTCGTTTTAAGCCAATAAGTTTGTGGTAATTCATGATAGCAGCAAGAGGAAACTAGCATACTAGCCCTGCTGCTAGGCAGCATAACCTGTTCTCCCAAGGGAGTAAGGTCTGTGACATTGGGGAGTGGGGAATCAAAGACTTCTGGGAAGCCCCTGCAGCCAGACTGACCCAGGTTCCTATTATAGTTGATTTATTACCTATCTCACCATGAACATATATCTAAGCAACAATACATGATTAATAATGCATTATTTAGAGGGTTGCTAAGAATTAAATAGAATAATATTTATATTACCTACTATGACCTAATTAGCTACTTTTTAAAAAACAAGTCATATCTCCTTGTGGGTTTACACACATTCGTTCTTCCATTCATTCAACAGGTGTCACTGAACACCAAGTAGTGCCTGGAACCCATACACACAGTGAGCCTGTCTGCTACAAGCTCCAAGCATTTCTCATCTAAGCTGCCACCGAGCTTCCAATCAGTCCAATACTCAACCTTACTGCTCCATCCTAAATGCAGGCTCTTACACTTGCCCACTCCCAAGGTCTCATAACTCCTCGATGGGCTCATCCTGTCAGCACCACCCTTTACCCTCCCGGGCATTGTTTTTTCAGCTTCCAGGAGCAGTCTCATCTCTGCCTTTACCCAGTTGTACCTATCCAACTGTGCTGTACTCCCTAGACCTGCGGAGCTCCCCAACTCCACAGGATCCATCCGGATTTCCTAATTTCAAAGCTCCCCACCCCCACCTTACTTCTAACCTCCAGGTCTGAAATGCTGAGCTCTCCCTCCATAATGTCTGGGCCTACTGGCCCTCCCTAGGAAAAGGGTTTGTCCAGGATGATTTTTCTTATATCTGCAGTCCAGATTCATGCAGCTTTTACCTAGTCGAGGTCCAAGGTTCTCTTTCCTCAGAGCCTATAGCACTTTCTCTAAACCCTGAGCTGCCTCTCTAGAATAGGATTAAGAACCTAAATATTAACACAAGGAAAAATTGCTTTCTGTCCTTTGGGTGGTGTTAACTGGGTGGAATGGGGGAACAGTCTAGCCAAGTGACGGCACTGTGGGCAGACAGACAAGAAATCTGGGTTCTCTAGAGTCTTGCCTTGGATCCACAATGGGTGACACTGGGCAAATCTCTGCCCTCTCTAGGTCTGTCTCTCTAGCTTGTCTGTGCACTGAAGGTCCAGTGTTCTGTAAGGCTATACTTGAGCTTTGAGATTCTAGGCAGCTACCCCGGCTATGGCACACAATGGCCACAAGAGGGCGCACACCCTCTTCAGCTCAGAAGTTTGTAGCCTAACCAAACAAGTAAGCTTCAAAAAAGAACACAAAGCTTCTAAGTGAAAAGGAGTTTACCCGAGGCATGCTACAAAATGGCAACAGAGTAGGAACCGGAGAAGGGCATTTGAACTGCCACCCTAAGGGGAAGTCAGGAGCCCCAAGACCAGAAGAGGTGTTAAGGAGAGGGCTGGTAAGTAGCAAAGGAGGAAAGGCTAAGAATATGCTTTAGAGATTTTGATCACTTTGAGGGGATGGGAGAAGAGCGGGTCCTTAGGGGGGAGCTATGGAATGAACACATTGCCCCAAAAGGACTGGGGTGGGAGTTGCAGAACAAAACTTGAGAAATTTAGGGAAAGTGCAGATTAACTTGTCTTCTTTCCCTTCTCCAGCATAGAACAAAAGGTAGAGAAATTGCAGGAGTTATTATAGCACTTGGGGAAGCTCCTCCTCCAGGGTGGAAGGCACAGCAAATAGGCAAGGATCACCTGACATCCTTTTCTCTCTTTTTTGCCTTCCAATGATTAGTTTCAGGCCCCAGGAAAAACAAAGACCAACATATAGGCAGTTAGTTGGGGTTCAAAGGGTTAATCTCCAAGAATTCATTCTCTGACATCAGCCACAGCCCTTCTTTCACAACTGCACCCCCCCCCCACTACCCCCACTTGTCCTCTCCTTGGGCCCCAGGTTGGCAGCCTCCTTGAATTCCTTCTTTGCTGTAATTCACTAGGACCTTAGGACCTAGGCTCAGAGCCAGTTCCCTGCTCCCACCTCAGGTCCCAGGGGTCTAGGGCTTGCTCTAAGGGAGGAAGGAAAGCAGCCTTCCCCTCTATCTCTGCCCCTCATAGGATGTGGGGCTTAGGACCAAAGAGCCTCTGTCTTTCCCTGCCACACCCCCACACTCCCATTGTAACCCAGACAAGGAGATTTCTTGTGTCTCAGCCTCTGGCAGGCATCCTTGTGACCAAATGGTAGAAGGTCCGGGGCAGGATGGGGGAAGGGAAATCACAGGATCAGAGAAGACACCTCCCCTCTTTGGAAATTATATACACCCCCAGAGCTCTTCAAGCTTCTTCTCCCTCTGATTCCCATCAGCAATGGGGAGAGAGGGGGGTAGATGGGGGACTCATCTGCATATAAAAGGCCGGAGGCCCTGAAGAAGTGGAAGTGGAAACTGAGAAGGTGTGGAGACACAAAGGCTAAACCTCCTGGCAGACAGATTTGGAGCCAGAATACAAAAATGGGGGCAACCCAGGGAAGGGGTAAGACAGGGGACTGGCAGGGCAGGCCAAACAAACTTTTGAGAGCCGTGGGTAGAGGCCCCTGAATTTCCCTCCCTAAAAGCACAGATGTAGGAATACTGGCATCAGATAGGGATGCGGTCACAGAGGAAGTGAGACCCCCTAGAACAAAATGAGAACACCCAATTTAAAAAGTAAGAACCTTTCTGAAAAGGAACACAAACATCTGACAGTGAGAAGCTTTCCTACCAGGAGGGGTGATATGATCCCCCTAGCAAGAAGTAACGGTATGGAGAATAAATGGTGTGGTCTCACTTAGCAGCAGGGGCTCAGACAACCCTATACTGCCCTATCACCACTAAGAGACTGGTACAGAGGAAAGTCTATTCCATCCTGGCAGGAAATGACATCACTCACCAGACAGGAAGGGATGGTTCTACCAACCCCAGAGGCTTCTAGGAGGGCCAATCCATGGAAGGTTGGCCCTGAATGTCCATGTCCCTCCACAATTCTCCATCCTGGCCAAGAGGAGGGCCAAGACTCCTAGATGTTGGGTGAGGTAATTACACCCCCATCTCTTCATCAGTGATCTCCTGCGGGTCCTAAATCCCTCAAATCCTTACGTAGTTGCAGGGGGAAGGGGAAGAGATACTATCACACCAGAAGCTACAGGTCAAGCCTCTAGAGTCATTGTATCTATGTAAATAGCTCTAGGGTCCCAATAATTGAAGGATAAAAGCAGAGCCTCCTTAGGGGCCAGAAGGATGGTAAGGCCAGGTTTCCACGGTAACTGGATTTCAATGCAGCCTCCTCCTAGACCCAGAATAAGGGAGAATAAATTTCTAAGGAGACCAGGACCTAGTGATGAAAGAGTTATAGAAATATGAAAGGACGGGAAAGTTATTACAAGAAGGTCACATCATCCTGGCACTGCCCCCAATACCAGTGGGCCTCAAAGCCAAGCTTAACACTTTCATCCTCTAGTGGTTCAGGAGGTCCACCTTGGAGCCCCTCCCCTGGGGGCTTCCATACAGCCCTCAAGTTCCCTAGCCTGGTGGCTGTCAGGTCCACCTCAGTCCTGGCCCTGTCCCCACTGGGTATAACCTTTGCCCAGTCCATCTCAGGACGGGGAGCCCCAGGGGGGCCCTGTTCATCCATCTCGCTGGGGGCCACCGTGTCTAGGAAACTGCCGATGGAGACACTGTCCAGCCGGTCAGTGGAGCTGGTGTCTGGCAGGCTGTCCCAGCTGCCTCGCCTTGAGCGGCCTGGACTCCCGCCTGTCAGACTATATTGGCTGCTGGTGAGGCTGCTGCAGTGGCTGGTCAATGTCCCCCGCTCCTCCAACAGCCAGCGCACAGCCTCGATGCCCTCATTCAAAGTCACCAGCTGCTGCAGGATCTTCACATCGATGGCTCGCAGGTAAGCCTGGGGGAGTAGGAGAAGGAATCAGTCTGAGCTTCAGAGCCATGGGTTTCCCAAATGTTTCTAGAGACCCCACTTTGTGGTCCAACCAACCATGCCTCAATTTTAAGAAGCATGGGAATGGAAGTATGGTTGATTTAGAGTGTGGGCTTTAGAAGCAGACAGATTGCAGTTGTTGTTTTTAAAATTTTTTTTTAACGTTTATTTATTATTGAGAGACAGAGCGTGAGCGGGGGAGGGGCAGAGAGAGAGAGGGAGACACAGAATCAGAAGCAGGCTCCAGGCTCCGAGCTGTCAGCACAGAGCCCGATGCGGGGCTCGAACTCATGAACCGTGAGATCATGACCTGAGCCGAAGTCGGACGCTCAACAGACTGAGCCACCCAGGCGCCGCAGATTGCAGTTTAAAATCTCAGTTCTGGGGGCACCTGGGTAGCTCAGTCCGTTAAGCATCCGACTTCATGATCACACAGTTCATGAGTTCAATCCCCGCATCAGGCTCTGTGCTGACAGCTCAGAGCCTGGAGCCTGCTTCAGATTCTGTGTCTCCCTCTCTCTCTGTCCTTCCCCCATTCACACTCTGTCTCTCTCTTTCTCTTTCAAAAATAAACGTTAAAAAAAAATTTAAGTATTCAACACGGTGCGTGACACAGAGTTAGGTCTCACTAAATGTTTAGTATCGAAATCCGATCCCACTGAGATTTGAACTTCATAGAATAGGGCATTAACTATTGAACCAGTCCAGAATCAAAGAATAACCTGATAGGGAGTCTGGTGTTAATTAGGAAGTAGACTGAGCCAAAAGGAGGCAGGAGCTGGGGAATAAAGAGGGAGCTCACCTGGCCCCACAGTCCCTTCAGGGTGTGGGTAGCAGTTGTTCAAAGGGTCAGAATCCTGTTGGCTACAGATGCAGGGCTTCTCTTCACCACACACTAGTCTAGGGTGTCTGCACTGGGAGTAAATCTGACTTACCAGGTAATCTTTAGGTCCCTCCCACCTCAGATCCCCTAAGTTATCTTCAGCAAATACCAATCTGAATCTGTCCCTCCCCTGCTCAAGAAACTTTCTGGGCTTTGCACAACTCTTAGAGAATAAAATCTAAATATTTTAGCAGCAGGCATTCAAAAGCTGTCATAATACATCCCGTGCCTGTCTCTCCAGCTTCACTTTTAGCATACTTCCCTGGAAGCCCCCCAGTCCTGTCACACATGACTTCCTGATTTCATATTTATTTAATTTTCCTTTTAGGCAAAGTAATGGATGCACATAGATTAAAGACGCAAAGAGTTCTGTGAGATTTATCATGAAAGTAACAGTCCCCCATCCTAATCCTAAATCTTTCTTCCCAGAAACAACCATTATTCATTTTTTATCTGCTTATTTTGGTACTTAGATTCTAATCTCCAAATAACATTCCACTTACTGACTTTTAAGTTTTAGGTGTTTTCTATTGCCTTCCCATACGATAGAAGGTTAAGGATTTAACTTTTTCATCCTACTCCCCGATCCTCTGCCATACAGACAACTTTCTCTCTGTATTCCAACATACGCGATAAAATGAATTATTCAGTATTTACCTTATTAGGATTTGGAAATGCTATTCGCGGCTAAGTTGTACAGTTTACTATGGCTACTTTTCATTTCTTACTTCATGTTTTCCTTAGAATAATAATATTGTAATTATGCCTTAGAATAATAATAAATGATATGTATCATCTTACGTAATTATTACGTTATCATATTATTACTACTACATACACTACTACTACTCTTTTGCTTAGTTTGCTATATAATCATCAGTAAGTCAGCCTCAAACCCTCTCCCAATTGTCTGAATTTTCCTCTCAAGGCTTTTAAACATATCACATCTTCCATCTATTCCATGTTCTTAGAGACAGCTCTTCAGGAGCCTTCTTTTTTATATATAAAATTTCTAATATTTATTATTTAAAAAAAACTTTTAATGTTTATTTATTTTTGAAAGAGAGAGACAGCGTGTGAGTGGAGGAGGGGCAGAGAGAGAGGGAGAGACAGAATCTGAAGCTCAAACCCATGAACTGTGAGATGATGACCCGAGCTGAAGTTGGATGTTTAACATACTGAGCCACTAGGAAGCCCTTATCTATTTATTTTTGAGAAAGAGAGAGCACGAGCAAGTAGGGTAGGGGCAGAGAGAGAGGGAGACAGAGAATCCCAAGTGGGGATGGAATTCATGCACCATGAGATCATGACCTGAGCTGCCCAGGCGCCCCAGGAGCCATCTGATCTGCCCCAATCTGTACCTGCTGCACAACTATCCTCCAGGGATCCCCCTTCACTCTCATCCTATGGACTCCCTTTGCCTCTTTCCTGAGTTGGATCCCTTGTTTCCTGATCCTATGTCTTCTTCTTTCTTGATTCACTCCCTTATTGTGTGTGTGGTGCTTTTCCTTCAGTAGCTTCCTGCAACAGTCTACATAGGAGGTTCATTTGTTGAAGCTTCACATGTTTAAAATGCTGTTATCCTCCCTTCCCCTCATAGACAGTTGATGGGTATAGAATTCCAGGTTGAAAATAAATTTTCCTCAGGATTTAAGGCATTGTTCCATTGTCTTTTAGTTTCCAGTGTTAAACTTAAAAGTATGATGCCATTATGATTCCTGATTTTATGTATCCATCTTCCTTTTCTATCTGGAAGTTTTTAGGATCTTCTCTTTGTTCCCAATATTTTTTTTTTAATTTTTATTTGTTGTTTTTATTTATTGATTTTGAAAGAAAGAGAGTATGAGCAAGGGAGGGGCAGAGAGATAGGGAGAGAGAGAATCCCAAGTAGGCTCTGTGCTAGCAAAGTGGGGCTTGATCCCATGAACTGTGAGATCATGACCTGAGCTGAAATCAAGAGTTGTACGCTTAACCAACTGAGCCACCCAGGCACCCTGTTCCCAGTGTTCTAAATTATCCCAATAATTTGCCATGGCGTGGGTCTAATTTCATACATTGAATTGGCCACTTGATGGGTCCTTTTAATCTGGAGGCTCATATCCTTCAGTTCTGAGAGATTTTCTTTTTTTCTTTCTTGATTTCTCTTCCACTATTTCTATGATCTTTCTGGAAATCCTATTATTTGAATAGAGGGTGTCCTGGACGGATCCTCTTTTTTTTTTTTTTTTTTTATCTTCTTCCATCTTTTTCTATATTTTTTCTAGTTTCTGAAATATTTCAACATTATCAACCCTTCTACTGAGTTTTTCATATTTTCCTATCATGTTTTTATTTCTAAGAGTTGTTCTAGTTCTCTGAATGTTTTCCTGTTTATAGCTTCCTGATATGGCTGCAATATTATCTTATCTTTTTAGGGATATAGTTAATGATTTTTTTATAAGTTCTCATCTTCCAATATTATCTCCATTTCATTCAAGTTGTTTTTTTCTGTTTATCTACATCTGCACAGTTACAGGGTCTCATCATGTGTCTTACAGTGTTTAGTAGCTGCTCATACTTCAGAGTGGTCTCTAAAAAGTTGGTTGCAAACTGGCAATTATCTGGCTGGGCTATTTGGGTTAGCCCTGAGTCAGTATCTCTTATGGTTACTTTCTCTCAGGTTCACCATATTCACCATATTATACCCATCTTGAGAATATAAGGAAAGCTGCCAAATAGGGGGAAATGCTAGAAGGGTATATCATAACATTTAATACATTTTTACTTAATCCCTCTTGCCTTCAACTTTGTTGTCTCTCAATCTGGAGACTTTTGGTTCTAGGTGTTTTTTTTTTTTAATATCAATTTATAAATGTTTATTGAATTATTCAGTAAATGATTGTTTTACATCTAGAATGATAAACCAGAATATAACCAAGTATTTGTACACTGAGAAAAATATAGGCACTGGAATTAAACAGATCTGGATTCAAACTCCAGTTATGCCATTAATGAACCATATGATTTTGGAATTTTTATTCCCCTTTAAACCTTCATTTCTTCATTGTAAAATGAGTATACTATTTTTTTAAATTTTTATTTAGTTAATTAATTAACTTATTTATTTATTTTTAATTAAAAAGTCTCCACACCCAACATGGGGCTTGAACTCACAACCCTGAGATTAAGAGTCACATGCCCTACCAACTGAGCCAGCCAGGTGCACCGAGGACACTACCTAATTAAAAAGTTCATTTTAAAAAACGGAAGGGTGTCCCTAGGTGGCTCATTAGTTAAGCGTCTGACTCTTGATTTCAGCCCAGGTCATGATCTCATGGTTCATGAGATGGCCCTGTGTTGGGCTCTGTGCTGAGCATAGAGCCTGATTGGGATTTTTCTCTTCCTCTCTCTCTGCCCCTCCCCCTCTTGCTCTCTCTCCTTCATTATAAATAAATAAACATTTAAAAAATAAAAATAAATGGAAGGAATGCATTAACATGCACAAGCTACTGCCTGACAAGTATTAGTTCATAAATGGTAGCTATTTAACTTTACATATTACTATGGTAAACCTAATTACCATGGCATAAGCACAGAACAAAATTCTGTACCTGAAATTATTTGTGACTTTGGAATAATATCACAACTCTAATTCCATGAAACAGATGGTTATTTGGTTCCTGAGTTGTCTAATGATTACAAAGATAATGGAGAAACCGTCCCTACTTAACAGAAACTTGCAGTTTCAATAAAGAGATATGAACAGGGGCAACTGGGTGGCTCAATTGGTTACGCATCCAACTTCTGCTCAGGTCATGATCTTGCAGTCTGTGAGTTCGAACCTCACATCAGGCTCTGTGCTGACAGCTCAGAGCCTGGAGCGTGCTTCAGCTTCTGTGTCTCCCTCTCTCTCTGCCCCTCCCCTGCAGAGGAGGGGCAGACATGCTCTGTCTCTCTCTGTCTCTCAAAAATAAATAAACATTAAAAAAAGTTTTTTTAAATAAAGAGATATAGGGGCGCCTGGGTGGCGCAGTCGGTTAAGCGTCCGACTTCAGCCAGGTCACGATCTCGCGGTCCGTGAGTTCGAGCCCCGCGTCGGGCTCTGGGCTGATGGCTCGGAGCCTGTTTCCGATTCTGTGTCTCCCTCTCTCTCTGCCCCTGCCCCGTTCATGCTCTGTCTCTCTCTGTCCCAAAAATAAATTAAAAAGTTGAAAAAAAAATTTAAATAGATATAAACATGAACAACTGAAATGCCACAGACTATACAGATTATTAATGACATATGATAAAGAAGATTATCTTCAATTGTTTCATACTGGGGACAAATAAGTTAACAGTGAAACCAACAGCCCTAGTCCAAAACCAAACTAGATGTATTAAATAAAACTTCTCATACTAAAAATGCTTCTCCTGCTATAATTCCTCCTTTCTTCCTTTCTTCTCTCCTTCCTTCCCCTTCTTCCCTTCCTTCTGTACTATTCTCTTCCAAAACTTACATCTCCAATCTTCTGTTAGGATAAAGAAGTGGCTGGCACCTGGTTGCCCAGTTAGGGAGGAGATCTTAGAATATGATTCTTTTTTTTAATTTTTATTAAAAAAATTTTTTTAATGTTTATTTATTTTTGAGAGAGACGGAGACAGAATGTGAGTGGGTTGGGGCAGAGAGAGAGGGAGACACAGAATCTGAAGAAGGCTCCAGGCCGTCAGCACAGAGCCCGACGCAGGACTCAAACTCAACGAGCTGTGAGATCATGACCTGAGCCGAAGTCGGCCGCTCAACCGACTGAGCCGCCCAGGCGCCCCATCTTAGAATATGATTCTTAAACAGACATTCACAAACCCTTCTGTTTTCAGCTTCACTTGTGCCCCCCAGTTCTAGAAATACCCGGTGCTTCCAACTCCTGTGACCTTTGAGGGTTTCTGCAGCGCAAAATATGTTGCTTTTCAGCTTTCCTTGCTGCTAGCTTGAAATTCAGCTTTTTTTTCAGGTCTACTAAGTTACAAGTCTTCCTTCTGCTCTTTAGCTTCCAAAATTTTATTCCTATCATCTTCTCTCCTATTTTTGTTGTCGTAATGGTTTCATGGCCTTTAAAATAATCCTTCTATTGGCTTTTTAGTGAAGTTTCAGAAGGAAATGAAGGTAAATGCATGTGTTCAATCTGCCATCTTGAATTGGAATTCCCACTGACTTTATTCATTTTTCAAGCCCCAGCCTCAAATGCCACTTCCTCTAGGAAGTCTTTCCTGCTCTTCCTCCCGATGTAATTAATCCATTCAGTTATGAAACAATATTTACTGGGTGTTTCTTATAGGCATTGCATTGTGTTAAAGGAAGAAAAGACACCATTTCTTAGCCTCAGGGAGTTCACAATCTATGGGTAAGATAAGACAATGACACAAGCACTAAAAATTCAATGTAGTAAATGCTAGGGGAAACAACTGCTATATAGAGGGCCACAGGTACCTAGAGGGCCCTAACCCAACAAAGGGAGGTAAGAAAATGCTTCCTAGAATAAGGCACATCAGCCGAGGCATAAAGGTTAAGTAGGACTTAGCCAGACTAAGCGGTGGAGAGAGACATTCCAAACAGAGTAAACAGCATGTAACCCCTCCAATTCAAAGTGGCCTTTCCAGGGATGCCTGGCTGGCTCAGTCAGTAGAGTGTATGACTCTTGATCTCAGGGTTGAGGGTTCAAACCCCATGATAGATGTAGACATTACTTAAAAATTAAATCATAAAAAAAAAAAAAAAGCAGCCTTTCCAGAGTACAAATCTGACCATGTCACTCCTTAATGAAAACTCTTCCAGGAAGCCCATGCTGTGTTCCAATAACACTTATGGTCCTGTACCAGAGTTATTAGTCTCTCTCCCTCCTTCCTGTGAATTCAGACTGTGAGCTCCCCGAGAGTAGGTCCTGCACAGTTCATTTATGGTGCTTAGCCTAGGTCATATTAGACTTTGTGATTCTATTGCCTTTACCATCCTTGGCCCCTCTGGAGGTCTCCAGGATTCAGGGGGTTGGGTTTTACCATGCTGATGAAAAATGAGTTCTGTGACAGTGGGATTCCCTGACTGTGACAGCATCACTCCCCAGAATAGAAAAAAGCAAGGCTTTTCTTGCCAGAAAAAGAAACACTCATTCCACACCATCTCTTTGGAAACAGAAAGGTATAAATAGCTCAGAGAGATGCAGCCTTAAAGGCCACCACAATCCAATTCTCTTCCCAGGGGGATTCAGGTTCCCCACTCCCCCACTTAACACATACATATTAGACTCTCGGCCCAGCCCTGGGGTCACAAGTATGGCTCCCTCATCACTCAATACAAATCAGGCCCTGGGGTAAAGCCTGGAGATTCCAGGCCCAGCTCCCTGGCCACAGATTGAGATTCTCAGACTATTCTTACTAGGACTATCTGGTCCCACAAGCTCCTGTCCTCTCATCTTCCAAGAGGCAGAAAAACTGAGGCCAAAAGAAAGTCAGGGCCCTGCTCAAGATCTCAAAATGATTGAGGAGCTGAGCCAGGACTTGAACCCAGGTCTTCTCCCCCTTCTTGCCTGAAGCTTTTTCTCAAGCTGCTCTGTGGGGGCTCTGTGGGAGCAGGTTGTCACAGCAACAGTTCTTTGGGTGGATTAAGTAGGGAAGGTTGCTATTGTTTTCCTTTCCCACATACCCCAGACTCTGGCTGGTTCACTCAAAGTGTAGAGGGGGAGGGAACCAAGAGGAAAGGAGCCTAGAAGCAGGAATAACCTTGGCCTCAAGAGCAGGCCTGTCCCCTCCCTGCAGGATTGCTGGGAGAGGGACAGTTGAAGGACAGTGCTTAGAGGGCTTGGACCAGTAGTGCCCCCAGTTGCTCCAAGGGAAACCCCCTGCCCTGTCCCGTCCTCCCTAGGTGCAACCCAGTGGGCAGGGCAGAGTACGCAAATATATCAATGACACCTTGACCAAGGAGAGAGAAAGGAATGGGGTAGGTAGTGACCTTTCACTGTTTGGGCCCCCAAGCAAGCGCCCTCCTTTGTGCCTTTAATGGGCAGCCTAGGGTCCTAGACCAGGCTGGGTCAAGAATGCAGAGACCTGGGGCTCCTGGGTGGCTCAGTCAGTTAAGCTCCAATTTAGGCTCAGGTCATTACCAGGGTCTGGCTCTGTGCCCAACAGCTGGGGCTGGAGCCTGCTTCAGATTCTGCGTCTCCCTCTCTCTCTGCCCCTCCCCCACTCACACCCTGTCTCTCTCTCTCTCTCTCTCTCTCTCTCTCCAAAATAAACATTAAAAAATTTAAAAAACAGAATGCAGAGACCTGATCAGAAGTTAAATGCACCCCCTTAAAGTTTACAACCAGAAAATCTCCATCAAAGGCAGAAGAGTTCTGAGCCAGAGAGGAGGCATGGCTCCACCACGGAGCTCCTGAGTGAGCCCAGGCAAGCCCCTGGACACCTGCAAGCATGCTTCATCCTATGGAGGAATGATGACTGCTCTTCTCACTTCAATGACGTAAAATGTCTTTAAAGTGTCTGGCACAAAGCAGATCTCAACAGTAAAAATGTAAAGTGCAGGCAGATCATCTGGATTCAAAGCCTGGCTCTGCATTTTACTTTTTATATGACCTTGAGTAGTTATTTAACTTCTCTGTGCCTCAGTTTCTTTATCTATAAAAGATCACTTGCCAAATAGGGTTGCTGTGAGTATTAAGCGAATATTTTGTAAAGTGCTCAACATGATACCTGGCACCACTTTGTACAATGAGGCAAATTCGAGCCCCTCCCTTAGGTGGGCAGTCACAGCCCTGCCCTGAAGAATCTGGCACTCACCTCCAACCTTCAGGGCCAAGTGCACACATGGCATTCGAATCCTTCCCCCACGAGCCTTCCCTGATTACTCTGCCCACAAGGCTCTCCTCTCAGACTTGCAGGCTGTCTAGGAGCTCCCATGCCCTCCTTCTCTGCTCTCTCACAGCCCAGCCTGGCACAGAACTGGGCAGACAGTGGGGCTCCAGGAAAACCTATTAACTGACACACTCACCATGGCCTCCTGGTTCTAAGCCAGAGAGAATTCTTCGGTTCCCCAGAACTGGCTGCAAAGTGGTGGCAGGTGTGAATCACCCCCTTCACCGGAACTAGGGCCTTGGGGAGCCTAGGCAGCCCCAGATGCCCTTCTGGCTCTGAATCTAGACCAGCAGCAACAGGGGAGGGGGAGGGTGCCTGTTTCCTTCTCTTCTCCCCAAGAAGTTACAGATAAAATATAAATATCCTTGGGGGGCTCGGAGATGATGGAGCCAATGCTGATGGTGCTGCTATTCTGACTGCTCAGGTTCTAGGAACTTACAAATATTTTAAATGGGGTGGGAGAACATTGCAGGAAGGGAGGATGTCTTTAGTGGCCCTAGTCCAGGAGGTTTTCACCCAGATCTCTTCTGTGCTAAATCCTGTCATGAACACTGAGGCCTCAGAGGAGCAACCCAGTTTGCAGGAAGAGAAGAAACTGGTTGCCCTTTAATGGTGGCTAGGGGATAGATGGCACCTGGTGGAGGGGTGGGGTGGGGGAGATTTGGGCTGTGCTAGGTTCTCAGTGCTTCCCAATCCTCACCTCTCCCCACCCAATTATTTGGCAGTAAAAACTTCCTAGAGCCCATGCCTCCCACCTCAAGTCTTCAGGACCCATCAACACCCCACTTACCCTTGGGAGGGGCAATTAATGGACCCCAGGGTTTAAGGATTGATCTGGAAGGGACCCTGAGGAGTAAGATGGGGAATTTTAATGCTCTCCTCTCCTGTCCAACTCTGGGGGCATAAGTCTGTCCCTCAGCCCTAGCTGGGGATTCCATCCCCTGGCCCATGGAGCCCACACTCACCAGCTCCATCCTCAGCGCCATGATCTTGTCCCCCAGGCCGTGGCCCGTGTTGGGCGCCCCCGGGAGCAGCAGGGCGCCAGAGGTTCCTGGCTCCCATTCGCCTCGCAGCCCGCGGAGCAGCCCTTCAGGGGTCTTCCTGCCCACCTTGCCCTCCACGTCTCGAAGGTCAGGCGACTGGGACTCCGCAGTCCCCTCCATGCGGGCCTACCGCTTAAAAGTGCTGGGAGACCGGACGGCGGGATCTTGTTCCCAGGGGTCCTCCTTTCTCCGCGACTAGCGCCGAGCGGAACCGGTGGGTCCCCGCCCGCGCCGCGCGGGGGCGGTCGAAGGGCGCCGTAACACTCAGAAAAGCAGCGCAGAGCCGCGCGCGCGTGTGCGTGTGCGTGTGTATGTGTGTGTGTCGGTCGAGGGCTGTGCACACGTCTGAACGTCTGGCCCTGGAATGGGTGGGGCTCGGCGATTTGTACTTGGATTTGTACTTGAAGGGGCGCTAGGAGAGTTCAGTGCCTTCTGCCCACTCTTCCAACTAAATCTAGCCAGGTACACAGCAGGCGCCCTGTGAGTATTGCAGAACAAAGGCTAAATAAGCATCCTCAGGAATTTGGGAAATTAAGAGATCTGCAGAGGTTTTTGAAAGACTTCCTGGAGTAGAAGGGCTGGGTCTAAAACAGTGGTCAGAATTTAGCTACCTACACACACACACACACACACACACACACACACACACACACACACCACTTTCAGTGTAGCCACTGAATTTATTTTTTTAAGTTTGTTTGTAAGTAATCTCTACATCCAAGGTGGAGTTCAGACTCACAACCGGGGATCAAGAGGGAGTCAGTCAGGCACCACCACCACCCCTCCCAGCCACTGAGTTTAGATTAAAGAAATAGAAAGTAACATTCTGTGCCTTGTGGCTCAGTTGGTTATGCAAGGGACTCTTGGTTTAGACTCAGGTCATGATCTCACGTTTTGTTGGTTCAAGCCCCGTATCTGGCTCTGTAATGACAGTGTAGAATCTGCTTGGGATTCTCTCTCTCCCTTTCTGTCTGTCCCTCCCCTGCTTGCTCTAAACAAACAAACAAACAAGAAAGAAAGTAACGTTCTTCTGGCCACTGAGAAGTAATCAGTATGGAAGATGAAAGGTCCACATGGGCCAGACAGATCAGATCCTGTAGACTGATGCTTCTTAAGCTTGACTGTGCATATGAACTATCTGCACATCTTGTTAAAATGCAGATTGTAATTCTGTAGATCTGGGATGGGGTCTGAGATTCTTCTTTTCTAACAAGCTCCCAGGCGATGGCCATGATGCTGTAGAACTGTAGAAGATAGTTCTATAGTGCTTGGATTATATTTTATAAGCAATGAGGAGCCATGAAAAACTTTTTTTGTTGTTGTTTTGGCTTGATTTGGGTTTTTAAAAAAAATTTTTTTTTCAACGTTTATTTATTTTTGGGACAGAGAGAGACAGAGCATGAACGGGGGAGGGGCAGAGAGAGAGGGAGACACAGAATCGGAAACAAGCTCCAGGCTCCGAGCCATCAGCCCAGAGCCCGACGCGGGGCTCGAACTCGCGGACCGCGAGATCGTGACCTGGCTGAAGTCGGACGCCTAACCGACTGCGCCACCCAGGCGCCCCTTGATTTGGGTTTTTAATACAAATTATTTCAGCCCATGGTCACAGAAGGATTTACAATGCAAACCCTGCTTTATCTTTTCCCACCTCTATACCCACACCCCAAAGACAATGATGTTCAGCTTTTTTTTTTTTTCTGGTGTTTATACACATAACTCTACATATGCTTATACAGTACTACTATTTATTAATTTTAAATATCATCTACTGACTTCCTATTATGATAAATATAGATTTATCTCACACTCTGTACTTCCCTTCTTCCACTGACCCTAAATATTTCTATCACTATTTTTAGGTCATCTAATGGTTACCTTGTAACCTTAAGTAATGTGTTTTTCCTTGATATCTCTTGATCCACAGAAGAGTTTTAAATCAGAGGTTAAAAACCAGATTTACCTTTTTGAAAAACTGCTCTGGATTTTGCAAGGAGAAAGGATTGGAGGGGTACAAATCTGGAGTCAAGGAACCTGGTTGGAAGGGAAGAAACTGAAATGGACTGGACTAGGGAGGGGCAGGTTGTGAGATTGGAGAACAGTTAGACCACAATGGAGGACTCTTAAGGAGGTAAGACTGACAAGACTTGGTGACTGGTTACATTTATTTGTTTATAGTGGCATTCATGAGTATTTGCTCAGGAAACGAGTGATTTCAATAAATATTATGGAGCATCTACCATTTGCTAGCCATTGCGCGTGGTGCAGAGAGTATGCTGGTGAGTAAAGACAACTCGGCTGGTTGTTGGAGATGAGGAGTCAAGGATGACTTCAGCTGTTCCTGCTGTCATTCACCAAGGAAGGGAACCCCAAAAGAGATCTAAGAGTGGGAAGAGATGATTACAGCAGGGGTCACATTGAGTTGGAGGGGCCTGTGAAGATGTCCAGCAGGCAATTAGATACAGGTCAGCCTGGAGCTCAGGAAATATTAGGACTGCAGATATGAGTGTAAGAATCTAGGTGGTTACAGAGGTCAAGAGAGTGGATATGATCTTCCATAGAAAGTGAGATTGAGGAGTGAAGATCAGGAAGGAGCCCTGAGGGACATCTTTTTCAAATGCTAATAAAATGTGTTGCATTTTCTTCTGTTCTCTAATACATACCTATTAGGAAAAATCACTTATTATCTTAGCTTCTAAGATAAGTACTGTTAACATTTGGTGGGGGGGGGGGGGGGAATACCATCCCACCATGTAGGGAGCAGGTGGAATATGGAGAGCTCAAAAAAAAAAAAATCTAACTGGTCTGGCTTCCTCTGTTTCCTTTTAAAACAGTCTTCACAAAACAGTAAAGGTTCTCTTAAATGGGACTATATTGCTCCTCTGCTTACAACTTGCATAGCTACCCATTCACTTCAAATAAGCATCTCCATCACCTAGAAACTTGTTAGAAATGCAGTATTCTGCTCTACCCCAGACTATGAATCAAAAACTCTTAGAATGGGGCCCAGCAATTTGTGTTTTAAGGCACCCTCCAAGTGATTCTGATGCAAGGTAAAGTTTGAGAATTACTATGTTAAGTGCTTTATATGTATTATCTCATTAAACCTTCACAACAACTCTGTATTTTTCTTGTCAGTATAGGACAGGGGTTGTGAGTAAAATCCGGAGCTGGGATGCCTAGGTTTGAATTCTAGCTCTCCTAGCTTTGTGACATTGGGCCTCATTAGTAATAGCACCTAACTCATGGGGTTGTGGAATTCAATGAGTTGATGGAAGTAAAGTGCTTGAACAGTGACTGGCATAGAGTAAGCATCATATAGAGTAAGCATTTCACAGATGAGGGAACCTAGGCTGAGATGTGCAGTGACTTGCCCAAGGTCTCGGGTCGTGGTAGAAGCAGGTTTTTAATTCCCCTCAGCCTCCAAACGCATACCCTAGGCCTGCATACCCTAGACCTAGGTGCATGCAGCCTTGGCCAAGCAAGGGGAGCAGGCAGCTGTGTCCGAGGCCTGTAGGCCCTATGACCCTGGAATCCCGAGTGGTCTAGTCCAAATCTCTAGGACTCCGACTTGAATCCAGTTTGCCATCGGCGATGCTGGGGACCAAGACGTCGGGGGTGGGGGGTGGGGGGCCGGATCTGCTCTCCCCCAGCAGCCACCCCGCCCGCTGGTTGCGAGCCGGGGGCTGCTGAGTATTCGCGGCACTCGCGGGCTGCTGACACTCGTCGCCGCCGCCCTAAGCGCCGCCCGCCGCCCTCTCACCCCGCGGCGGCGGCGGCGGAAGCGGGGAGGCGGGCCGGGCCGGGCCGGGGCGGGGCCGCGAACGGCATGGAGGAGGCGGAGGCCGCGGCGCGCCGGGCCGAGCAGTGCGGGCCCCAGAGGGGCCCGAGTGGGGCCCGGGCCCCCTGAGCCGTGAGTGCCTCTGGGCAAGAGTCCGGGAGGGGTGGCGCGGCCGGGGCAGGTTTCCCGAGTCCTCAGGCGGCCCCGAGCCCTGGGAGGAGAAGAATGGGGCCAGATAGGAGAGGGCGAGGGCGCAAGGGGGTGGAGGATTGGGGGCTGGGGAAGGGGGTTGTCTCCGCCCTTTGCCCACAACAGGACTAGGAAGACCTGGAGCTTGGCCCTTTTAGGAGCTGATAAACCTCGAGAGCCAATTATTTGGCCCCTTCTCCGGCGCGGGGGGCGGGAGGGGGGGGAAGGTCCCCGAGCAGCTGTGTCAGTTACCCCAGCCCCAGGGGGAGTTTCCAGGTGATCTGACCCCTCTGAAGGTTTCCTCTCCAGAGAAGTTGAGCCACTTTTCTCAGGTCACACAGCGTGGATGTCTTCAGGGAAGCGTTGCTGGGAGGTCCTCCCTGGTCTCCCTAGAAGGTATCAGACTTTGGGAGGAACACCTTACTCCATGTGACCCTCTGGTCCTCTCAGATTCCTGAAGGCATGGGTTGGCCAGGACAGTGGTGACTCCCCAATCCGGCATGGACGACTGGAAGCCCAGCTCCCTCATCAAGCCCTTTGGGGCTCGGAAGAAGCGGAGCTGGTATCTTACCTGGAAGTATAAACTGACCAACCAGCGGGCCCTGCGGAGATTCTGTCAGGTATAGAAATGTCCCAAACCTCCTAGGGGCTCCCTCCCAGCTTTACCCTAGCCTAGACTATTGGCACTGGGACTTACCTTGGCTACCCCCAACCCTGGAAAGGGGCGGCAGGTTTCTAGAGAGGAAACCTCTTTGTGTCACGTCGCTACGAGGTGGTGGTTTGGGCCCAGAGTTCTAGAATCAGAACCCAAGTACAACCTCCTAGGCTTCTGACAAAAACCTGAAGTCTAATCAGGAAGGCTTTGCCCAGGGGTACACACACCTGTCAGGCAGTCAGAGCTAAGACCCAGGTCTTCTGATCCCCAGCTTGGTTCTCTGGGACTGGCTCCATCTCTAGGAACTAATTGTGGAGGGGACCAAGGAAATCAGGGCCTCAAATGGAAGAATACAGGAGCTCTGGGTAGGAAGGGCCCTGATGAAGAGAGAAGGGTCAGGGGTGGTTCCCAGGAGGAGGTGGTTGTGAAACTGGACCCTGGCTGGGGGGAGTAGAACTGGGTGGACAGAGGGACGAGAGGCCCCAGGATCTCCCTGTGTCCTCACTGCAGCCAGGGCCCTCCTTTCAGGAAGACCCTCAATGATCTGGAGGGGGTGCCCCTCTTTAGTCATCCCTACCGCTCCTCTCAGACAGGGGCAGTGCTTTTCCTACTGGTGACCGTCATTGTCAACATCAAGTTGATCCTGGACACGCGTCGAGCAATCAGTGAGGCCAATGGAGACTCGGAGCCAGAACAAGACTATGGTGGGGCCAGGCTGAGGATGGGATTGGCTGTTGAGGTGGAGTGGTGGTGGGGGAGGGGTCCCCCGGGATCTCACAGCTGAAATGGTAGGCAGATCCCAAGGGATGAGATGCTGCTGGAAAGACCATCTCCCTGACCTTTGCACCTCTACAGATGAGGCCCTGGGCCGATTAGAGCCGTCACGGCGCAGGGGCAGTGGTCCCCGACGGGTTCTGGATGTGGAGGTGTACTCAAGCCGCAGCAAAGTATACGTAGCTGTGGATGGCACTACGGTAAGTGGGCCAGTGTCGGGTGTACAGTCATTGTATTCTACTCAGGGTGTGGGTCCGTGGCTCTGGGATCCACTGCCTAAGTGGGTACTGCATCTCTGCCACTTTCAAACTATGTGGCTCTGGAGGCCTCAGTTCCTTATCTAAAGGCTGGGACTAATGATTTCTCCTTGTCAGGATTAAAAGCAAAGTATGTGAAATGTGTTGCATGTAGTGGAATATTATGCAAAGTGATCGTTAGTATCAGTAGGTAGATAATTCATTGACTTATCCCATAACTGTTTTCTGGTCCCTTCTTTGACCTCAGCCTAGTTCCAGGCATTGGGGACCTAGAGGTAATCAGAGCTGGCCCCAGTTCGAGGGGCTTAATCTGATGGATTATAATATCTCCAGCACGAGGAAGAGACGTTAGGGCTCTAAGAGTCTGAAAGCCGTAGAGAGGAGGGTTCTAGAAAGATCTGATCTCTCTAATGGATAACTTAAGGAGGTTTTCTGGAAGAGGTGGCATTCAGGCTGGGTCAGAAAAGAACTGTTAACAGAGGCATAGGCAGGAGGAGAGGTTTCATGCAGCTGACTTTTTAAATTCCCATAAGACAGAGAGACCTTGAATGCCACCATGAAGAGTTGGATTTTGTCTCTGCCACCCTGTAGGTGCTGGAGGACGAGGCTCGGGAGCAAGGCCGGGGCATCCATGTCATCGTTCTCAACCAGGCCACGGTGAGGTTCTAGGGGTGGGGGACCTGGAGGGCTGAAGCTGAGCCCACCTTGCTGGTGACATTAACTCATGAGAGGTATGTCCCTGCCAGGGCCATGTGATGGCAAAGCGTGTGTTTGACACATATTCACCTCATGAGGATGAGGCCATGGTGCTGTTCCTCAACATGGTGGCACCTGGCCGAGTGCTCATCTGCACTGTCAAGGTCAGTAACTCTGCCCTGGTCCTTCTCCCAATGCCCCCAATTCCAACTTTGCTCATGGCCCTGGGTTCTATACCCCTCATAAAGCATAGTGGGAAGAACCTCTGGAGGAAGGTAATACAGGTTCCAATCTTAGCCTTGTCATTTTTATTTAGCAAATAGTTATTGAGCAACTACTGCATGCCAGGCACTGATCTGGGTGCTAGAGCTACAATCAGAAGCAACCTTTATGGAGCTTACATTCTGTGGGGCAAGATCAACAACAAAAAAGCCAGATAAATGTGTGATGTCAGGAAATGATAACTTACTGAAGATAGTGAAGCAGGGAAGACAGAATAATGGGTGATGCATTTTAGAAAGGGAAGGTGTCTGTTAAGCAAGTGACGTAAACAGAAAGCTGGAGGAAGTAAGGAGAGGGCCAGGTGGCTATCTGGAGGAAGAGTGTTCTAGAGAAGAAGATTGACGAGCGCAAAGGCCCTGAAGTGGGAAGGTGCTTAGCATGCTTGAGGAATTGCAGGGATGCCAGTGGAGCTGGAGCAAACTAAGGGAGGGGAGGGGAGTGGTGGGAAAAGAGCGGAGAGATGCAGATTGTATGGGATCATGGTAAGGATTTACTAGCATGGCCGTCTTGGATAATTCTCAGAATCTCTCTAAACCTTCAGTTTTCTTAACTGTGAAAGGATAGTAACCTCAGAGGGTTGTTGGGATAATTTAACGAGCTAATTTAAATAAAAGGTTTTGCGTGATGCTTGACACATAGCGAGTGCTCCATGAAGCCAGGTCACCCACAACCATGGCAGGCAGGCTGACCACCCTCTCTGGTCTCCCAGGACGAGGGCTCCTTCCACCTCAAGGACACGGCCAAGGCTCTGCTGAGGAGCCTGGGCAGTCAGGCTGGCCCTGCCCTGGGCTGGAGGGACACTTGGGCCTTCGTGGGACGGAAAGGAGGTACCGGCACCATGGGCCATCCACCCTAAAGTATCAGGGGTCTGGAAGGAACAGAACACCAAGAGATGGGGTGGGGTTGGGGGCAAATAGGAGCCAGAAGTGGTGGGCTGGATGAAAGTGGGCAGAGAGTTGGGAAGAAGCTTTCAAACTGGAGCCTGGGCCCCCATTGCCCCTCATTCCTGCCCCCTGCTAGGTCCTGTCCTTGGGGAGAAACATTCTAAGTCACCTGCCCTCTCCTCCTGGGGGGACCCAGTCCTGCTGAAGACAGATGTGCCGCTGAGCTCAGCTGAAGGTGGGGTTAGTGGGGTCTGGGCTCCAGGGCAGTGCCTGGGCTGGAGGTGGGGATTTGGGTCCTCTTAATGGAGCTTTATTCTCTTGACTGAGTGCCTGGGGTTTTGTAAACCACACTGGTCTTCTGCCCCTACATGCCTCATCCTGTTGACCCCATCCCTCCCTCAGAGGCCGAGTGCCACTGGGCAGACACAGAGCTGAACCGTCGCCGCCGGCGCTTCTGCAGCAAAGTTGAGGGCTATGGGAGTGTGTGCAGCTGCAAGGACCCCACACCCATCGAGTTCAGCCCTGACCCAGTGAGTGCAGCCTTAGACAGTGAGGCTTGGACTCCTTCTCAACTCGGCCAGAGGCCCTAGGAAAGAGCCAGGTTGGGCTTTCCCTACCTCAGCCTGAGAGGGAACCAGGACCCGAGGATCTGTGCTGAGCTCTGAAAGACGGGGGGGGGGGGGGGCATCCTGTTGGGGGGAAGAGTAGGCCATGTGAACAAAGGCCTGGAGTTGGATATGGGTTGAGTGTATGGGAGGGCCGGGACAGGGAGACCCTCTGCCTTTTCCCTCTCTACTCTGGAGTCGCCTTCTCCCCAAAGAACTCTTCCCTAGGTGGGGATCCCAATGTGAAGAGGGAGTGAGGCAAGAACTAAAAGCTGTTTCTCCCTCAGCTCCCAGACAACAAGGTCCTTAATGTGCCTGTGGCTGTGATTGCAGGGAACCGGCCCAATTACTTGTACAGGTGAGCCTGGGAGTGGGCTGTATCCAGCACTGAACAGGAGGGTGCTTAGCAAGTGGGACCCTCAAGCTTATCTGCCTGCAGGAGGAACTCTTGAGGTGGGCAGAAAGGCAACAGATTCTAGGCCCATTCACCCATGTGGGTGAACAGGGGGATGTGGACCCATCTATAAGCACAAGGGAACCCAGAGTTGGGTGACAGAGACCTAACCCATCCCTGGGCTCCCCAGGATGCTGCGCTCTCTACTCTCAGCCCAGGGGGTGTCTCCCCAGATGATAACGGTTTTCATCGATGGCTACTATGAGGTGAGTGGGGTTTGGGGGCTATGGGAAGAGCAGAGCCCAGGGCCGTGGGTCCTGAGTAGCAATGATCACAAGAGACGGCCAAGGCAAGGGCTGTGAAATGTGAATGGTTTGGCATGGCGGAGCCTGCAAGGTGGGCAGGGGGAGGTGGCTCACAATGTGACCAGTGGCCATGCCTTCTAGGAGCCAATGGATGTGGTGGCCCTGTTTGGTCTGAGGGGCATCCAGCACACTCCTATCAGCATCAAGAATGCCCGTGTGTCTCAGGTACTGCCTAGGCAAGGATGGAAGGGGCAGACACCTGACCCTGCCATCCACCCCAAAGCTCACGTGCCCTCTTTCCGCTCCCCACCCAGCACTACAAAGCCAGCCTCACTGCCACTTTCAACCTGTTTCCGGTGAGTAGTAAGGACAAAGTCCTTGGACCTAGGGAGGAGAAACATGGGTATAAGGTCTGGTCTTATTATATAGCAAGCTCTTCTCCTCTCTGGACCTCAGCTTCCTGATGTGGAAAACAGGGGTAGTGCTGCTTGAGAAATAAGATGGGGGTGGAGGAGGCACAGGATGGGAAAGGCCCCCTTGGAGTCATGCTGTCCCCCTCCCCCCTGCAGGAAGCCAGGTTTGCCGTGGTTCTGGAAGAGGACCTGGACATTGCTGTGGACTTTTTCAGGTGAGGGGAGTGCCCTTCCATAAGTACCTCTCCACTCAGCTCCTATAGGCTTCCTTGGGCCTCTTTGCTTAACTGGGTCTCCAGGAAAGAAGGCAGTGGGATGTCTGGGAGAGCTTTCTGAGGGAAATAAGCTTAAAAGTGGGGGGAAAGCCTGCAAAGGTAGGACAGCAGGTGTTGGGGTTGGAGTAGAGAGTAGAAGGATGGGTAGACACAGTGGGGATTTGGGGGAAGGGACAAGTAGGCATGACTCCTGAGTCCCATCTCTAGCTCCTCCAGCATCACTGTGTGACTGGGTTTGTCCTTGTCCTTCCCTGAACCCTTGGACCCTGCCTGTCTCAGTTTCCTGAGCCAGTCCATCCACCTACTAGAAGAGGACGACAGCCTGTACTGTATCTCTGCCTGGAACGACCAAGTAAGCCAAGTGGCCAGGGGTCAGCTGGGGTGTTGGTACAGCACAAGCACCAAGCTGATACCTCCCACCATGGCACCCCTGTCCCCAGGGATATGAACACACAGCTGAGGACCCAGCACTGCTGTACCGTGTGGAGACCATGCCTGGCCTGGGCTGGGTGCTCAGGAAGTCCCTGTATAAGGAGGAGCTTGAGCCCAAGTGGCCCACACCGGAAAAGGTGCCCTGGCAGGGTAGGGTGAGTGGGCTGGAGTCCCCTCCCAGCTCCAAACCTCTTAACCATCATAATCTTCCATGCCCCCAGCTCTGGGACTGGGACATGTGGATGCGGATGCCTGAACAACGCCGAGGCCGAGAGTGCATCATCCCTGATGTTTCCAGATCCTACCACTTCGGCATCATTGGCCTCAACATGAATGGCTACTTCCACGTGAGTGGGAGGCAGGGATATTGTGGAGGTGGGCACAGAATAGTAGATAGAGCAAGAACATGGACTCTAGAGCAGTCCCAGCTCTTCCACTTATTAACTTTGGGGAAAATTCCTTATCTTCATTTGCCTCAGTTTCCTTATTTGTAAAATGAGGATAAAGATACTACCTATCACAAGGGTTCCAGGTTATGAGGCTTAAATGAGTTAATATATGTAAAATGCTTCGAACTGCAAGCATTATATAAGGGTTAGCTCGTATTTTTTTTATTATTACTATTCTTAGCACCCGACTGTGGGTGTGGGGAGGGGATTTCTGCCACCAGGCGCTTATGCAGCCCTGGAAGCTTTGCCCTCTCCTGTCCTTGCAAGTGGAGGGGCCCAAGCCTCAGCCCAAAGTGAACAGGGACGTCCCCGGGCCTCCATGCTTTACATGGCTGTGTCCAAAGGGCCACTCCCCACATACAGCAAGAGTATGCATTGAGACAGGCCAGCCCAAAGGAACATATGGGCAGCTTAGAACCTCCTAGATTCCAGAAGGACCCTGAAAGATCGGCTTATACAAGACCCTACTCATCTCCCAGAGAGGGGCAGGCATTGACACTTTCAGTACCTTGGTCTTAGCACTTTCCTCCGTCTCAGCTCAGCCTGGCCTTTTGCCCTCTGGTCCCCACAGGGCCTGTTTCTGGCTTCTGTGGCTCTACAACAGCAGACCCGGGGAGAACCACTGGGAATAGGGACTAACCCAGGGGTCAGGAGCATGAGCTGCTGGTGTGGGCATGAGGTCTCTAGCAATGGGGGAGCTGAAATTAAAGCTAGTAAGAGCAGGAGCGCCTGGGTGGCTCCATCAGTTAAGCATCTGACTCTTGATTTTGGCTCAAGTCATGATCTCACAGTTTCTTGAGTTTGAGCCCTGCATTGGGCTCTGCACTCACAGTGCAGAGCCTGCTTGAGATTCTCCCTCTCTCTCTGCCCCTCCCCTGTTCACAGTCTTTCTCTCTCTCAAAATAAATAAACTTAAAAAAAAAAAAAAAAAAAGGCTATGAGATCTGGCCAAGGATGCTACAAAGAGGAGGATGGGGAAGATGGAGGGAAATTAGGGGGACCTCTGTGGGTCCAGGACTTCATCTGTGGGCCTTGTGGCTATGTGGTGGGTCAATGGGTGGGTGTGGGCCTGACAGTGTAATGCCCTAATGTTCACCCTCACACCCACTTCAGGAGGCCTACTTCAAGAAGCACAAGTTCAACACGGTTCCAGGTGTCCAGCTCAGGAACGTGGACAGGTCAGGGATGGGGACAGGGCAGAGGGGAGGATATCTAGGAGCCTTGATGACCAATCCCCAATATTCCCCTCCAACCCTGGGGCCTGCTGTTTACCCCAGCCTTGCTGCCACCCAATTCCCATGTAATCCCTTGCCTTGCCCCTGGAACCTGAGGGGTTACCCCTTCCTCTGACCCATTTTTCCTTCTCCTTCAGTCTGAAGAAGGAAGCTTATGAAGCAGAAATTCACAGGCTGCTCAGGTATGGCCTATGGCAGTAGGGATATATGGCAGGGAGTGAGGAGGCAAATACTGGGGGTCTTGACCCCATTATTTTTGGGGCCCGCTGCAAAATGAAAAGCAGGACACCTTGTTGAAAAATTAAGAATTTCAAGACAGCAATAGCAGAGCTTTAAACTAAGCACAGGACCTTGTAAAACACACCCATGAAGCAGGCTCTGTCTTGGCCTTTCTCCCCTACCCTCTGCTGCAGCGAAGCTGAGGTTCTGGACCACAGCAAGAACCCTTGTGAAGACTCTTTCCTGCCAGACACAGAGGGCCACACCTATGTGGCCTTCATCCGAATGGAGAAAGATGATGACTTTATCACCTGGACCCAGCTTGCCAAGGTGCCCCACTAACATACCCACCCCAGGTTTACTCCTCCCCACCAGATACAGGGAGCCTTTGTTCTGGAATCTTCTACCTCAGAACCTTTTCTTCATCCTCTGGGAACCCCTCTTTCAAACCCTTTGTCCAATTCCATATTCTAGAAGATGCTACCTCTTACAAATTGAGACTGTTGAGGGGCTGGAGGCTGAGCCAAGGGTCCTCAGTGGCCCCTCCCCACAGCTCTCTGACCCTTGCCTCTCACTCTGTCCCACTCCTACCAGTGCCTCCATATCTGGGACCTGGATGTGCGTGGCAACCACCGGGGCCTGTGGAGATTGTTTCGGAAGAAGAATCACTTCCTGGTGGTGGGCGTCCCAGCCTCCCCCTACTCGTGAGTGACTCTTTTTTGCCCTGGGACGTGAGAGTCTAGTGGGATTAGCGGGCATAGCTAATTACCTTTTCCCTATACATTTTCAAATTATCTTTCCAGGGTGAAGAAGCCACCATCCATCATCCCAATTTTCCTGGAGCCACCCCCAAAGGAAGAGGGAGCCCCAGGAGCTGCAGAACAGACATGAGACCTCTTCCAGGACCCTGCAGGGCTGGGTACTGTGTACCCCCAGGCAGGCTAGCCCTTCACCCCATCCTGTAGGATTTTGTAGACACTGGCAGGGGTTGGGGCTGGTTTGTTTTTAACATGAGACTTAATTACTAACTCAAGGGGAGGCTTCCCCTGCTCCAACGCCCCTGTTCTTGAGTTGGAGGTCTATTTATTTACTTCCTTGTGGGAAGGGGCAGGATAGTACCTGGGAATCATCGGGGTCCCTGGGCAGCTGATCCTGCCCTTTGCACACTCCCTCCTCCCAAGCCTGGCTCAGAATCTAACCTATTTATTGACTGTCCTGAGGACCTTGGGAAAAGGCTGAAGCCTGGAGGGCCTTGATTCCTTTCTTGGCTGGGTGCTGCCCTGAGGGTGGGGCTGGCTCTTACTCAGGAAACTGCTGTGCCCAACCCGTGGACAGGCCCGCTGGGGCCCACCTGCTGATGCAGACTCACTCAGAGACCCTCAGACACTGAACCAGGCCTCTTCTCAGCCTCCTCTTTGTCCAGGTTTCCAAAGCTGGATAAGGTGGTCATTGATTAAAAAAGGAGAAAACCTCTGGGGATGTGTTTTATGATGGTGTGACTGTGTGGGGGCGGGGGGGCAGGGAGGGGGAAGAGAGAGAGACACAGAGAGAGAGATGGGTAGGAGAGAGAATGGTCATGATGGATAATGAGTTTTCCTTACTGTCCTCCACAGAGTTTAGCTTCCATTTGGCACCATTTGGCCACCAGGGGATGCCCCAGTCTCAAACACCAAGGTTTTTCCCTAAGCTCCACCTTAAGACAGCTGAGCCTGACCTTAGCCTCACTGTACTTGGGGCTGAGCTTACAGAAGCCACCCCAAGCCTCTTCCCATCAGGCAGTTAACCTGCCTAGCTTGTCTGTTTAGGTACCTGTCTCCAGAGATGAAGCAACAGAGCAAAAGGGATACTTGGCGTTAGGGGAGGTGATGGGAGAGCAGGTGAGTCTAGGGGGGTTGGAAAGGAAGTGAGTGAAACAGAACTGGGGTGGCATCATTCAGGAGGCTATGACTGGGCTGAAGATGGAGTTGTAGGAACAAGGATCTGTGGTCCTTAGGGTACTTTTTTTTTAATGTTTATTATTTTAAATTTTTTTATGTTTTATTTATTTTTGAGAAAGAGAGAGAGAGAGAGAGAGAGAGCGCATGAGCAGGGGAGGGGCAGAGGGAGAGGGAGACATAGAATCTGAAACAGGCTCCAGGCACTGAGCTGTCAGCACAGAGCCCGACACGGGGCTCGAACCCAGGAACCGCAAGATCATGACCTGAGCTGAAATTGGACATTTAACTAACTGAGCCACCCAGGCACCCTTTAATGTTTGTTTATTTTTGAGAGAGAGTGAGAGCAAGCAAGTGGGAGAGGGGCAGAGAGAGAGGGAGACAGAGTATCATAAGCAGGCTCTGCATTGATAGCAGAGTGCCTGATGTAAGGCTCAAATTCATGAACTGCAAGATCATGACCTGAGCCAAAGTCAGACACTTAACAAACTGAGCCACCCAGGTGCCCCCCTTTGGGTACTTTGTAAGCAGATTCCATATCTATAAATTTTTCTGGAGAAAAGCTATCAATTTCTTCTTAAAAAAATTTTTTTTAATGTTTATTTTTGGGAGAGAGGGAGAGAGAACATAAGTGGGGGAGGGACAGAGAGAGAGGGAGACACAGAATCTGAAGCAGGCTCCAGGCTCTGAGCTGTCCGCACAGAGCCCAATGTGGGGCTCGAACTCATGAACCATGAAATCATGACCTGAGCTGAAGTCAGATGCTAAACCAACTGAGCCACCCAGGCACCCCCGTTTCTTCTTATTTTTTTAATGTTTATCTTTGAGAAAGCATGAGCAAGGGAGAGGTAGAGAGAGGGGAATAAAAGAACTGAAGCAGCTCTGAGCTGACAGCAGCAAACCTGATGTGGGGCTCAAACTTACAAACTGTGAGATCATGATCTGAGCCGAAGTCGGATGTTCAACCAACTGAGCCACCCAGATAGCCTGAAAAGCCATCATTTTCATCAGATTCTCACCTAGCCAGTGATCCAAAGAAGTTAGAAAGATCTAACTTAGTCATAGAAGCACCAGGAAATGGATAGGACTGTCTAGAAGGAGTGGATAAGAAAGTCTAAGGCAGGTGGCAGGACATTTAAGGGATCTAGTGTAGACCACACCTCTTGAGATGGGTCAGCCTGCAGAGTCTGTTCAAGGTAAGTCTGGTGAGTGCCTTATGTAGAGCCTTGGCCAGGGAGGCAGGAACTGACTAGAACTCCCGTCCTTTTATCAGCTCTACCCCTCCCTCCACCATGGCACAGGTGCTCCGACATTTCTCGCCACCCTGACGCCTTCAGTGTTTGCTGGAGCTAGAGATAGTGCTTGAGGTGCCACAACAGTCAAGTTGAGGAGCAGTTAGCTCACGTGGTGGAGGCCCGCCCTGGGCAAACAAATCCCCTGCAGCCTCCATGTAGGTACCTGGGGAAGGGTGGTGTGTGAGAGATGGTAAGGTTGTGAAGGTGGGGAGAGGGACTAGTTGCTCTCCCTGCCCAGCCCCCCAGCAGGCTCCTGATCTGGACCTGGGACTAGCTCTCAGGCACTGTGTGGTTCTCTCCAGGTTGCTGTTCCTTCGCGGGCTCAGCAAGGGGTAATAGTTCTGGACTGCCCTAGGAAAACCAGGTGGGGAGTAAGGAGGACTGGTTTGCTAGTCTGGGTTTTGCTGGCTGTAGCCTTCCTCCTTAGTGTTGTCCGTCCTGGTTCAGCAGCAATCAGATCTACACCTGGGATATTCTGGCCTTCAGGTAAATTGGACTCCACATCAGCCAGGACCCCACCAGACTCTGGAGTCAGACAGTCTGGGCCCAAGTCAAGGCTCAGCCCTTCAGGGAAGGTTGTGGACGTGGAACAAGTCACTTGGCCTTTCTAGGCACAGTTTCTAGAGCTTGGGGGTGGTTAAGATTAAGAGATCAGATCTGTAGAGTCCCAGAGGCAAGCCAAGACCAAAATAAACAAAGTTCTTTCTAAAATCCCCAAGGCAAGGACAGGTATGGGCTTCGCCTGAGTGAGAAGGGTAGGCAGCTTGGATCCTCTGATGGGGGCTTCTGAAGGGATTCCAGAGCCTAAGAAGTGACCCTCCCATTGCCTTGGCAGTATTTCTTGTCTCTCCACCCCCACCTGGGCACAGGCTTGTTATTTTCATAGCTTTCCAGTCCACTGCCCCCACCCAGGAGGGGGTAGTTTCAGGTCAAAGTCCTCCCACATTATGGGAAGGCAGACTGGCCCAGCCCCCAGTTCCTCCCCGAGTGCCCTCTTGGTCATCCCTGTTAGGCTCCCTCCCAGGCCTGGAATCCAAATGAAGGGGGAAAATAGGCATCTACCTCCACCCTTGTGACCTTTGCAGGGGCCTTCTGAGTCACCAGCCCCATAGGAATCTGAGGCCAAGTGAGGCAAGATGGGCCTGCCTCTCCAAGGATACATGAAAAGAGTTCCAAACGGAGACATTTTAATTGGGTTATGAGTTCTGAAGAGCCTTCTACACATCCGCCTCGTGACTGCTGATTTTGCATGTGTCCATGTTTTAGGGTGCCTTTCTCTCATCCCGCAGCGGGGCTGCTGGGATCACTGAGAGCCCCATTGGCTTGAAAGGGTGTCAAGGGTTTAAGGGACAGACTGGAAGTATGGGCAGGAGAACTGACTGCCTTAGAGGTTCTGACCCCAACCCCACCATTGGAAGGAAAACTCAGGCACAGCTGGAAGGGGGTGGTCCCCTATTTGGCCCCAAGTCCAGAGCAGCAAGGCTGGGCCCACTCTGGCCCAAATGAAACTGTTAGATCCTGTCCTCAGCCCAAACACTGCCACTTGACAGTGCCAGGATGCCTCTTCCCAGTTCTTATGTGGCAGCAGCAGTGGCGGAGGCAGAAGCAGACTTACTTCAAATTGCAGTACAGATACATGGACACGATCATGGCTGCCAGCTGGTGGGAAAGGAATAGGTAGAGATAAGGGATATGATCAGGGTCCTTACGCTTCAGTCCCCTGCCTCCCAGACACTCTGCATGAAGCTCTGTTAGAAGTCTGTCTCCTTCTGCAAGGCCTCCAAGATGGGTCAAGCACCCTGATCCAGTGGGGATATCCTGCCCCAACCTCCTCATGCCCCTTACCTCCAAACCCCCAATTCCAGCTGCCACAGCACCCACAGTGACTGCGTTGGTTCGGATGTCATACAGAAGCTGACTGAAGCAGCCCTTGGAGGAGGGAAGAGAGGGGCTATAGTCAGCAGCTGCACCCCTCCCTCATTCAGCACTTTGAGGACATTAAAGCAGCCCCCAACCTTCCACACCACACCTGTACAACGTTGTCATCAGCCTTCTCCTTGGTGCAGGGTTCTGTGGCTGTGCCATTGCCATCGTCAAGGCAACAGTATGGGGGAAAGGTATGGTTCTTCATGAAGTAGGGAGAGCCCTCAAAATCCGTGTAGTTGTTAAAGCCACAGCACTTGAGCTGGAAATGAGGAGGGAAGGGTGGTCAGTGGGGCCTCATTTTTTCTCCCCACTCCAAAATCTCCCCCAGCCCACCTTACCCCTTCCATGGTGGTGTTCCACACTTGGGTGAAGTCCTTCTGAGAACCATAGTCTTTCTTGATGGTAGGCACTACCAGCAACGTCAGGAAGTGCTCAGCCTGGATGGGGCAGGTCAATGCTTAGGGCCTGGTAGGGAAGGCGGCCATTCACAGGCCACAGCCCACTTGCAGGGTTTTTCCCGATCTTTCCCCCTTGCCCCATCCCCTCTCCTCACCATGGTGGTATACACCAAGGCAACTACAGCAGCTGCAACCTCAGCGATGAAGATGATGAGGAGGATCAAGAAGAACTGAATGGGGAACAGAGGTCTGAATTTTAGAGACAGTCCCTCCTGCCTCACTTATTGTAACCCACCACCCATTAAAACAAGGCAGTTGCCCCCTCTGCTGAGGCCCCTGGAGTCCAGAGCACGGTTTGGGGATCCCCAGAGCCTGGTGTCAAGGGTGAGGGGGCCCCGGGTCTCGGTTATGGGCCTATGGAGCTGGGTTTGACACACCATCATGAGGGCACACTTGTTCTCAGTCTGAGCACCGTAGCAGCCCAGGAAACCAAGAGCAAAGAGCACAGCACCAGCTGCAATGAGGAAGTAGCCCACGTTGACAAACTGCATGGCACTGGATGACAGCGGCCCGAAGATCTTCAGGAAGGATGACCCATCGACGGACACCCAGATGCCCACTGCCAACAGGGCAACGCCACACAGCTGGGGACAGAGAGGCAGACCATAAAACAGTGCAGGCAAGCAGCTCCTTACCATGCAGTTGAGTCAGGAAGATGGGAAATGAGAAAGTTTCTCCCTTTATTGGCTAAGGAGTCTTAAAAACTCATCCTGCACGGAGGAAAATATTCTGTAGAGCCAGAAAAATGGGAGCTGGGCCACCCATAGCCAGCACCTATGCAGATATAAATGGGATCAGGGGTTCCAGAAATATCTACAGGATGGGAGAAGGGCAAGACTTTTCCTCACTGCTGCCAGGGTCAAGCCACATAGCTAGGAGTGAAAACAAGCAGGTGAGGGCAGCAGGGTACCCCCCACCCACCCCATTTCCTTGCAGAGTGAAACGCCTCTGTCTTCTGATAGGTGAAACAGTGGGGTTGTAGCTTGAACAGGCTCAACAGTCACCATGGCAACAGAGGTGGGGCTGAGGTTTACACCTGCTTCCAACCTTGGAGAGGGACTCGGGGAGAAGAGACACCTACCTTGAGGCCCCATTTGGCCCCTCTCCAGGATCAAACTCGAGGCCTGCCCTTCATCTAACCTAGACCTCTCTTTGCCTCACAGGAAAACTGAGGCACCAGAGGGGGAGTACAGCCAGGGTTTCTTTTAGAGGCTCTCTCTTGCTCAACCCCAAACCTCAGGGGGTGCTGAGGCCCAGACTGGGCAGGAGGTACACTATCCAGATGCCACACCTCTTAGAGCAAAGCCATCCTGATCCAGAGTATCAGCAGATGAATCAGCCTGACATCACCTTGGTGCCCAGCTATAGAAACTGAGGCTAGAACCAGGTGGCAGATTGTGGCTGGATCCCAGGCATGTTTGCCCAAGGACAGAGAGCTGGGCTCCCAGCCTATAAGGGTCAAATTTCAAGGAGGTTGAGACCTGCCCTGCCCTGCCCTGCCCAGCCTGGCAAAGCCTGACCAACAGAGGCCAGAAACCAAACCGGATTTGCCTTTAACCCCCTCGGACCAGAGCCCCTACTATCTCCATATTGCTGGGATCCCTTTGCCTTCTCCAGATATATGGATAAAGGCTAGTGCCCTGAAGCTAAAAGAAGCCCAAGGCATGGACCATATTGGAGTCAGGTTATTCACCTCTAGCCCAATTTCTCCAAAAATCCATCTACACTTCCTGTCTCTACTTCCTCACTTTTCACTGACTCTAAGCCACTCTAGTGTGGCTCCAAGGTCTGTGGTGCCATGCTGTGCTAAATCTAGTGGACACTTCATGTGCCATGCCCTTCTGATCTCTCTGAGATTGTGCTCTCCTTGATTTCTTTCCACTGCTCTTTCTCTATCTGCTTCCTGGTGGCCGTTTCTCCACATAATCCTTGTAAGTTGGGTTTCTCAGAGGTCACTCTGCCTGAGTGCTGTTACCCACTCAGTGGCTTCACTGACCATTTGTGGTCACATGACTTCCAAATATCCATGTCCAGCTCCAACCAGAGCTGCAGCCCCATTGGGTATGCAGCTGCCTGTGGGACATCCCCCAGGTTGCTCATACCAGAGCCACAGACATTACCTCCAAAACCTCTGTCTGCCTTGCCCCCCTTCTGCCCCTTGGCCACCATCTGAGGCCTTTGTCTTTGTCCATTTCTCCCCATCTCCACCACCATCTCCAGGGTTCATGCCTCATTACTCAGCTTCCTCAAACATGCCCTATACAATCTGTTCCTGGTTTTCTGAACAATATCCGATTTCATTGCCTCTGGGTCTTTTTGCATGCTTTACAACCTCCTCACCCAGTGCAAATTCCCAGCCTCACCTATTTCCTCCAGATAGTCTTCTCTGACCAGGGTTCAGGCCCCTCCTGTGGGCTCCCATAGCCCCTCTGCTAAGGCCAGACACAGTACGTCTGCCTATCTGCTTTGCTGGATCTGAGATCCTCAAGGGCAGAGAAAGGGCTTGCTCACCTTTCACCCCAGCACTTAGCACAGTCTTAGCACATAAATGTTTGTTGAATGAATAAAGACTGCTTGAGGTTTGTTGAATGAATAAAGGCTGCTTGAGGCCGACTCTCTGCTCTGAGGTCTTCAGGCATTTCTCCTTTCAGCTGCCTGTCCTACAGAGGCCACTGAATTTCCTTGATCACTAGGTAAGCTTGGGCAAACCTCTTCCTCTCACTGGGCCCCCAGTCCCTATAAAAGGGGACAATCGCTCCTGTTAGCCTACACTGCCCTGCGCTAAATCTGGGCTGAAGCTTCCTAGAAGGGAGGACCTTCTCCTACGCTTCTCCTCCCCAACTTGTGTAGCAGCCAGGCTGCTCCTGAGACCAGGACTCGGCATTTGGGGAGAATTCTGCACCCTATCATAATGGGAAATTTGTACCACAGAGTCTGGACACAGCAGTGTCCTATTTCCCAGCTTGGGCTCTGCTTAGGTTGTGACCCACTCTTATAGGGAGCCCCAAAGAGCCCACAACCCCCATACTTACAAAGATGAGGAAATTGAAGAGGGTCATCATGGTTTTAATGAAGCTGAAGCACTGCATGGTGGCTCCTGAGAGGCAGACAAGTGTGAGTTAGGAATTAGTGCCACGTGCCTCCACTGGCCCCTGGACTGGCTCTGCCATTTGGACCCTGACATAGCAGACTCCAGCATCCAGGGCCCATAAGTCACCAAAATTCCCCTGAATCTAGACTCTGACACCTCAGGACTTTTCCCAAATCCTCCTGACACCCCTACCTCTTTGTACTGCCCCAGACCTCTACCAGCACCTGACATTCTGAGATACTAACACCCCAGGTTTCCCCGCTGGCGCCCCAAACCTAGCCCCCACACTACAGATTACTTCATGCCCTTCCTTGGCACCACTATGTCCTGGACCTCTCTCCCAACCCAGCCCTAGACTCTTTCCGGACCCTCCCCATTGGCCTCCCAGCTTCCCAAACCTGTTTACAGGTTGATTTCACTTTATAGGATAATCCCTATCCTATACCATCACCTGTTCAGGGCTCTTGGTAGTGAGTTCTGAAAGAAGAATCTGCTGAGGCTCCAGAGGGGACAGGCAACTCCAGGGAATTGCCACTTGAGTGGGCAGGCAGTGAGACGGGGCTGGCTCTCACACACCACTGCTCACCTGTAGGCGGGGCAGGGCTTTTCAAGGCCTCCTCCTCTGCTTGCCTTCCCGTCTGCCCCACCCAGCAGTCACTCAGCCTCCTCTTGCCCTGCTGCCCCCTGCTGCCTGGAGATCTGTCCCCACAGCCACTGGAGCAGCGGGCCTCGTCGGCCTGGCAACACCAACCGCAGCAACACCTTTCCTGATCTGAAGGAGGAAGAGAAATCTGAGGGTAAACAAGCAGCTCACAGAATTTCTGGGTGCCCTCCACCACCACCGGGCACATATGCTTCTTAGCCCACATCTGCTGATACATTCATACACCCTGTGTGCTCACAGGCACGCATACCTCTGCCCAAGCTGCCATTTGTATACACACACAGAGATATGTACATAAACACCTACTAGCTCTCGTGAGCGTGCACACAAACACATGCATACACACATACTCTGACCTATGTGTGGACGGATCCCCAGCAACTAAGAAACAACAAAGCAACATCTGAGGTACATTCTTAAAGTCTCTCTGTCTCTCTGTGTTTCTTTGTCTCTGTTTCTCACACACACACACTCAAGCACATCTACACTTTCAAGGAAATGGCCAAGGTTTAGTAGCTTCTGCCCCCTCTTCTGAGCAGCAAATGACTCCTAGTCCTTTTCCCTCTGCAAAATCTCAATTTCCCCATCTTTCTCCTCCCTTCTTTCCTCCTTACTCGGCTCCCTTCCCATCCTTTCTCTTGCTCCCCCCCCACCCCCCCGCCGCGATCCAGTATTCTAAGCAATCTGCGTTTAGCACCCCTTTCCTTTCTGCCAGCAGGTGGCACTGTGGTCTCACAAAAACATCACCCCAATTTGAAGGCTCAGCAATCCCGTTCTACAAAAATCCCTCAGGGTTTAATTTGAACTCCTGCCTGCCTCTTTCCCCTGCTGGTCCTACTTTCCACTCTAATGCTGCCGCCCGACATTGAGGTGCTGGGGAAGTTCTGGCCTTGGAATCACTCAGACCAGGTACTCCAATGCTGGTTCTACTGCTTCTTAGCTGTGCAACCCCAGGGGCATTTCTTAGACTCGTTTATTTTTCTTTTTATTTTTAAAATTTATTTTGAGAGAGAGAGAGGGAGAGGGAAAGCATGGGAGAGGAGCAAAGAGAGAATCACAGGTAGGTTCCATGCTATCAGCGCAGAGCCAGACATGGGGCTTAATACTGTGAGACCATGATCTGAGCCAAAATCAAGAGGTAGACACTTGACCTACTGAGCCACCCAGGCGCCCCTTCTTAGACTCAGTTTCAAGCCTCTGTGTCCTGGTCTGTATAACAGAATAGTTATATAGAGTTTTAAAATAAGATTTTCTCACCACTCTGGGACAAATGAGAATGACCACAGAGTGGGAGGTCAGAGTGGGAAGAGTCATCACCAGAGGGGGTATGAGTTGGATGAAGTGGACTTTTAAAATTTTTTAAAAATTTGAATATAGTTGACACTTTGTTTTGTTTTTTTATAATGGGAGGAAGCAGTGAAGAAACAGGGGAGAGAGGAGGGCTGATGACACTAATAGTTGTGTAGATCGTGTTTTATTTTATTTTATTTTTTTTTTCAACGTTTATTTATTTTTGGGACAGAGAGAGACAGAGCATGAACGGGGGAGGGGCAGAGAGAGAGGGAGACACAGAATCGGAAACAGGCTCCAGGCTCCGAGCCATCAGCCCAGAGCCCGACGCGGGGCTCGAACTCACGGACCGCGAGATCGTGACCTGGCTGAAGTCGGACGCTTAACCGACTGCGCCACCCAGGCGCCCCTGTAGATCGTGTTTTAAATGCATTACATATATAGTTTTTTTTTCCCCTCTTCACAACCATTCTATGAGATAGATTCTCTTTTATCCCCTTTTTAAATACGGGGAAACAGAGGCACAGAAGGTTAGGCACTTGCCGTGATCACACAGCTCATAAGTGGCAGAGCCAGGATTCAACCCTAGTCAGCCTGGTGCCAGAGTCTGTATCTTAACCACCAAGCAGACTGTCTATATTGATAGAATCTCTGAGAAGGCAGGAAGAGCTGACGTCCAGAAAGAGCAGAGGAAGAGGCCTTGGTCTGGGACTTGAGGAAGAAGGCCAAGGGCAAAGTGGGTTTATGGGTGTAGTGGCTAGAAGTTGATGGGAGAAAGGTCCATTTTCTAAGACTGAGGATAGCAAGAGAAGAGGCTAGAGGGGGAGTAGGTAGGTGTGAGGCTGTATAGGGTGGTGCTGAGGACCCTAAAATCTGCTGGCAGGCTCCTGCAGGAACAGAGAAAAGGCAGAGGCTGGGAAGGAGGACTAGAGGTGAAATAGGAGGGAAAGAGAGTGTGGAGGGAGAAAGGACAAGTCCATAGTCCCACAACAACTCAGTGCAAGGCCTGGCAGAACCATTGACAACACTGTCACCTACAAAAAAGGAAATAAACCCCAGGTTGACGCAACTTACATCCCCTGGGGACCTAGCTGTTCCTCCACCTGCACTGATTATCCACCTGGCTTTCTCTTCTCACTCAAGAAGAATCGGGGCCATGTCACCTCCATCTACATCCCCAGAGCCCAGCACATATGAAGTTGTTAGTGAACATCTCCTCCTGGATGATTAAATGAATAAATGAGTGCAGAACAGCAAGAGTTAACTGTCTGGGCTTTGGGCCCTAGAGCCATCATGGATTTGAACCCCTCCCTGTCTCTAATTGTGTGCCCTCACCTAACTGAGCCTCAGTTTCCTTATACAGTCGATCCTCATTATTCATGGCTTCCATATCTGTGAATTTGCCTACTCACTAAAATTCATCTGTAAACCCAAACCAATACTCGTGTCACTTTGGTGGTCATTCATGGACATTTGTAAAAATTTTGAGCTGCCTCATTCTCTTGTTCTTAGCTGAGGTTGAACAAGAGGATACTCTACCTTCTTGTTTCACCTCTTATAATATAAACACATGTTCTTCTTGTGGGCTATTTAGTGTCACATTTTATGCATTTCTGTGCTTTTTGTTGATGATTTTGCCATTTATCAAATAATGCTGAAGTGTTGTCTAGTGTTGCTAAGCGCAAGAAGCCTGTGATGTGCCTTACAGAGGACATATGATATGTCATCCAGGTACAAGTTATAGTGGTGTTGGCTATGAGTTCAATGTTAATGACTCAACAGTATATTTTAAATTAGGAACGTTTTTTTTTAAGTTTATTTATTTTGAGAGAGAGAGAGAGAGAGCGCACAAGCTGGGGTGGGGCAGAGAGAGGGAGAGACAGAATCCCAAGCAGGCTCTGAACCATCAGCGCAGAGCCCAATGTGGGGGCTTGAACTCACAAACTGAGATCATGACCTGAGCGGAGCTCAAGAGTCGGGACACTTAACCGACTGTGCCACCCAGGCACCCCTAAATTAGGTGTCTTTAAACAGAAACACATAAAACAAGGTCATGTTCTGATTGATCAGTTGGCGAAAAAATTGTGACCAGAGACTGGTAGGAATCTAACCCTGTAGATGCATTGGCTCAATTTACTAATGCACTATTTGTGGTGATGACTTTATTAACTACTATGAATAATGAGAATCGACTGTATATGAAATAGGAATAATGACAGAGTCTAAACCTTGTGGGATTAAAGAGATAGTGTTTGTAAAGTACTCAGTACTGTTTGACACACAGTAAATGCTTAATAAATATTATTAATATTGTTAATGCGGATAAATGAGAAAGTGAGGGAGTAATTTTCCCCTACTCAGAGTTCCTTTTCCCTAGGGGCCAAGCTGAGGTTTTTCTGGCCCTTGGGCTGCACCCGTGGAGAGAATTGTGAGGAAGTCTGACCCATGGGGATGGGCTGGGGACCAGGACCTATAATAAAGAGCACCGCCCTTATGCAGACTCTATGTCATAGAGGCCCCAGCTGCCCTGGCCAGTAGTGCCCTCAGGCACACTACAGAAGCTCCCTGTGCCCATGGGGCCTTCTCAGCTTGCCCGTGCCCCTCGGCCCCGGGGCTTAAGATTCCGCTACCACAGGCCAGGGATGGGCTGGCCTAGGCCTCGATTTCCCAGGATGTTCAAGTGTAGCCGTAGAAGGTATCGGCAGAAACCCCAAGGCAGAACTCCTACCACTGCAGCCACCAATTTTGCCACCCTGGCCACAGATATCAACAACACTCACACCGTCACCACCACCAGTGTGTGGATCCTTCCACCACCAGGTTAGCCAAGGGCCCTGAGGCAGGGTGGGGGGGGTTTGGCAAAACAGAGACATTAGTTTTCCCCCACTTTAGCCCTGCATAGGCATTCTAGGAGGCACACTCTGTGAGAAATACCACTCCAAAAGTATGGTGGGGTCTTGATAGCAGACATCCTAAAGGCTCAGAGCCTTAATGGAGGGCATATTGACTAAAAGCAGAGGGCTTGGGGGACTGTGAATCTAAGAGCAATAGAGCTTCCAGAACTTCTGTCTTCCTCACACTCTTCCCTTTCCTTCTTCTCCTTAGTTCTCAGACACCTCTGTCAACCTGGCAGCTTTCTGATCTTCTAGAAATGTCCAGAAACTAGTCCAGAAGCTTGGCTGTCTCCGGACCTGTATCTCCTAAGGGCCCTGGGTGGTTAACAGCAGACAAATACAATCAATTCTGCTCCAACTGCCTTACTCCATTCCAAGGTGTTTCCAGATAAATATGCAGCAGGGTACGAGGGCAGGGTTGGGGCTGAATGCTCCCAGGGGCGGGCTTTAGTGACAACAGCAGGGATCACAGTTAGGCAATGGAAGGACAGGACAAGGTCGGCAACACACACCATTTCTCCATCTTTGGCCTCAGCTTTTGATCTGCCCTGGGAGGTAGGGATCCTTCCTGCACTGCACAGGGAAAAGGGTCTCCATAGACATCTTGGAAGTTATAGGGAGCCAGATCCTTGAGGAGGGAGGTAGAGGCACAGATCAGAAAGAGATAGGATGAAAGAGATTTCACTACTTGAGTGTAACTCCACGAGTGCTTGAATGTGAGATGTTATGTGGCTCTGTGCCTATGATGGCCAGTGTGCAGAAGTAGCTGTTGGTGTGTGTGTCTGAGTGTGTGTGGAGATGGGAGTCTGAGCAGACATGTGGCTGAGTGTGCCTCTGCAATAGATTGTGACTTTGTGGCCGGCTGTGTGTCGAGGGTAAGGCTACTGGTGTGCCAGACAGAGGCTTCAGCTAAGAGGAATGAAGGTCAGGAGAGAGGGAGAGGGGCAGCCTGAAGGAGGAGAGGGTTGCTTCTGAGGAGGACTGGTCACCTTCAGCCCCCTAGCTGTTCCCCGAGGCCAGTGTTTTCCAGAACTGTCAGCTGAGCTGCGGTGGTTAGGGGTGGGGCAAGACTGAGTTTGAGTCCAGAAAGGGGGAGGGTGTTAAGCACTCTGGCCTGGGGATTTTCCATTTGGATTTCTGAGTGTGTGCCCATGTGTCATCAGGTGTAACTGCATTTCTGTGGGGTGTATCTCCATGGAATTGTGTCTCAGTGGTGGGAAACGTTGTGAGGGACTCGGTCTCTGAGGTGTCACTTTATGCCTGGGTGTGTGTCCAGGGCTCCCTTCCCTGAGGGGTGGGGGTGAGAGTGAAGTCTGAGAGCTTTGGCCTGGCCTCCTGGGGTTTAAGAAGCCTGTGAGGAAAAAATGAACTGTGTCTGTGTCCTTCCACTCTAAGGCTTGCCGGAGACTGGGACCCTGAGAGGAGGAAGCGGCAGAGAATTCACTGACACATCATGCCCAGGCAGTGCTGGCTGGGGTGGGGGGAAGGGGGAGGCAGGAAGGTGGCTGGGCTAGCGCCCAAGGTCCACAGAGTGGCCCACACATATAAAGACACATGCCACAGTCCATGAACATATGCAGACATGTAAATATAAGTAGACTCACAGACACACAAAGCAACAAATACAGGTGCATGCAAGTACATACTTATAAACAGAGATAAACACTGACACTAATGCACATGGCCCTCCCCACATGGCATATGTAACAGCACATACACATGCCTACAAATGAACACACAGACATGCATGCATCTGGACAAGCACATAAGCATATAGATAGAAACATGCAATCACACTCATGCAAACCCAGGCACACGTAGACACCTGCACACGTGCAGACACACTCACCAGACTTCCCTGCCCCTGCAGCCCAGGAACCCAGAAGCTTCCCTCCCCTAGCAGAGTGTGTGTGTGTGTGTGTGTGTGTGTGTGTGTGTGTATGCCCACACTTGTGTCTGTGTGTATCTGTGTCTGTGAGGATGTGTGTGTATGTGTGTGAGTGAGGGGGGTGCTGAGCTGTGGGAACCTGATGACATCATCTCTTCTGGCTATTTTTAGCTCCCTCTGCAATGACGGGCTTCTCCGCGGCCCCTCCCCCTCCAGGCTCCCAGAGGCAGCTGCAGCCAGAGGGCACCCACCACTCCAGTCTAGGTGACCCTTGGATGACTGGGTACAGCTCACTCATTCTCACCCCAGCAGGGCTCCCTGGAGGTTGAGAACCCCAGAGGAAGAGGCCTGGGCCATGTGGCAGCCTGGAGCAGGAGCCTGGTTAGGTGAGCACACCCGGCTGGTCTCCAGCCCCTAGGGTGCCTCTGCTTCTGCTTTTCAGTCTGAAACTGTCTCAGGCAGTAGTGCCTGCCATGTGCCAGGGAGGGTGCCAAGTCTGGAGATAGAGCAGTGTGCAAGACAGCAGGAGTTCTTCCTGGTGGGTGTTACAGCTCGGTGGGAGACAGACATTAAACAGACCACACAGGCACCGCACCAAACTGTGGCAAGAACTCTGAACATTAGTAACAAGGGGACTCAGTCCGGGATGATGGATGTTCTCTGTCTCTTTCTGTCTCATGAGATAGCCTGAGGACACCAGAGGGGCACCCTCCTTTACCTTGCACCTTCTACCCCAACAAGCACACTCCAGAACAGAGCTTCCTTCTCACACCCCAGGCTGTGCTTCCAACATTGCACCAACCCACCACCCAAGTGGGGAGCCACTGTTATTCATGGCCCCTTTGTTCTGGAGCGTCCTCACAGTTGACCCCTGGGAGTCAGGCCAGTCCTTAGTCCTCCATCTGCAGATGAGAAAACTGAAACAGAGAGGGGCAGTGCTGGACCACACCTCCTGGTGCTGGGCAGGGGAGACTGCAGGCTGACAGAGGAGGAAGTGGTGGTGGCACAGCTCTGAGTAAGAGCAAGTGGTGGGGGCAGAAGGGCAGGAGGAAGAGGACAGTGGCCTGAGGGGTCCCGGCCCAGAGAAGGCTTCCCGCTCCAGCCAGCTTCTGGGCAGCCACCGGAAAATCGGGTTTGGCAGCTTCAGCCAAGCGCCTGGGGGCTGGAGGAGGGGTCCAGACAGCTCTGGGGAGGCTGCCTGGGGGCGGGCCCGTCCTCCATCCCAGAGTCCGGCCAAGCTGTCCTGTTGTGGGAGCATTTTGTAAAACTGGGACCTTTTGGAGTGTTGGGAGAACAGCTCTGGGCTGCAAGCTGGAGCTCAGAATTCCAGTCCTTGCTCTGTCCCAAACCCTAGTGTGATCCTTGGAAAGTCCTGTCCCCTTTCTTGGCCTCAGGTGGCCCTTCCAGGAAGGACCCCTGGAGGATCAGGTTCCCCATCCCCAATTTCTGCCCTCTGGGTTTTCCTGGGTGTCTGAGTCAGGCACAGAAACACAAAGTCAATGGGTAGGGACCAGACCAGACCACTCCCAGGGCGCCAGGCTGGAGGTCCCTTGTCACCAATGGGTCAATGGCAGGAAGCCCAGCTCCAGCCTTACAATGCAATACCGGTCACCCCACCCTGACCAGTACCCTCACCCACACCCCCACTTCCGTCCTCTGTTCCTTCCTCACCTTCGGAGAAAGCTACAGGGCTCCCTAGGGAATCTCCCATACTTACTTCATTGGCTACCTGCCCTGCCCTGTACTCAGCCCTCCCTCCCCCTCTGCCCATTTGACTGGGCCAGCCTCCCAGTTAACTTTCTTTCCCGGATCCTGGGGCGGGGCAGGCCAGGGAGGAAAGGAAGCTGGGTGGAAGGGCTGCAAAGGAGCCTGCTTTTCCTGCTACACTCAAATACTTGCAGCCCAAATGACTTGGGGGGAGGGAGGTGGACTGAATGCTGGGCTTCCCTGAAGCCCCAGGGGGAAGTGGGAATGTTACCTTTACCTATCTAATCATCTCCTTCCCTGCCTTCAGTGAATTCAGAGAAGGGAGCCCAGAACTGAGACTTCCATCCTGTGGAAAACAAACACAGAAACCCAGGACAAGTGAATCCTGGTTATTGTCACTAAGTCAATGACAAATTCATGAAACACAAAAAAACATAAAATTCTAAATGCATAGAATCCAGAGTCATGGAATCTTAGCATCACAGAATTCTAGCATGGTGAAATCTGAGTTACAGAATCAGGAATATAGAATTCTGGCATCACTGACTCCCAGATCACAAGGTTAGAGTATCCTTGAATTAGAAGTCTTGAGAAATCAATTAGTGAAATCCTTACCTTCAGGTGAATGTCTAAACTAGAGGATTCCCGGGTACCTGAGTGGCTCAGTCCATTAAGCCTCTGACTCTTGATTTCAGCTCAGGTCATGATCTCTCAGTTTGTGGGTTTGAGTCCCACATGGGGCTCTGTGCTGATGTGCAGAGCCTGCTTGGGATTCGCTCTCTCTCCCTCTCTCTGCCCATTCTCTCTCTCTCTCTCTCTCTCAAAATAAATGAACTTAAAAAATAAATAAATAAACTAGAGGTTCCCCCATTGGGGATGGGCAAAGGAGTTCACACATGAACACTAAGAAGGAGGCGGAAAGCTCAGGACATATGAGCTTAGGATAAGTTAAGAAGCCTGTAATAAACCAGACAGAGGACAGACAACTTCCAAGAGGACATATCTTGGTTCCTGAGGATGAGGGGGGTGGGGTGGCAGGAGAGGGAGAGAGAGAGGGGAACAAGAAGAAGAAGAAGAAGAAGAAGAAGAAGAAGAAGAAAACCTAGCCTAGAGAAAAAATTATCAAGTCGCAAGTACACCAGCCACAATGCCCCCGATTTCTCCAAGAGTGGGAATAACACCAGCCCCAAGACATTTTCAAAGGTTAGTAATGGAATGGCAAGCCACGTCTGACTTTTTTGGGAAGAAAAGTACTAAGTAGAAAATATTTCATATACCACAATTTCTTGGGGCTGCTGGGAACAGCAGACTCTCCAAAGAAGATGCTGAGCCGTGAACAAGATCATGCTGTGGGGTGGGGTGGGGTGCAGAGCCCCTAGCAAGGCCTTGGTAAGGGACCTTGTGGAGGGCATCTGCCTGGGGTGGTGCTGGGAGAAGTATCTCCGAAGAAGGAGCCAAAGTTGAGGCAGCACTTGGTATGGGGACTCTTGTCAGTATGGGAACTCAGTAAACAACAGGGATATTTACCTAGCATTTCTGGGAAACTACTGCAAACTCAGGAACCCAGAAGGAGCAGTTCCAGAGAGAGGCAAATGCCAAGCCCTTCTGGGCATGGGAAACAGGGCAATGTCAGTTGGAGACCCTCTTGTTCGGCTGTCAGTCCTTGGATTCAGCTCAATACCTCAGCCCCGACCTCAGCCCCGACCTCGGCCCACATCCCCATTTGCCTCCCTCTCCCTGCTTGCCTGCCATTCTACCTACCTCCATCTGCTATATGACCTTTGGCAAATTGTGTCCCTCAAACATCCTTTGCTTTCTTTTGAAGTCTATAATTGGGTCCTACGCACAGGTTTTATTATTTCATAGTCCTGGTTTTGTCCAGATCAGTTTCATTTTAGACGTCTGCATTCCCAGCTTCCAGAGAAAGAGTCAGGCAGCTTCAGGGAAAATGGAGGGAATAGGGAATATAAATAATACTTACATTTGCCATCCTACATGTGTCAGTTCCTATGACAGGTGTTTTATAAATCTTATAGGATGCTCACAACCACTGTGTATATAAATCATTGCTGCCATTTTATAGATGAAGGAACTGAGGCTCGAAGAAGATAAATAACATGCCTAAGGTCATTCAGCTAGGGAGGACTGGAAACTCAGCTAGGTCTGTCCTAACTTGAGGGCTGTGTTTTCAGATTAGCATTAATCCATGTGGCTTCAACGGGTAAAGTGAAGGTAATCCATGTGGCTGACCCCGAATTTAAGGAGTTCCTTTTAAGGAAGTGTGCAATAGGGGCTGACAGCCTGTGCTGTGAGAGAGCTGAACTGAGTCTCCTCTTGGGGACTCTGGATGTTCTCAACTCAGATTGGAGAGAGCTGGGGTGGGGTGGGTGTGTAGGGGGTTGGAGTGGAGAGTAGGGTGGTCCTGGGCTGGTCTTCAGGGGGTTAAGGGACTGCTGCCACTGTTCCTGGAGATAGTGTGTATCGGTTGGAGAGGGGCTGTGAATGGGGGGTTCTTCACTTTCTGGGATGGCCTAACCAACCCCACACCCCCACCCCCACTATGCACCCCCACCCCTGCTGGCACTGGTTGTCAGGCCCCTGGAACCTTGGGGGCAGGGGACTTTCCAGCTGGGTTAGCATCATGGTGTGTTGTCACTAGACTCACCTCCTTGAAGTTCCTAGAAACTTTTGGATTCCTAAGCTTCATCAACCTTGCACAGTTGCCTCTGTTTTTTTGTTTTTGTTTTGTTTTGTTTTGTTTTTTTAAGAGAGAGAGGGCACAAGTGAGCGAGGGACGGAGAGAGAGGGAGAGAGAGAGAAGTGTAGCTCTTGTTCACTCGATGCAGGCCTCAAACTCATGAACTATGAGATCACGAACTGAACCAAGGGCTGATGCTTAACTCCCTGAGTCACCCAGGGGCTCCTACAGTTGCCTCTGTTAACTGACTCAAGTGGAAGTGGAAGAATTTCAAATGGAACCCTGACCCCTGCCCTTCCCAATATTGGTCATTATATGAGGCTTGGGGATCCAGGAAGTCACTGGCTCACAGGGTCAGAGCTGGAGGCAACCCTGGGGACGGTTTCATCCAAATCCTTCACTGTAAGGGTGAGGGAGGAGTTTGAAGTTCAGAAAGGGAGGGGACTTGCCAAAGATCACACAGCAGCCAGTGCTGTCCCCACCAAGTCCCAGACACTCCATTGGCACTGAGGACACAGTTGAATCGGTCCTGACTCTTTTTCTTGAAAACTTGCAGTCTAACAGAGAAAACAGGCTTGGTAGATACACCAAGAGAAGTGTCAGGGCTAAAAGAGAAGTCCAGACTTTGTACACTGGGGGCCTAGAGAGGCAGGGGCACTGACCCTTAGGCTTCAGTGAAGATCTTTAGGTGGTTTTAGAGCTGGGCTTAAAGAGGGAGCAATATTTTAGCTGATAAAAAGGGGTAAAAGACTTTGTGGCTGAGAGACAGCATGAGCAGCCTCACAGAAAGACATGAATGAATTGCCCTGCAAAGACTGGCCATGTGGGTGGAGTGGAAGTCTGATGGCCTATAGTCTAAGCCAAGGCTAGGACCTGAGGTCAGGACTGTCTGCTCTATGAGCACACAGTAGTCACAGAGGTTCAGGCCACCGGGATACAAGGGCTCCCGTGGCGGTAGGGGGATCTCAGAAGACCACGGCTGGGAGAGTCTTAGCAGTATGGGTGGGGATTGCTAGGCTCTCCCACCCTCCGGGCCGCGCTGTTTCCTTTCATCCAAGTTACACACATGCACAGAAAACCTGTGTCCCCACTTCCCTCGACGAGGACCCAAGCCCAGGCTGAGGTCCGGCCCAGCCAAGGAGAGGAGATTACTCCCCACTAGCTGGCTTCCTGCCCCAGCTTTCACGGCCAGGCACACACCTCTTCCCTTTAAGCAGCTTCCCTCCCACTCCCCACTGCTCCTAAACCCGCCACTGGGCCGGGACAGGTCGGGGACGTCCTCCGCTTTGGAACTTCGGTGGCCGCGAGCCCTCCCCTGCTGATGTGATGCAAATCCGCTCCGGATTTATTCTCAGGCGTCCTTTCCGTCAAGTGCGACGCACCCGGCGCCAGCACTTGTCTGGAAGTGCCTGCCTCCTCCGGCCCTGACCCAAGGGCGCCAGGGCCTTGAACTGGGTGGGGGACGGGGGCGGTAGTTTCCCAGTTAGCAGCTCCCGCGGTTGCAGCCGGGGACGCGGTGGGAGCCTGGGAGTTGGGCTGCTGAGGCAGCCAGGGGCCTGGGGGCGGGGCTGTAATTTAACCGCGCCGGGTGCCTCGGGTGCGCTGAGTGGGCAGCCGGAAGCCGCGGTGCGGAAGACCCGAGGCTTAGGAGTGTGGGGGTGGGGGGCACCTGGGGCGGGGGGGACCGTGGCCTCGAGGTCCGGGCCTGAGGTTTGGGTACAGAGGTGAGAAGGTGTGGGGCTGGAGAGCGTGGGGGTGGAGCGAGGGGGAATCCCGGGCCTTGGGAGGGGCCGTCCCAAGCCTGAGCGCCGCTCGTCACCTCGCCTGGTCTCTGGACTCTGGTTTGTGTACAGATGTGGTCTGTGCACTAAGAAGCAATTAGACCCGTCCCTGTCCTCATCTCGCCGGGGAAAGTAAGCTGTAGTTACACCTCAGAGGACCGAGAGCCTGGTACTACTAGGGACTGGATGGAAGCGGGAGTGGAGGTGCTCGGTGCACTCCCAAGAGCTCCAGATTCAGGAAACTGCAGGAAGGGTGTGAACAGTTTATATAAAATGCTATCCAAATCAGCATGTATATATAGGCATAGAGAACTGGCGCTTACTTTGCCTACTGCATGCCAGACCAAGGGAATTCACCAAAATAACAAAAAGAAGAGTTAATTCTTACCTTTTTCTTGGTACTTTCATAATCAGAAAAGAACAATGCAGATTTTTTTATTAAGGAAAAAAAAAAAAAAGTAAATAGACCTGGGTTTCAGCACTACTAAGCACTTATTTGGCCTTGGTAGTTTTGCTTCAACTTCTATAAGCCTCAGTTCTCTTACCTGTAAAGTAGTAATAGGAGAGCCTAGACACAGGGTTTGCTGTGAAGATTAGATGAGTTAAGGCATCAAAGGTGCTTGGAACAGTGCTCAGTAAGTGGCAACAAGGGGAACACTTAATCTAGTTTGGGAGTGTGTGGGGAATGGAGGAGCAAAAAGCCTTCTGGAAGAATGGAAATCTGAGCTAAGTCTTATATGAAAAGGAGCTAGTCAGTGGAAAAGAGAGGAAGAGAAGAACATTAATGACAGGGAATGACATGAGCAAAAACAGGCAGGTGAGAAACAGGACAGTGAATTTGGGGAAACTACAGACATGAGGCAAGGAGTGGAGATGAGGTTAGAAAGGTAAGCTGGGACCAAACTGGGGTAAGGTGGGGGACTTACAATTACTGAGGCTGGTTTTCTGAGAGCTATTGAGGCATCTTCATCAGTGGCAGGAGGAGATGTGCAGGGTAGAGGCCAGGAGACCTGTGAAGAGGTGGGTAGTGGCATGAACTACAGCAGCAGCCCTAGGATGGGAGGAAATGGATGGATCTGAGAGGTAGAAATGACAGGACTTGGTGATGGAATGAGAGACATAAGTGAGAAGGAGTTGTCAGGACCATATCCTGATCTCCAATTTGAGTCCCCTGGGTGATGCTATTCTCTGAGATAGGGAGCAGGAAGGGTAATACGTTTGAGGGGAAGCTGAATTCAGTTTTGGACATGTCTGTGGCCACACCCCTGGACAGACCCTTAATAATTGGGGTCTTGCCATCCCACCTGGCAATTACTCTGTCCAGAAGATGGGAGAGGTATCATTAGCCACTGCTGGCTGTCTGTTCCCTGGCTGCGGCTGGCTGGAGATCTGGGTGGGGAGGTTGGGGGGGGGGGTGCCTGCCACCACAATGCTGGGCCTAGTGAGTATTCTCTTGTGGTTCTGGGCTGCTAGACAATTTCTTTGGGCACAATCATGTTACAGGAGCTTGAGGATTGGGTTGTCAGGTCCTGGGATGGGGGCAGTTCTGTGTGCTGCTGAGATTACTGTCTCCATTTTACAGCTGAGGAAACTGAGGTTCAAGAATTGAGTGACAAGAGTCAGGAAGTGAACCAAGGTCTGTGTGATGTCTTCTCACAGTACCAGCTGCCACATCACCACATTTGCTCTAAGAGGGGCAAGGAAAGTACCCAGAGCCATGACTCCTTGGGGGAGAAATGTAATATGGAGGGGCAGTGGGGATCAGGGAAGGAGGCACAGAAAGCTTCCTGGAGGTGGTGCCATTTGTGTTGTCATAGAAACATAATCTTGTTTTCTGTCTCCCAGTCCAGCGATCTTTGGCAACCAGCCATTGCCTGCAGTGAGGGAGACCTTGTCATCTGAGGGGCCTCTAGGTAGAATGTGTCCACAGAACCCAAAAAGTGGTAGGTTGGAATTCTTGCAGGCATTTCAGGCCTGAAATGGGGGCACATTTACCTGTCTCTGGCATCCATCAGCCTGGACAGCCCTTCTGCACTGGCACTTCACTGGCAGTTGGAAGCCCAGTGCCTACTCATTTTCATATCAGGGTTCAGCACAAGTTTATGTTCCATTCCCAGGTTTTGTTTTACTTAGGAAAAAAAAAAAAAGAGGCATCATGTGATGAAGTGATGGATTTTAAGGGAGGACTGGCAAATACAGGAAAAACTGATCTTCCTGTGAATGATGGGAGAAAAGTTGTAAGACACAAAAAATGTTGCTGATCTTTTTTTTTTTTTTTTAAATTTTTAAATGTTTATTTTTGAGACAGAGACAGAGCATGAGCAGGGGAGGGGCAGAGTGAAAGGGAGATACAGAATCTGAAGCAGGCTCCGGGCTCTGAGCTGTCAGCACAGAGCCCGACGCGGGGCTCAAACTCATGAACTGTGAGATCATGACCTGAGCCGAAGTCAGACCCTTAACCAGCTGAGCCACCAAGGCGCCCCTAAATATTGCTGATCTTAATCTGTCACCCACCAAGTGTTTTTCCCCAGGTGTCCAAATGACTGAGACAGACTGACATGGTAAGTGGGCAGCCAAATTCTCAGGAGCTAAGAAGGGGTTACTTTCAAACAAGGTTTAAATAATTTTTGCTCATTGTGGAAAACATAAGCAAGTAAGAAGAAAAAAATGTATATAAAGCATCCAGCAAGTAGAGATAAACAGTACTAGCATTTTTATATATTTATTCTTTTTCATTTCTGGGCACATGTGGCTTTCTTCTACATGGTTAATACACTGTGTAGACAATTTTGTATCTTGCTTTCTTACTCAACGAATTTATATGAACTATCTCACATCATTTAATTTGGTCACTGCACAATCTTCTACTATATGGAGTTGCTATATTTTATTTTACGAATCTCTAATCCTTACAATTAGAGATTTTCTTTCCTTCTTCTTTTCCCTCTTTTTTAAAAAACAAGTTACTTTAATGTTTATTTATTTTGGGGGGGGGGGACAGAGGGAGAGAGAGTATCCCAAGCAGGCTTCTCACCATCAGCTCAGAGCCCAATGCGGGGCTCGATCTGACGAACCCATGAGATGATGACCTGAGCCAAAATCAAGAGTCAGATGCTTAACTGACTGAGCCACCCAGGTGCCCTTCTTTTCCCTTTTTCTTTCTTTCTTTTTTGTTATTATAAGAACTCTGTGATGAAAATCTTGATGCATAAATCTTTATCCGTATTTTGCATTATTATGTATATATATATATATATATATATATATATATAATTTTTTTACAAATTTTTCTAGAAGTGGAGTTACTGGGTTAGAGGATCAAAGTATTTTTAGGGGTACCTGCATGGCTCAGTCAGTTGAGCATATCCAACTCTTGATTTTGGCTCAGGTCATGATCTCATGCTTCATGAGTTCAAGCCTGGCACTGAGCCCCACACCAAGCCCTGCATCCAGCCCTGCATCAGGCTCAGTGCTGACAGTGCAGATCCTGCTTGGATTCTCTCTCTCTCTCTGCTCCTCCCCTGCTTGTATGCTCTCTCTCTCTCTCTCTCTCTCAAAAATAAATAAAGAAACTTTAAAAATATTTTTAGAGATCTTGATATGTATTTCCAAAATGCTTTCCAGAAAGAAAGGTTCTGCCACTTACACTCCATCACCCTGACAGAAGTGTTAACATTAAAAAGAAAGATCTTGCTAATTTGTTAACTGAAAAATGGAATCTCAGTTTTTTGGTGCTGAGCAGTTTCTTGAAGTTCAGAGCAACATAAATCTCCTAGGTCAATGATTTGGTCCAGTCTGGCAAATTCATCTACTGTTGAGAAACTGGTAGGGTTTGGCCATTGTGAACATGTATTGCTTTTACCTGCCTGGAATTCTGTCTTCCTTTTGGTTATAGTCTTCATTCACTTCAGAGGTGAGTTCATGGAAGGCTTCCTGGAGGAAGTGGCATTTGGGCTGACCTTTGAAGAAAGGTTTTTCATGGATGCAGATGAGGTGGAAAGGACAATTTTCCTTTGAGGAACATCTCTTCTCTATTTTGGTCCATGTGGTTTAAATGGGCTTGCCCCACCCCTGAATTCCAGGAATGAGCATTGAGACCCTGGCCTGACCAATCATCACAGTGATTGGTTTAGTGATGGAGACTTCTATTCCCTTTGACCCACATGACTATTACCTTGTCATCTGGCTTTGGAGTCAGAACTGGTTTTAAATCTGGGCTTTGCCCCTAACCAGGGGAATATATGCCATTTTATATAGGGTGGACAGAGGAGACTTCATTGGTAAAGTGATATTTGATCAGAGACCTACAAGAAGGGAAGAAGCCAGCCCTGCCTGCATTTGGGGGAAGAATGTTTCAGGCAAAGGGTAGAGCAAGTGTAAAGACTCAGAAGTGGGAGTATGTGGGATGTATTTAAAGATCAACAAAGAGGCCAGTGGCTGAAACAATGAATTTGCTGTCTCTGAGCCTCAGTTTCTCACCTACTAAATGGAGATGATAATAGTACCTGTGTCTTAGAGTGATGTGTTGAATAAATGTGATAATGCTTAGCATAATACCAAGGGCTTGCAAGCTGTTGTTATTAAGATGACAGCTAAGTCTTCGACCTTGTTGACCATTTTTTTTTATGACATGCGTTTCTCCCTGCATCCCAGTTCCCTTCCTCTGATTCATGCTTTCGTTAACCTATAATCGGTCTGTTGCAGTTTGTTCATCAGTCACTAATGATTACCAGCACCTACTATATGCTACACTAGGTTATAGGGATTTTTTAATATTCTTATTGTTCCATGAGGGAGAGGGCATCTGTACATTAATAACCACCATAGAAAGCAAAACAGGCCCAAGAGAATAACTGGTAAAGTGCTGTGGCCCTTCAGGGGTAAGTTTATGGAAGGCTTCCTGGAGGAGGTGGCATTTGGGCTGACCTTTGAAGAAAGGTTTTTCATGGATGCAGATGAGGAGGAAAGGACATTCCAGAAGGAAGAAAAAGGTATGAGCATGGGCACAGAGGCTGGCATGCCCAAGTCACATGGGGAAGGGGGAATTGCCTGGTATGGTGTAAGCATAGTGTGTTGGAAGGTGAGAAGTAGGGACACAATTTTGAAGGGATTTACCGTCAAGTTAAGGAGTTTGGACTTTGTCAATGATATAGAGCTGTTAAACATTTTTAGGCGGAGAGTGATATGGTCATGACTGTGTTTTAGAATGATCTGTCTGGCTATAAAGGAGGAGGGCTTAAGTCAGCTTACAGGGATACAAGGGATGGTAGCAGGGACCCAGTGCAGAGGCTATAACAGCTGCCCTGGTGAGAACTGATGAGACCTTAGAAATGGAGATGGAGAGGAAGGATGATAGATGTGCAGGGAGAAACAGGATACTCTAACTGGTCTCTAAGGATCATCAGGGAACATATAGGAATCGCCCAAATATGGCTACAATGAAATTATGCTTTTAACTCTTCTGAAATTGGGCTTTGGCAATTAAGGTCAGCTATTTTCAGTCCCACCCCACGGAAAGATTTTTCAGAAAGGGGAGATGGATAGGAGTAACATGTGTCTGCCCGGGCACCTTCCTGTTTTGGGATTTGATAACTGCATGAAACTTTAGCAGCTTGGGGCACTCTAGCCATCACTCTGTCCTTCAGGGGTCAACTTTCTGGACAGGGAGTTCTTGAAGCAGCTTGAATTGAGAGATGTGGAGAATTGAGTTTTGGCCCTAGGAATGTCAGGCTTAAATCTCTGTAAACTGGGAGCAGATAATGCTATGATTCCCACATAATCTTTTCAAAAGGCTGTTTTGACTTTCTAAATGATCTAGCTGAAGAACGAAATCAAAGATCATCCAAAATTCGATAATTTGGGGGAATCCGAGATCTGCCATGCTGCCAATTCCTTTAAATGAGGAAAGTCAAGCCCGACCCTGGGCTTCAGGATTTATGGTACCATTTGGCATAGTATCAATATCAGGAGGCTGGGGGGCTCTGGCCTTAAACATGGGTGACTACTTAGTGACCTCCTCTGGAATTTTCCCATCCACAGACGGCAAGGTGTCGTGTGGGCTGACTCTGGGGTGGAAGGAATTAGAGGGAGGGGATCCGGCAGATGATAATCATAATAGCCCAGCTGAGCATTTTTCAGCTTCGAGCACTTTTACCCACATTAGCTAATTAACTGACGGTTTGTCCAAGTGGAGATGAGGGATGGTAGGAGACAGGGAGCTCATGCCTGATCACGCTTCCAGGGTCTGGAGGGGACTGATAACGTGACTGCAGTACTAGGGCCAGAGTGTTTGGACAGGGGCTAATGGACAGGAGCTAATTCACAGGCTCTTGGGCCCATGTGCATGATGGTCAGCTGGTTTGCCCGAGACAGGGTGATAAATGCCCCATTCAGTCCGGGAGCATTCACGGTCAGAGAGACCCAGTCAGACCCCGTTACTGATCTGATGACAAGTGCACGGGGTATTAGCTGCTTCATCACAGATGTCTTCTCTGGAGAACTGTCTCTGTGTCCAGGAAACTGAATGAGATTCTTCACGGTCAGAGATGGTGCATATGATTTTTTTTTAAATAGGAAAATTTCACATCAGAACCCAGTCAGTGATAAATTCCTATTATTCACTATTTATCTTCTGTCAAAAAAACCAGAAAGGACATGCACATTTACAGAAATGAGTGTGTTAGCACAGCTCATACTAAATCAGTGTAGGCATCTATAATTTCACATTTTAAAATTCACTTTAAAAATTTTATGTAAGTTAAACCTACCAATTTTTGTGTACATTTCCATGGATATAGACCAAGGGTTAGCGAACTTAACTATAAAGAGCTAGGTAGTAAATATTTTAGGCTTTGTGGATATACAATCTCTGTCATAAATACTCAACTTTGCCTTTGGAATGCCACAACATCCACAGATAATACATAAATAAATGAGCATGACTTTATGCACACTGAAATTTGAATTTATATAATTTTCATGAAATATTCTTTTGATTTTTTATTTTTTCCCCCCAATCATTAAAAAATCTAAAAACTATTCTTAGCTTGTGGGGCATACAAAGACAGGTGGTGGGCTGAATTTAGCCCTTGGGCTATAACTTTCTGACCTCTGGCTTAAGCCGGGGTTTCTCAGCCTTGGCACTATTGACATTTGGGGCCAGATAATTCTTGGCTGCAGGGCTTGCTCTGTTGTCTTGTAGAATGTTTAGCAGCATCCCTGGCCTCTACCCAAAGGTGCCAATAGCATCCCCTCTCCCTTTGAGTTGTGGTAAGTAAAAATGTTTCTAGCCCTTGCCAAATGTCTCCTAAGGAGCAGAATTGCTCCCAGTTGAGAATCATTGGTTTAAACAATCGTATACAGCCATCTAACCACCACTACAGTCAAGATACAAAGCAGTTCTTGGATGTTAGGATGATCTGGCTGCGACATCTGTCACCCCATTTATCTCCAGGGTTGATTTGGCTGATCTGGGTAGCTTGGCGGGTGTCCCCTTCCACCCTCACTGCTCCAGGTGCATCCCTCCAGAAGCTGCACGCTCAGTGGAAGAGGACAACCTTCCCCAATAGAGGAGGACAGATTTTTGGTCAAGAGTATATGAGTAGCTGAGCTCCTGTGCTAGAACCTCCAAACAAGCTCTCAAGATACAGAACAGTTCTATTATCCAGAAAAATGTCTCTCGTACTACCCTTTTATAGTCAATACCTCCCTTCATCCCAGTTCCTGGTAGTCATTATTTTCTGTTCCTATAATTTTATATTTTTCTGAACAACATATAAATAGAATCATACAGCAAGTCGCCTTTTGAGTTTGGTCTCTTCTTTTTTTAAATATTTATTTTTGCGAGAGAGTGGGGGAGGCCAGGGCAGGAGGACAGAGAATCCAAAGCAGGCTCTGTGCTGACAGCAGAGAGCCCGATGTGGGGCTTGAACTCACAAACCGCAAGATCATGGTCTGAGCCGAAGTTGGTTGCTTAACCAACTGAGCCACCCAGATGCCCCTTGAGTTTGGCTTCTTTTACGCAGTGTAATGCATTTGACGTTCATTTAGGTTGTTGAGTGTATCAGTAATTTATTCTTTCTTATTGCTGAGTAGTATTTGTCTATATGGATATACCAGTTTGTCTACTCACCAGTTAAAAGATATTTGTGTTTCCAGTTTTTTGTGATTATGATGAAGCTGCTTTACACATTTGTGTGCAGGTTTTTGTGTGAATGTAAATCTTCATTTTTCTTAGGTAAGTACCTAGGAGTGGAATTTATGGGTCATATGATAATTGTATGTTTAATTTTATAATAAAGTGTTAAACTGTTTTCCAAAGTGGCTGTACCATTTTATCTTTTTTAATTTTTATTTTTTTTAATTTTTTAAATGTTTATTTTTGAGAGATAGAGAGAGACAGAGACAGAGACAGAGGGTGATTAGGGGAGGGGCAGAGAGAGAGGGAGACACAGAATCCAAACCAGGCTCCAGGCTCTGAGCTGTCAGCACAGAGCTGGACATGGGGCTCAAACTCACAAACTGCGAGATTATGACCTGAGCCAAAGTCAGGCGCTTAACCGACTGAGCCACCCAGGCACCCCATGGCTGTACAATTTTAAATTTACACTGACCATGTAAGAGAGTTTCATCTGCTCCATATTCTCACCAGCCCTCAGTATTATTAGGGTTGTTTTTCTTTGTAGCCATTCTAATAGGTGTGGAGTGGTGTCTCATTGTGGTTTTAATTTGCCTTTCTCTAATGGTTAATGATGTTGAGCATCATTTTATGTGCTATCTGCATATCTTCTTTGGTGAAGTGTTAATAATTTTGCTCATTTTTAATGAAGTGGTTTGCTTTCTTATTACTAACTTCTTTTTTTATTTTTATTTTATTTTATTTAAAAAAATTTTTTTAACGTTTATTTATTTTTGAGACAGAGAGAGAGAGAGCATGAACGGGGGAGGGTCAGAGAGAGAGGGAGACACAGAATCTGAAACAGGCTCCAGGCTCTGAGCGGTCAGCACAGAGCCCGACGCGGAGCTTGAACCCACGGACCGCGAGATCATGACCTGAGCCAAAGTCGGCCGCTTAACCGACTGAGCCACCCAGGCGCCCCTAACTTCTTTTTTTAAAGTTTTTTTACATTTTAAAAATTTATTTTATTTTATTTTTTTGAGAAAGAGAGAGACAGAGTGCGAGCAGGAGAGGGGCAGAGAGAGAGGGAGACATAGAATCCAAAGTAGGCTCCAGGCTCTGAGCTGTCAGCACAGAGCCTGATGCGGGGATCCAACTCACGAACCTGACCTGAAGTTGGATGCTTAACCAACTGAGCCAGCCAGGTACTTTAAATTCTTTTTTTTAATGTTTGTTTGTTTGTTAGTTAGTTTTGAGAGAGAGAAAGTATCCCAAGCAGGCTCTGGGCTGTTAGCGTGGAACCCGATGCAGGGCTCAATCTCACCACCATGAGATCATGACCTGAGCTGAAATCAAGAGTGGGACACAGGGCACCTGGGTGGCTCAGTTGGTTAAGTGTCCGACTTCGGCTCAGGTCATGATCTCACAGTTTGTGAGTTCAATCCCTGTGTTGGGCTCTGTGCTGACAGCTCGGAGCCTGGTCCCTGCTTCAGATTGTGTCTCCTTCTCTCTCTGCCCCTCCCCGACTTGTGCTCTGTCTCTCAAAAATAAATAAATGTAAAAAAAAAAATTAAAAAAAGAGTGGGATGCTTAACCAACTGAGACCCCCCAGCACCCTTCTTATTGCTAAGTTCTTTATGTACTCTAGATATAAGACCTTGGGGCACATAGGTGGCTCAGTCGGTTGAGTGAATTCAGCTCAGGTCATGATCTTGCAGTTTGTGAGTTTGAGCCCCACATCTGGCTCACTGCTGTCAGCACAGAGCCTGCTTTGGATCCTCTGTCTCTGTCTCTCTCTGTCTCTCTGACCCTCCCCAACTTGCATGTTCTCTTTCTCTCAAAAATAAACATCAAAAAAAAAAGAAAGAAAGAAAGAAAGAAAGAAAGACATCTTTAGATATAAGACCTTTGTTGGGTAAGTGATTTCCCAATATTTTCTCTTTTCTTTTCTTTTTTTTTTTTTTTATTTTTAAAAAAAATTTTTTTTTCAACGTTTATTTATTTTTGGGACAGAGAGAGACAGAGCATGAACGGGGGAGGTGCAGAGAGAGAGGGAGACACAGAATCGGAAACAGGCTCCAGGCTCTGAGCCATCAGCCCAGAGCCCGACGCGGGGCTCGAACCCACGGACCGTGAGATCGTGACCTGGCTGAAGTCGGACACTTAACCGACTGCGCCACACAGGCGCCCCTCTTTTCTTTTATTCTCAACATTATCCTTTGCAAGCAGAAAATTTTAATTTTGAGGAAGTCTAGTTTATCAATTTTCTAATTTTATAGATTGTACTTTATGTCATTTCTAAGAAGTCTTTGTCTCACCCAAGGTCACAAAGATTTTCTCTTATGTTTATTCTAGAAATGTTACAGTTTTAGGTTTTACATTTAGGTCTATGATCCATTTTTTAAAAATGTTTATTTATTTTTGAGAGACAGAGAGTGCAAGTGGGGTAGGAGCAGAGAGAGGGAGACAGAGGATCTGAAGAGGACTCTGTGCTGAGAGCAGAGAGCCTGATGCGGGGCTCGAACCCACAAGCTGTGAGATCATGACCTAAGTCAAATTCGGACGTTTAACCAACTGAACTACCCAGGAGCCCCTGTTATCCATTTTGAGTTAATTTTTATATAAGGTGTGAGGTGTGTGTTGGGGTTCTTTTTTTAAATTTTTTTTTGGTGTGTGGACATCTAATTGTTGTAGCACCATTGTTGAAAAGACTATCCTTTTTCCATTGAATTGCCTTTGCACTTTTGTCAAAAGTTAATGAGCTTATATATGTGGGACTATTTCTGTGATCACTATTCTGTTCCATTGATCTATGTGTCAATGCTAATTTTGCTAACACCAAACTGTCTAATCTCACATTTTAAATAAAATTCCTAAAGGTGGGGCGCCTGGGTGGCGCAGTCGGTTAAGCGTCCGACTTCAGCCAGGTCACGATCTCGCGGTCCGTGAGTTCGAGCCCCGTCAGGCTCTGGGCTGATGGCTCGGAGCCTGGAGCCTGTTTCCAATTCTGTGTCTCCCTCTCTCTCTGCCCCTCCCCCGTTCATGCTCTGTCTCTCTCTGTCCCAAAAATAAATAAACGTTGAAAAAAAAAATTAAAAAAAAAAATTCCTAAAGGTGAATTCTTTTGGAACAATTATGTATCTGATAAGTGTTCTGGCATGCTGAACACATTCAAGATTATGAAATACTTAAAACCCAAAACAATTATTTTGGTGGGAATCTTGGGTCAAAGTTGGAGGGTGACAGAGTTGGTGACTCAGACATGTAAGGGCACTGAGAGGACACTGAGGTACCTTTGGCTTCAAGCAAATCCCATAGCTTCTCTAAGTCACAATTAAAAATAACAAAGGAGGGACACCTGGGTGGCTCAGTTGGTTACCCATTCAACTCTTGATTTCTGCTCAGGTCATGATCTTATGGTTTGTGAGACTGAGCCCCATGTTGGGCTCTGTGCTGATAGTGTGGAGCCTGCTTGGGATTCTCTCTCTCTCTCCCTCTCTCTCCCTGCCCTCTCCTGCTTTCTTTCTCTCTCTCTCAAAATAAATAAGTAAACTTAGAAAAAACAAAGGAATTAAACTAAGTGCATTCGTTAAACATTTATGGAGCAGTGTTCTAGGTATTGGTTATATAGAAGTACAAACCATATATCTGACTTCATAGAATTTACTTTCTATCTGGAGATATAGTCAATAAACAAAAATAAGCAACATTACTTCAGGTTTGGTAAATGATAGTAATAAATGAAAATAGAGTAATGGAATAAAAGCTGATGTGGAGGGAACAACTTTGGCTAGACTAGCATCTTCATGGAAGGCCACTTTGAGGAGGTGACGTTTGAGCTGAGACCTGAATGATGAAAGGTTACAGTAAAGATCTGGGATAAAGAATATTCCACATAGAGGTTCCCTGAGACCTCTCTGACTCTGACAGGGAAAAGACCAAAGCTGATGTAAAGGACTGAGTGTGTGTGGGGAGATGGGTAAGAAGATAGGCAAGAGATAGATAGTGGACCTTCACAATCAAATCTCCACTGTGCCTCCTCCTCATCTCCCGCTCTTCTGCCCCTCACACTCCACTTTCCAGGCATCCTGAACTTTTCTGTTCTCCAAACAAGCTGTTCTTTTCTTGAGATTTGCATAGTCTGTCCTCTCAAGTCAGAATGTGGGGCTGGATCCATTCTCCCATTCCTTTGAGTAATAGGATTTCCCTGAGTTTTTAGCCGGGCATTTGGATAGAGTGTCCTACTCGACCTGGACTACTTGCCTACCTCCAGACTATTCCATGACAGACAAATAAACTTCTGTCTTGTTTGCTATGCTATTTGGTGACTTATAGCACTTTAGCCTCTATTCTTCCTTTTTCTCATCTGCCTCTTGAACGCTTATTTATCCTTCAAGACCAAGCCTTAAGTACTGCTTTTTGCATCCTCTCCAGGGAAAGTTAATTGTTTCTTCCTCTGTGACCTCATAGTACTTTGCATGTACAGCTACCATCGTATTCTGTTCAGTCAGTGAGCGCTGACTAGGAGCCTAATGTAAGTCATGCACTGTGGTAAATAAGGAGTTTATGGTCTAGAGAGAAAAACAGACACGTGACGGAATAATTGCAAAGTAGTGATAGTACACTCTCTGTGAAGATTGAGTGGTAGGGGAGCACAGGTATCCCTCATTCTTCCTTCCTCCTCAACTCCCACATCCAATTCTAACGAGATATCGGGGAGAGTAAGGCTGTATAACCCAGATCTTGGGAAACTAACATAATGGGAAGGAGAGAAAGAGGAAGGTAGGTGGCATCAGGACAGCAGTAGTAGTAAGTCATACCAACCTCGAGAGAGTAGATTCCAGCACCTTCAGCAAAGGTGGCAACAGCCAAGATAGAATGCATTGTTTCTCCTGGAGGCCAGAATGGGTCCCTGCTTGTGGCCACTATTGGAGACTCCTGGGAGTCATCTGCCACGAAAGCTGAAAAAGTATGGTGGCAAGATGACTAGCTTTTGAACTTATTCTTGAGGACTCAAGGGGCCCTGGAGAGACCCTCAGAAATAACTGAAAGACATTTTGAGGTGGGGTTAATTCCCATAAGTAGGGAAATGGGTGTTTATACCTTTTGGTGTAAAAAGTTATTAAATAATATAATCTCATTTTTTTTTACAGGCAAATGACCTGAAGACATGTGGGTTATGCTTTGGGGGTTCTACCTGGGATTTCTACATGCTACTGTATATCTGTATCTGTGTATCTTTTTATCTAACTTAAGTTTATATCTGTATCATGGACTCATCACTACTAAAGATAAAGCCAACTAAATGTTTAGGACAGTGACCAAGATAACACTAGAAAATTGCACACGGAGGTAGATATAGACTTCTAGAAGCCTCTATGAATTGTGAGATTCAAAAAGAACCATGAAAAACCTGAAATTGAAGAGGCTGTGTGAACTTCTGTTAGGTCTTTGAGCAGATAAAGAGGGCCCAAAGAGGTCTTCAGGAGCGGTGAGAACACAGCCCTCCTCAAGTTTGCTAAAGATGTTAACTAGTTTGCAGTCTCGGGGAAATAACAGGGAACAGAGTTTCAGTCTTGGATATGATTACAAGTTCTCCTCTAATGAAAGAGCCCCAGCTGCCACCAGAATTATTGGCCTAGTGACTGGAGACGGGTGAAAGGAAACTCAATTTGGTTAATACAGAGGTTTATGAGGATCCAAAAGTTGGGAGTATTTTTGAGGAAGGCCACCCCTGGCATGAGGAAAGTGTGTTCTTGGTTGGGCACATTGCTGAGATGCTGTGAGTGGTGGATACCCAATGTGGAGCAGTGATAGCAGAACGTCTGAGTGACAGGGACATTTTCAAGGCTACCGAGGCTTCAGTGTCAGTTGGTCGAGTACTGAATGTTCCAACCAATTGAGTAGTTTGGAGGGTTTATAACCACAGAGTTGCTCAGATTTTTTTCCCCCTCTGCTCTATCAGAGAGTGTGACGAGAGATACCTGCTTTTGAATTGGGGGCGGAGACACTCTTATAGAAGGCAGAGGAAATAGGAGCCAAAGATCCAAACAGTAGGAATCAGGTCCCCTGCGTTACAGGCAAGGACTAGGGTTGTCCCAGGGTAAGGCTTTGGGGAAAATTCCAGCTGCCAGACTCACAGTGGTCTTTTAGATTCTTCCAACTAACACGGGAAAAGGAGGATGGGAGGCAGCTCAAGTCTTGGAGTAAAGGAAACTCAATCAGCTGAGGTGATTGTAGATATCAAGCAAAGACTCCAATGACTACCATACATGAGGACTAAATGGGACAGATGAAAGCACTAATGATGGCCCTATAGGTTTAGAGAAAGGGTATCATAATGGACACTTCTGAGCCTCTGAAAGGCAGAACACTGGAGGAAGTTGAGGTGAAGGGGCTCTTGGCCAAGAAGAAATCCTGGCTATAGCATTCCTAAAGCAAAGAGCATCAAGGAAAGAGGAAGTGAAGATGTTCTTGGAGTTTGAGCTATTTTCAACCCTCAAAACAGGAGGCTCAAGGCCTCCTAGAAGATCCCATCTTTGTCATCTGGAGGCAGAATCCTAGGAAGAGGGGCAGCCAAGAAAAGCATCAAGTCATAAATTCTGTTTGATGGTGAATTCACAAGTAGCAAGCACCCAAGCCACCCTCCATGACAGAAATCAAATGGGTCAGATGTGGTTTTAGTACTGATTGTGGGGCTCCAGTTCTTATGGAGATAAGGGAAGAGGTGAAAAATCTATAGTTATATGTTGGACCCTCACAGTGTTCAGGAGAGTTAGGTATATTGGTAGGGATCAAGTCTAGACTCTTTAAAGTGTTTATCAGAAGTATGCAGGGACAGAGCATCTGGGATGTTCTACCCTCATTCAGATGTGGAAGCCATAGGAAAATCAAGGCAAGGAAGAGCCAAAAATTCCCAACTTGTCTGCTTCCACTCTGGGTCCTCTATCTTAAAGCTTTAAGGAACAGTTTTCTCTCTCCAAGAATGGAGACTGACTGGGCTGAGGGTAAGTAATGAAAGCTAGAGGTTGGAAACCCAGGCTCTTTAGAAAACAGTGCAGGAAGCCTATATTGTCTGAGATGGATGATTTTTTAGATCATTTTGAAGACCTACTGATTAACTGCATCATCTTTGGGGTTCATACCCCATAGATTTCCTTTTGTGATAGTGAAGAAAAAAAAATCATGTAGGATCTGGGTTTGTGTGTATTTCTTGGCTCTGAATAGACAGTCCAAAATAGTCCAGCACACTGTGTTCCTTATACAGGATGGCTTAGCCACTTCCTATGGAGTCCATTGTTTCCAGCATTGGATGTCAGAGCAGGTATTATAAAATCCCTATGACTGTGGAGGACATAAACAGGGTGGATTTTATCTATTTTGTGTAGGTCTACCAAAATGAAGGGATGGTCATTTCAGTAACTCCTGTTACTGCTCAGAGGTTACTGAAGAACATGATTGGTCATGTGAATTTATCTGAAGTGTTTTATTTACTCATTTATATGTAATATTTATATATTCATTATGCATATACACACATATGTAAATTCTTCAAAACCTTGAGAAAGCATAAACAGTGGCTCTTCAACAGTAAAGTGTTTTTGGTCTGCCCATATTTTCTCTGAGAAACTGCCCCTCCTCCCCAGTTCTCAATCTATGTAGCTTGGGTGCAGCTGATCTCATACTCTGCTTCTAAGGGTGCCACATGACCTAGGCCCATCCAATTAGAACATTCCATCTTACTGGACTCGTGATTGGTTGAGGCGTGAACATGTGACCCACGCTAGGCCAATGAGACTTAACCCCAGAATTTTTCCACAATTCTGTGGAGAAACTTGCACTCTGCTGGATGGGGTTGTTAAGCAGATGGAATGTAGCCTGCAGCTGCTGGAGACTATCCTTGGCACCACCTGGGGAAACATCAGAGGGAATGAGAAATGAGAATGAATCTGGTTCCTGATAATGTTGTTTGAGCACCTTTACTTAGCTCTTTGTCAAGTAAGACTATGCTTTTATTTGGTTTAAGTTAGTTTTCTGTCACTTATACCTAAAAAAGTCATGCTATTACAATGGTGATACTAGACCATGTGGGAGATTTTACAACTTGAGTCATTTTTTTTTATCTCAATAAAAGAGGATGGCATGTAATATCACATGGGGATAAACACAGGCCATGAGAAGATATCCATTATTAATAACTAGTCCCACCCTATCAAATATGGAAAACTAGTAATATTCACAATGTTTATGTTTATGAAAAATTCTTCCAGGGCTACACACATCTTTTGTTTTCTAACTCGGCATTATCAAGACAGACCCAGAGCACCAATTCAGAAGTCAGCTTAAAATCCAGAAGGAAATCAATTCTCTCACTCCCTTGACCCCTTGCTGGAGTCCATGGCCTTGGTAACCTTGGTGAGCTACTCAGTTCAGGCTTGTCCTAGCAATTGATCACCTGCATTGATATCAATTTTAAGGGCATCAGAGTAGGTACTGTGTTAGAAAAATGAAGATGAGAGAGAGTTTATAGTTTTGTTAACTTTGCTTCCAGGGATGTCAAGTTACTTTGTCTAATAGTGAGGTACAACACTATTAAAAAAAGAATTCCTGGGGCAGGTGCCTGGGTGGGCCATTTGGTTAAGCATTTTGGCTCAGGTCATGATCTCACAGTTTGTGAGTTAGAACCCTGCATTGGGCTCTGAGCTGATAGTGCCGAGCCTGCTTGGGATTCTCTCTCTCTGCCCCTCCCTTGCTCACATTCTCTCTATCAAAATAAAGAAATAAACTTAAAAAAAAAAAAAAAGAGTTCCTGGATCAAAAGTGGGAAATCACAGGTAAGTTCTGAGACAGAGCACGTGAGTCAGGTATTAGACTACATACACCTCACTTGCTCATTTGTTTCCCAGTGCTAGGCTAGTTGCTTCTGGCAACTGGCTATTGTAGGCCTGTGAGCAGGCTGGTGCTTTCTCTTCACTAGCTATACTTAGGCCACTGAGAGTCAGGATCTGAAAGAGGTCTATCAGGAAGCCTTGGGTACCATGCTTATTATGGTAGCATTTGACTGTATAGTCCAGAGCAAATCATTACTACCCTAACTATGAATGTAGAGTTTGGAGAGAGAAGTGATGGGTAGGATCCAAGCCAAGTATATGTGTATGGGGGTTGTCCCCAAAGACAATGCTCAAAGTTTCCCAAGGGAGAGGACAAGAGCATCCTCCAAAGGAGATGGCTTCAAGTCCTGATTAATGGGGTTATACAGAAATTTGACATTTTTGGCTGCCTAGCATTTGAACACCCTTCCCATTTTGGAGGACTCCCAAATCAGATGGGAGGCGAGGCCCATAAACTCTAATATGATGTTGAGTGTGGTGCCAGAAGAGACAAGAATGAAATACAATGCTGTTTTAGGATTTGGGGCTGCCCATTAAACTCAAAGTGGCTAACTGGAAGTATAATGTATGACCTGAAAGAGGGAGAGGAAGTCACAGAGATTGATCAAAATAACTTACCACTGGTGGGAGAACCTATGAAAAGAGCTGCTTCCCTGTTTCTGGCCCACTTGGTAAGCATTAGGGTTCGTGAGAAAGCCCTCTCAGGCACTACTACAGGCCCCTTTGGGAAGGAGTGAGAAAACTGGACAGTGGTTCAGAGGATAAAGGTAATGGCCTTAGTTAGGATTCTTCGGTTGCAAGTAGTAGTATCTAGTCAGACCCTGTTTAAACAAAGAATTCATACAAGGAACCCCTAACAGACCTGGGAAAGAGGAGGCCCAGGACAGGATCTAAAGGGCTCTAAGCCCACCTAGCCTCAGACAATGAGAAATCAGTGGAGTCAAGGAAATTTATTCATCCAGAGCCCTTACTTCCCTCTTCTTAATCATACTCTTGGAATTGTGCCCAAATGACCGCAAGAAACTTGTTTCAAGATCTGCATTGGGCCTTTTCCATGGATCTGTTCTCCTAAGGATAGACAGGAATGTCAGTGTCAATACCTTTAGACCACAGGGGTGGTAAAGGGATAGCTGTTTGTGGATCGATGGGAGAGGCTTGGACATATGCACAAGGGCCCTCTTCACAGTGCAGGGTGAAACCAGGGGTGGGAAGAGATGGGAGTCTGCTCTCTCCCAACTACCATGTTGTATCTGTCAGAACTCTAAGGACCCATGAATCCTGAATTTGAACTGGTCTTCCAAAAAAAGGTCTTCCAGAACCTTTGTATGAAAGTATATTTGTCAAGATAAGATGATTTAATATATTTTATTTAATTGTTTGTTAACTTGATTTATAACTTTCAAGTATTTTGACATATTTTACATGAGCCTCCATTTATATTCTTGCTCTGGGCCCTGCAAAGGTTACAGGTAAGCCTGTAACAGGGACAGGGACAAAGCTGGGTATTAGGGAGTCACAGACTCAAGAGATTGACCATTGCTTGCGTCCTTTCCATTCCTCATCCCTACCCCTTTCAGAGCATTTCCTTCATTTTTCTTCACTTTCTGAACACTAATTTCCTTTGAACTCAGCTCTCATAGTAGAGTGGCCACAGTCAGCTCCAGAGATTCTATGCTATAGGTCTAGACCCCTGGAGAGACCAGTCCCTGTTTGAGGTACTATTTCTAAATACTTAAAAAATTTTTTTTTAATGTTTATTTTTGAGAGAGAGAGAACACAAGCAGGGGAGGGGCAGAGAGAGAGGGAGACACAGAACCCGAAGCAGGCTCTAGGCTCTGAACTGTCAGCACAGAGGCCAATGAGGGGCTCAAACTCATGAACCGTGAGATCATGACCTGAGCTGAAGTTGGATGCTTAACCGACTGAGCCACCCAGATGCCCCTAAATACTTATGAAAGAAACTTTGATTCAGCCTGTGTCCCATCAACTATGGACAGGGGCAAGCAGGTCATGCACAAATTGGGAAGAAGAATATCATGGTGAACTGGGCAGAGGTATTAAAAGGTGTCCATTAAAATGAGGCAATTGACCAACCACCCTGGGTCATTAATCCACTCACACCCTTAGGTCTTAACCCATAAACAGTGCTCTTGGGGCTGGTTGATCCACCCAATGGAGTCCTGGTAGTGAGTGAATCATCTGCAGAAGCAGAGGAGAATACTACCAATAAAGGGAAAGATTCTCAACCAGAAAGGTTGTAATCTCATTTTGCAGTGATCTATTAAAAAAAATTTTTTTTTAATGTTTATTTATTTTTGAGACATACAGAGACAGAATAAGAGTGCGTTAGGGGCAGAGAGAGAGGGAGACACAGAGTCTGAATCAGGCTCCAGTCTCCAAGCTGTCAGCACAGAGCCCAATGCGGGGTCCAACTCACGAGCTGTAAGATCATTACCTGAGCCGAAGTCAGACACTCAACTGACTGAGCCACCCAGGCACCCCTGCAGTGATCTATTTTTTAGAATAGGGATATACTGGTTACCTAATCATTCATCAAGTGTGGCCTTTTCTATCCTCTAAATGTCTCTCAGATATACACAGGGCTCTCCACCTTTTTGCCTACATTGTTTCAATAGTATTTTGTCTTCAAATGTTTTTAGAGTCTGCCCCTTTATCTTCTTTTCTTCCTTTTTCTTTTTTCTTTTCTTTTCTTTTCTTTTCTTTTCTTTTCTTTTCTTTTCTTTTCTTTTCTTTTCTTTTCTTTTCTTTTTTTCTTTTCTTTCTTCCTTCCGAGAGTGAAGGAGAGCACGCGCAAACCTTAAGCAGGCTCCATGCCCAGCGCCCAGCTTAGAACCCAACAAGATCTCCCATATGACCATGAGATCTTGACCTGAGCTGAAATCAAGAGTCGGCCCTTAACCTACTGAGCCACCCAGATGCCCCCAGAGTCTGCCCCTTTTACTATGCAATCTATGATGATTCTCAGGTGCAAATCTGACTGTGCCACTTCTCTGCTTAACTCTTTAATGTCCAATGCCTTACCCCCTTTCTCCCTTGCTTTGAGCACACATGCCTTACCTTGGTTTACAAGACTCTTTATGCTTACCTTGTAGCTTCATCGCTCACCATCTTCTTCAATCTTAGACCAGCCTGCACAATTTCCAGTGCCTTTAAGAGACATATGCTCTCTTCTGGGCCTTTACACGTGCTGTTCTCTCTGTTGGCCCGTATTTCTGGTCCTGTCATCTAACTAGAAAAGGAGTTAAGATATGATGATTTTGGAGGTATTTTGGGGACATCCAAAAGTAGGCATTTGGATAGATAGGAGATGGACAAGAATGTTACTTTAGGAGGCTAAAGAGGGTGGCATCCAGAGGCCAGAATGGGTGATCAACTTTCTACTGGAGGAAAGACAGGCCTCCTCAGAGAGGAGGAAGCAAGGATGGGTCCAGTTTATAGGCTCTGGAGGGGATATAAGGGGTGGAAGGCATTATGCCTGTTGGTCTCTGTGGAGTAAAAGGCCAGCTCAAATTTACTGATCTGAGGATGGAGGGTGGTCATTTGAGATGAGGAGTGAAGGGTTGGAATGTCAGAGGAAGCAGATCCAGGATAAGCAAAAGGAATCCCAGTTATCACCAGATATCAGCCCAGAGTGAAGTCGGTAAATTTGGTTTTTCTTTACCAAAGCCTAGCTGCCTGCGTACAAGAGCAGACGGAGGACTCTTGTTTTGGTCTGGGATTTGGCTTTGGCAGGATGACTTCTTTGGAAGGACAGAAGGGAGGTACAGTTAAAGGAACTGGAAGAAAATGGTTACAAATATCTACCTTGGGGTTGGGACTGTGGTTTCTAGTACTGGAGCTAGTCTATGACAAAATTTCATCAGTTTGAGCACCATGTTTAGTTTAAGGTGACTTAGAGTTATCTGGGAAAGATGCTCTTTTATTTTGAAATTATATTCTCCCTACATCTTGATATTAAAATGTTTTAAAAAATTAAATTATGGTGGGTGTATTAGTTTCCTAGGGCAGCCATAATGAGTTACCACAAACCAGGTGGCTTAAAGCAACAGATATCCTCTCACAGTTTTGGAAGTTAGAAGTCTGAAAGTCTGATTGTAGGCAATTGTTGGTGTTTATTGGCTTGTAGATGTATCCCTCCAATCTCTGCCTTTGTCTTCATCTTGCCTTCCCCTCTGTGTCTGTGTCTCAAATCTTCCTTTGCCTTTCTTTTTTTGTTTGTTTGTTTGTTTTTAAGTTTATTTATTTATTTTGAGAGAGAGAGAGCACGTGCGTGTATGCTCACGTAGGGGTGGGGCAGAGAGGGAGAGGGAGAATCCCAAGCAGCCTCCCCACTGGCATCTCAGAGCCCAACATGGGGCTTGATCCCACCAACTGAGAGATCATGACCCAAGCCGAAATCAAGAGTTGGATGTTCAACTGACTGAGCCACCCAGGCGCCCCCTCTGCCTTTCATCATAAGGACACCTGCCTTTGGATCTAGGGCCCACCTAAATCCAGGATGCTCTCATCTCAAAATCTTTTTTTATTTATTTTTTATTTTTTAAAGTTCATTCATTATTTTTTTCAGAGAGAGAGTGTGTGCGGGGGGGGGGGGGGGGCGGGGACGTGGGAGTCAGGGAGAGAGGGAGGCAGAAAATCCCAAGCAGCCTCTGTAATGTCAGCACAGAGCCCAATGCGAGGCTGGAACTCATGAATCATGAGATCATGACCTGAGCTGAAACCAAAAGTTGGAAGCTTAATTGACTGAGCCACCCAGGTGCCCCTCAAAATCTTTTTTTATTTTTAATTTTATTGTAAAGAGTGTGTGAGCCAATTGGGGAGGGGCAGAGGGTTAGAGAGAGAATCTCAAGCTGGCTCCACACTCAGCATGAGCCTGACACATGGCTCAATCCCATGAACCGTGTGATCATCACCTGAGCCGAAATCAAGAGTCTGATGCTCAACCAAGTGAGCCACCCAGGAGCTCCTTGTCTCAAAATCTTTAATTTATATCTGCAAAGACACTTTTCCTAAATAAGGTCACATTCAGAGCTTCTGAAGGGTTAGGATTTGTATATATCATTTTTGGGGGCCACTGTTCAACTCACTACAGTGGTATTAGATGGTAATTATTTTCCCTCATGTCTGTGCTTGAAAAAAAAAAGAGGTGGAGGAAGGTCAGAGAGTGGTATCATTAGAGTTGAGATTTCAAAGAGAGAGCGGTTCATGGGTATAGTATTGTCTGGTTCTTGTTTGCAGATTTCTGGGGAACTCAGGAGAAACACCAACCACAGGCCCTGTGTTAGGGTAGGATAATGGGCCAGATTTCTCCATTGTCCTGAAAAAGAAGACAAGGAACAGATTTGAGTTGTGGTTAGGGAACACAAGCCAGCAGTCCATGCTATAAGTACAGAATCAGTGAGGAGTGTGAAGTTAAGACTCAGCAGTCCAGGAGGTCAGGAAGAGGCTAGGAAACAGAGTGAACTTGTTGGAGAGGAAACCTGATGGAGAGAGGGTAAATAAAGGATGCTATCTTGCCCTGATCTTACAGCCTCAGGGAGTTAGCCAGTTTGAAAGCATAGGGGTCAATGAAACTGTTACTGCTTTTTCACTTGAGCCTCTTACTCAGTGGTGGGCTCATCAAGGACAGGAATAGTGTTTTACTGAGCACTCAGCACAAGGTCTAGCCCATGAAGGGTCTGGTTGAACTGAACTGAAAGGGCTTGTCATTTTGGAGAGTTCTTCCCTTCTATCTTTAACATTTGATAAATCTACTTTAAGTGTAACTACCATATTATACACTTGGTGTATGTGATGACCAATTACATTTTTTTTTTTGTTTACAATAAGAAAAGATGTTGATTTTGAATACATACCCCCAGCACCTTAGGTACCTTTACTTAGCCCCAACATTACATAATTTAGAATTTCACAAATTGGCATCAAGAGGGGAGAAACACGATCCTGAATGATTTTGGGGAATAACAGTGATCCTCACTGAGTGCCTCCTTTGCAAGAAGCATAAGATGAGCAGAGCACAAGGTAGTCCCTATCCTTGAATGAAAAGAATTTCACTGTGGGTGTATCATTTTTCAAATTCCCAGAGCTGAAAATATAAATGATGAGGTCTTTCACATTCTATACTTGTACTTTTCTTACTCAGTGGTGATCCGTAAGCCCCAGAGGCTGCATCATTTTCTCAGATTTCAAGGATGATGCTCCCGTAAATGTGTCAGAGGAGGATGCAGGAGGCCTTGTTTTAACATATCGATTTTATAAAATACTTCTAGAGGATGCTTGTGACTTTATTGTTCATAGAAGCAAAGAAAAATGCTATTAGTTGTTGATTTAAAAAAATTTTTTAAACCAAAATGTCCAAAACAGGAACTGGACTGATTTTGCCCTCTAACAATGAAACATATAAGACAGTTTAGATTTGAGACCTGTGGAATTATAGGGTAATTATTGTACATTCCAGAAGGGAGGCACGAACTGCAAATTGTTCCAAACTATTGAAATCATGGCCACAGGAAGTGAGCATACTTTAAAAACCCTATATGGTGTTACATTTCAGAAATGAGCTGGGTTGGAAAGTGAAACCAGCTTCTCTTCTCGCTGCTGAGTTTTCCTGAATTTCCTACAAGCTGCTTGGAATTTTGCAAACAATTCACAGCTGATAAAATAAAAGAGCAGCAGAACTGAGTGTCTGTGGTGAAGACCCTAGAGGCAGCCAGCAGGAGAGAAGGGTCACTATCTGCCTCTTGGATTTCTGTAACCAAAAACTGTACAATTTTTAAATTTTCTTTTTGTCCTCTTAAATAAACGGGAATCAGCTGAAGACCTAATCCTTTCTGATTATCAGGGTAACCTGAACTTAGACTGCCCCAGAAACTTCTTAGAGAGTTTAGTTTCTACAATTTTTGTTTATTTGCTCAAAGAACATTCACTGGCTACCCACTGTGTGCCAGGCCTGATATTTGGCACTAATGATTCAAGAACACGTTCTCCACCCATGAAGATCTCCCTCATGGTGGGGGAGAGATAGATCTAGAAAAAGACACTTTGAACATGGTGTGCCAAGGGCTGTGCAGAGGCTGGTACAGGGGGCTGCATAAGCAGAGTCTGCACGATCAGATGCATGGAAGTGGGAGTTTGCCACTTGACAGTGGAGTGTGTTTTGTGAGGAGAAATTTCTCCTGTTCTGAGGACTTCAGTACTTCAGTATGATTAGTCTTAGGAGTGACAGGATAGAACTGTGTGAGAAGAGATGGAAGAGGTAGACAGGGGCTAGATCATCAAAGCCTTGAATGCCAGTCTGAGAGATTCAAAATTTAGCCTATAGGCAAAAGGAATCACGGCAGGGTTTGTGCAAGGAAGTAGTATGTTCAGATTTTTTAGAGCCATCACTCTGTGCATAGTATGGACTGGAGGAGGACAAGACAGGGAGATTATGAGGAGGTTGTTGCAATCTGATCAAAGATGATGAGGGACTCTTTGGTGACCTGATATTTGGGTCAGCTTTCACTGAAACGTTTTCAGGCTTGGAGCTAATGCTACAGATTTGGAAAACAGAAACTCCCCTTGAGTTTGGGACAGCTCAAATGTCACCTCCTTGATGTTATTACCTGCATGTGGGAAGAGATCATCACTGTTTTGGAGGCTCACATAGCACTTTGTCAATTTCTCTATTATAGCCTTACATGCCTATAATTATTTATTCCTTTGTTGGCCCCTCCTCTGTGAGCTCTGGACTCAATGTTAGACACTCTGTCTTATTCATTTTTGTATCCCCAGTGTTTAGAAGCATCCATTAACACTTGCCAAGTGAATGAAAAGGAGAGGCAAGCTGTGGTACAGTGGAAAAGGTACTTACCTGGCTGTTGGGACCTGGGGCTCTAATACTGGCTCTGCTACTAAGTACCTGAGTGGCTTTGAACAAGTCCCCTCACTGCTCTGGGTCTCAATTTCCTCATCTGTAAAATGAGAATAAAAATACAACCCTCTTCCTCAGGGTTATGGAGATTAAATGAGGTAACAGAACTCACCAGCTGCCTGCCCTGTTTGTGCCCTGCCCTTGTCAAACAGCCTAGACTATTGTTCCTGTCATTTGGATCTCATTTGCTCTCTCTTTCCTGGTGAGAGCTGAGCTGAAAGCTGTTGCCTTGATGGAGGGGAAGTTTAGGGCAGCAGCATGCGGATCATCCAGGTGACCCCTGTGTTGCTGGAAGGGCAGATGACAAAAAGAGGGGAGCATGTTAGGCTAGAGAGAGAGATCTGATTTTTTGTGACCCTAAACCTGTGGGAGGACCCAAAGTAGGGTGAGGGAGGCAGAGAAGATCGTTATCATGTGCTGAGGGGTCTGAGGAAGCCCTCTAACAGTGCCCCCTAAGCCCAGGAGTTTAGCAGCATCTGGAGGAATGCCACTTCCATGAAGACCATTTATTCATCCAGTGTTACAATTTTTCAGTGCCTTGGGATGATGTAATTAACAGTATCAGAGATTTTCTTTTTTCTTTCCTTTTTAAAAAAAGTTTTATTTAAATTGCAGTTAGTTAACATACAGTGTAATATTAGTTTCAGGTGTACAATATAGTGATTCAACACTTACCTACATGACCACAAGCGCACTCCTTAATCCCCATCACATAGTTTGGGATGTACAAGAGAGGTAAAAAATTGCAAAAGCAAGTAAAGGAATACCATTCTGAAAAAAATGGAAAATCATGATTGTAGACACTACCATCTCAAGAGATGACTATCAATTCTCAAGTGAGAGGTCTTTCTAGAAGATACACTAGCATTGTTTGCATTATAAAGCCAAACTTTTCTGGGCACCTGGCTGGCTCTCTCTTGGAACAGCACGCAACTCTTGATCTCAGGGTTGTGAGTTTGAGCCCCACATAGGGTGTAGAGATTACAAAAAATAAGCTAAAAAAATAAAATAAAATAAAGGCAAACTTTACCATCAAATCTTGCTGTATCCCAACTTACAAGGCATGTGGTTCAGGAGGTCCTTGAATCTGCAACTGATGATTTGTGGAGTTGTCTTGGAACTCCATTTATTGAGTTTATTTAGCTGTATGGACTTGGCCTTATCATAAGACATTTGACCAAGAAACATGATGAGAGGGCAGGGGGAAAGAAGAGAGGGATTGAGGCCTGTGATCCTTCCCTAAAGGCTCAAGTCAGTCCTGGTGTTAAAGCTAGTGACGTTAAAAAAATAATAAAAGTGTGTTTCCATTTTGCAAGGCTTTTAAAAAAATATTGTGTGCTCAGATGGCACCTTTAATCACGAAGAACTTTTGGCTGAGTTCCAGGCTGATTCTGCTGGCACAGAGAGCTCTGAGATCATACCCTATATTCAGTGCACAAGAGAAATATTTCATCCATCTCTGAAATAAAGAGGGGGAAATGGAGCATATTTGAACAGTTTGATAGCAAGACCATACCAGGGTGAAAAGTGAAGGACACCCTATCTATTTGGAGTTACAGAAAGGTACTATTAATTCTAAGTAGTTAAGTGGCATTTTTGTTTTCATTCTTAGTGTTTCAGAATAAGCTAAGAAGCTTGTATAAATCTGAAGGCAATCTCCTATTTCATATAAATCTCCTATATATAAAGGCATACAGATTTTGTGATTTATCTAAGACTACTTTAAATTAAAAAAAGAAAGGAGGGAGGCAATGGGGAAAAAAAATCCCAAAGTAGCAGGTTGTGACCCAGGAGTTTGAGCTCTTAGAGCTGAATTTAATCCACGCCCAGGCCAAATATAATTCTCCAGGATGGAAACGGTCCAGGACACCAGAGCTAACATTCTCTACCTTTGCCAAAGAGCCTGAGGCGGTTTGATGACATGCAGTCAGAACCTCACTTTTATTTCTCAACTGAAGGAAAGTAAGGCCAGCATCATATGACAGGCACTTCCCACCATGACAGGGCACTGATTCAAGCCCATCCAAAGGAAATGTGTTTCCCCTTGATTCATCATTGCTTCTTGCATCACTGTTATTTTTTGGAGGTCTCCTATTCAACGCTTTATTTGTTGGATAGTTGGAGCATATAATTTTAGGTGGCAAGGTTGAATCAAGCCTTACTCTGTGTGCCAGTGTTGAGGACCAGATTATACACTGTGCTGCTTTACTACATCTCTCAAAGTCTTAGCTGTGGGAAAGGCTGGGTGATTGCTCTGCATATTAGAAATTGAAACCCCACCACTAAATGATGAAAAATGGTCCAGGCAAAAACTGCTGTGGACATCTGAAAGCCATTATCTTTTCCACACTTCCTCTCTTCACCTTCATTTTGTTTGGGAATGCACAGGGACACCCGTGAACAAAAATAAACCAACTTGCCCTTGACTGATTGTTCTGCCTTTTGAGTTATCACATGTGAGTACTTCTGGCTCCCAGATATGGTGAAGTAAAGAGACTGCTGGGAAGCCAGCCACAAATTAGAGTTGATCTTCCAGTATCTTCTACCTAGAGAAATGGTTCAGCCCCAAAGTTGATCTGGCTTCTGAATCATGTTTGGGATTTCAGAAATGTGAAAAAGAAAGCATGTAAGAATCTTGATGTCTTTTGTCAGTTCAACCTTGTCCATTTAGTCTTACTAGCCCTTTTTTAATCCAAGACTCTATACAGAGCCTATATCCAGTATCTTCTACCTAGAGAAATGGTTCAGCCCCAAAGTTGATCTGGCTTCTGAATCATGTTTGGGATTTCAGAAATGTGAAAAAGAAAGCATGTAAGAATCTTGATGTCTTTTGTCAGTTCAACCTTGTCCATTTAGTCTTACTAGCCCTTTTTTAATCCAAGACTCTATACAGAGCCTATACATATTTTGACTGCTTCCGGGAACTGTCTCAATTTAGAGCACCGAAGGCAGAATCACTTTAGGAGGTAGAGGGTGAAACGTGGCAACTTTTCGACAGGAATGAATCAATATAGCAGAGCCATTCAGGGTAGGAGGTTTTGCTAGGGCTTAAAGCGGGTTGTCAACCCAAACACAATGGGCTTTGTTACTCCTGTGTAAAGAGGAAATGGAACAGTTTTTGGCCTCCCCAGACTGTATTGTACGGTATGCAGGATGGCAATTCCAAGCATAACCTTTAGGAGACACAAATCTGCTTTTGGCTATTCAGTGTTCCCCAGCAAGTTATTTAGCTGTCTCTGAAATGCATGGAAATAGTCAGTTTTTCATAGTCTTATCATAGTTTTAAATTTGGGGAAGGGACTCGGTGTATGTGGAAGGGGGTCTGTCAGGGAAACAGAATAAAGCCTTTTTGGCTGGGGATTCTAACACCTGTGATTTGTCTTAAATCACAGACGCACTGTAATTTCAAGGCATGTTTTCTGCCGTGAGCACTCGAGCTGAGGGGCCTGCTGTGGCTCCTCACTATTTATTTCAGGTGTGGGGAGTTACCTCTGAGTTCAAAAGTCCTTGCGTGGGAAGCGCAGAGGAACTGCGAAATACCTCCTTAAGAAAAGCCTAACCGCTCAAGGGGAGAAGCCGGGATTGGGTTCCGGTAGCTGCCTGGGAAAGCTACAGGGGGGCATGGGCATCTCATCTCACGGAGTGGTAACAGTCCTGCAAGTGGGTTTGGGGGACCTTTTCTTTATATGGCAACTTATCGCGAAGAGTGGGGGCTGCCCAGCACAGTGAAGAGGTCTGTGGGGAGGGATTCTGCCCGGGGACCTCCTAAGGACCGGAGGAGCCCAAGTCCCTCCAGGTGACAGCAGGCGCCCCTCTCCGTCCGCTCCCCTCCCCCGCGGCCAATCTCCGGGCAGAGGTGTCTTGCGCCAGGCCGTCTCCCTCCCCCCCACCTCCCCAACTCGTCCGGCCCGTCCCAGCCTCAGCGGGAGCCCCGCCTGTCTCCGGGCAGCCAGAGCCCCTGAGCACTCGCCCAGCCTGTCAGTAACCGCCGTTTGCGCTTTCTTTCTTTCTTTTTTTTTTTTTTTTTTCCTCCTCTTCTTTTCTTTCCCCCTTCTGCCTTTGTCCCGCTTAGTAACTGGGCTTCGACCAATCGCCGCCTTACCGGCCAGCGCCGGCTGGATCCTGATTGGCCTACTTGGGGCGCGCAGCCGTCTCCCGCTCCTTCGCTGGAGCAAGGCAGACAAAAGACGCAGGCTCGGGCTCCGGCAACCCGGCTCAGCCAATCACCACGCACCTTATCCTTTCTTTCTACCCCCTCCTTTTCTCTCGCAGCTTCCCCCCGGCCTGGCTCGCGTGCTCCCGGCACTGACTCCTGGCGTGCGGCCAGCGCCCGGACTGTACCATTTTGATTGAGGCTGGGGGGAAGAGAGGATCGATGATTAAGAAGCCAAAGCCCAGAGATCGTTGGGGAGAGTTGAAAGTCGAGATGAAGGACGGTTTTCTGTACAATTTCTCAGGCACCTGATGGAATCCCCAGTACTTCGAGTCGGAATAGAGGGGAGGAACAGTAGTTATGTTGCGTGTCCCCCCTGCCGGGTGCGGTTGGGTGGCGCCTCAGCGGGGGAGCGTGAGGCGGGGGAGGGTGTCCCCCTCCGCGCCGTTAAAATGAAACTCTAGTGGCTGGAGTCAGGGCAGAGCGTGAGGGGAGCCGGCACAGGCGGGCTTGCTTGCAGCCCAGCGGGAGCGGCCAGCCGGGCAGAACTAGCTGGACTTTCCGACGGGCCCCCATCCCGAGGCTGCGGCAGCTTCGGTTCCGAGCCTGACTGGAAAGGAGCCCGAGTCCCGGCCCCTGAGGGGATCGCTCTCTGCAGACCAGTGGGACCCCGAAACTTGAACGCAATACCTACTCCCTTTTTATGCCTTCCTTTGTCACTTCCTCACCTTTCTCCCAGCGCGTTCTTTTTCCCCCCTTTTCGTTCTCCCTCCCTCGAAGGACACAAAAGTGGCTGCCGAGGAAAGATTTGGAGGCAGTGGGAGCTTTTCTCTTCGGAGAGCGACCGTGTGGAAAGAATTTTTGGGAAGCAGCTTTCTAACACCTCAGCCCTCCTGCCCCCCCAAGCCTCTCTTTACCTCTCTGAGGAGAAAAAGCCCGTAGATTGAAAGTTCGGGGGGCATCTTGCTGGGTGCTGTAAGAGGAAAGTGGGGGAGGACCCCGTCCTCGTCCCGGTAGTTGGCTGGACTTGTACCGGCCGTTGGAAACCCCGAAGTGCATTTCCGTGTGGGACTTTTATAGATCTATATTTTTAGATTTTTAAATATCAGATAAAAAAATATATATATATGCTTTCTATATATTTCCTGACGACCTGCCCCTGACAGCGCGATGTACAATACGGTGTGGAGTATGGACCGCGATGACGCAGACTGGAGGGAGGTGATGATGCCCTATTCGACAGAACTGATATTTTATATTGAAATGGATCCTCCAGGTACTTGGGAGAGAAAAAGAATCTTGTGATGGGTCTGATTGGTATATAACAAGACCTTAGTGATGTTTTCAGGGCAGAAGTGTTCCTGGGAGCTCTAGGTTTGGGATGAGGGGCAGATTTGCAGTTAGAGCTGCAGTAAAACTGCTTCTGGTATACCCGTTTAAAGTTTGCAGTTAGGACCCCGATCCTATTGTCCTGCGAGGGTGGGGGTGGGGGCTGGAGTGGGGGTGGGAGGAGAGACTCATTTCTTTTACTTCTTTTTGCCTATGCGTGTCGTTCAGGTTTTTGTTGTGCACCCCCCGGTCCTTCTCTCTCTCCCCCCCCCCCCCCCCTTAAAGATCTTCTTCCTGCATAGGATGCTTTATATCCGAGCCTTGAAGTCAGCCTTTCCCTTTAGGGAAATTCTTTAAAGCTTGTCGTTTCATACGTTCATCTTATTTGATTCGTTGTGTTCTACCTTCGTTAACTTCTGAAACTGGGTTGCCTATGTGATAATTCATTTTAAGACCCCCCCCCCTTTTTTTTTCCTCTTACAGAAACCAAATGCTGGTTAGTGATTTTCAGGAATTGGGCGTTTTTATTCAGTCATGGTCTTAGCCTGAGGTTTTTCTTCTCGGAATATAGTCGCTTAGAGAGATCTGCGTGCAGTATTTTATTACTCTTTAATTTATGGTAATTTAATTTATGGGCTAGGGTTTAATGTAACTTCAATTCTTAGAGCAAAAAAAGGAGGAACCTTTTTTGTGTGTGAATATATGTGATGTGTACATCTATGTTATAGGTTCAAATACACATAATGTAAAGTATACATATACTGTATTTTTAGTTCAGAGCTTTGTCAGAGACCCTTACAGACATTTTGTGTATCTGGTAGGAAAGGAAAAGGAAGAGAAAATGGAAAAGTTGGGTCATTTTTTTTCTTTAAAGTCTAACCTCGTTTTATCATTATTGTCAGATTTTCAAACCCTTTTTTGCAGTTATAGATAGTGCTTTACATAATGATTTTGAATAAGTAGAGGGCCTTTGTGAGTTCTTATTTTTGTTTAGGATGACTTGATTATGTCTTTTAAAAATGTGTCATAGCTAAGCTTACAACATAAATCATGTGTCATTGGGGAACCTCAGTCATTATAAGACTGTATATTTCTGGAACCTTTGAAAGGATTTGGAGCCCATGCAAGTGTAATGAGGTATAACTGTTGTAGAATGTATATAGAAATTATTTCTTGTGTTCTTGTGAGCAGTAAATTATCCTTTGTTTTTTTTCCAATTAGAGTGTTGAATGATGCTATATAAAAACTAATATTAAATCAACCTTTTTTACTCTTAATGATTCCTTAGAATTTTTCTCTTTTCCCTTCATTTTGGAGCCTTCTTTATTTGCTTTTGTAATTGTGACTGCAATCCAGATGCAGCTTTTCAGTGTTTTGCAAAGTTTGTAAGATTTGCCACCCATCTATTGTGTGTATTTTCCCCTTTGTTTCCCCTTAACGGTAAAGCATCCTTTCTATTAGATGCATTTGTCATTCATGTAAATGGAAATTTAGTACATCATTGGTTCCTCTTGTAAAAAGTAAAGTTAATAATTCTAGATTTCTGTTATAAGAATTATATATTCACACTGCCTCAGAATCATACTGTATCCTAGTATCTTGCCTTGCAGACATACAAAGGGAATTTGTTGGGCGGAGAGGTGAGTGGGGAGGAGGGGAGAAAATGAAGAAGGCACTAATGTTTGAAAAATATGGGCCTCAGAAAAATATCTGCCAAGTTGTCCAAAAATGATTTTGAAAAAAGTTGACTATTGTAATTATGTAGTGATGTGGGTCTTACAAGGTTGTATATAAAATTCTGATCCAAACTTTGTGCATTACATAGAAATAAACTTTTGAGTTTTAAAATGATCATCCTTGGATAAAATTTTGCATACAGAGATTCTATTCAGAATATTGGAAATATGCATGTGCTCTTCTTTATTACCCATGTTGTAACCTTAATGTAGATTATGGTTGGTTATGCCTAACAGCTTTTTATAAAGGATGCACACTTGAGTATGCTGGAATATTTTCTGTGATGTGAATGGTTTTTAATGGAAATAATGTGGACGCCGGCCTTGTTTTGTGTGGTAAATTAAGGTTTTGAAACATTTAAAACTAAGTAAATTATTAGTGAGTAGGTTGCAGCATGTCTTGTATCTTCATTTTCCTACCGTCTATCCCAGATCAAGCTCTTATTATTCCCTGAACTGGACTGATAGTGTACTAACTGTTCTTGTTTCTACTTTGTTCAATCCACAGTATCATTAAAGTACCATCCGATGATTTGCGTCCCAGTGGTAAATCTTCCAATGACTTTGAAAATGCTTCAGTGGCTTTCCTTTGCCTATTAAAAAGAGTCCCAGATTGCTTATCTTGTCATATAAATCCGTCTTTTTTGCTTCCAACCTAATTTTCCAGTCTGGTCTCTTCATGGAGTCCATCACAAGTTCTGTGGAAGCTATTTTATACTTGCTGTTTCTTGAATGTATGCTTTTTCCTCTTGTGTTGCTTTTCACTCCCATTGGTTACTTGTTGAAATCTTCTATATGTTTAGGGTCTACATTATATGCCTTCTTTGCCAGGATGTATGTTTCCTGATCCCTTCTGTTAGAAGACATCCTTTCCTTTTCCTTTCTTTTCTAGCACCTCTCAGAACTTTTCATTCTGTCTGTGGAGTAGCTAGCTTCTGCATTTATGTATACTTGCCCCAGTGGAATTGTCTTCCCATCAAATTATGAGCTTCTTAGCTTGCTCAGGGTCTTGCAAGCATAGACAATTTAATAAATATGTGTTGAATTAATAAATACCTGAGGAGCACCATTTCTTTCTAGCCTGTAAGTGCTTTTCTACTTAAGGTCCTTGGTCATCGCATTCCTTGGCTATTGCAGTAGCCTAGAGTTAAAGGACTTGATTTTGACAGCTGTTGACTTAGGGCCCTTAACTGTAACAAATATTACAGTTTTAAAAATATGGTTTTCATCTCCATTTTAGACTAAACCATAAATGCAGTTTATAATAAGTTACCTATTATTGCTTTCAGTTGCCTGAAAAACTGTTTTCCAAAGGTGTTTCTTTAGCCTATTTTCAAAAACTACCATTACCATACATCCTAAAGGTTTCTAATAACTGCATGGATTGCTGTATCTACTACAATTTACTGACAATGTAAGTAAGACAAACTCCAAATGGGAGTTTGATGTCAATCTTTATGTATTTCTCAGAAGCAATAGAAATACTGAACTGTTTAGATGAAACAAAAGTTTTTATTTTGGAAATGTTAAGAGTGTGGTACAGAGAATTGCTTATGAGCATCTTGATTAGTCCTGTTGTGATTTGGGAATCAGGATTATTCCATGATAGAACAGTTGCTGGGTAGGCTTCTCAAAGAGCCCTGTCTCTGGTATAGGAATTATTGGAAGATTACAGACATACAACTGATCATAAACTCATATCCAAAGCTTATAGATAGTAGTGTATTAGCTAGCACTGTAGTTTTGACATTGTTATTGGTTTTTTGGGGGGAAGATCTAACAAATGATTTTATTATTTAAATGAATTCTTTTTCTAAAGATTGTAGACTTTTTTTGTTCTTATCAAGAAGAATTTCTGAAATTATCTGTACGGCAGCAACATCTCTTCAGTAGTAATTAGAAAATTAAAAGCATTTATTGGTAAAGTATATATAGGAAGGTCTAGGAAAGCGGTTCTCAATACTTTTTTGGTCTCAGTACCCCTTTTATACTCTTACAAATTATTGAGGATCTCAAAGAGCTATTTACTGATATTTACTGTATTAGCATAATACAGTAAAACAAAACTGAGAAATTAGCAAAAACTGAGAAATTTAAAAAAATTTAATTCATTAAAAAAAGCATTACATGTTAACATAACTTCTTTTAATGTAAAAATAACTATATTAAAAAACAAAAATAGGGGCGCCTGGGTGGCGCAGTCGGTTAAGCGTCCGACTTCAGCCAGGTCATGATCTCACGGTCCGGGAGTTCGAGCCCCGCGTCAGGCTCTGGGCTGATGGCTCAGAGCCTGGAGCCTGTTTCCGATTCTGTGTCTCCCTCTCTCTCTGCCCCTCCCCCGTTCATGCTCTGTCTCTCTCTGTCCCAAAAAGAAATAAAAACGTTGAAAAAAAAAATTAAAAAAAAAAAAATTAAAAAAAAAAACCAAAAATAAGAGTGGCATTGTTTTACATTTTTTGCAAATAACTTAAAAAAAATTTTTTTTAAATGTTTATTTATTATTGAGAGACCGAGAGAGACAGAGCATGAGCATGGGAGGGGCAGAGAGGGGAGGAGACACAGAATACAAAGTAGGCTCCAGGCTCTGAGCTGTCAGCACAGACCTCGACGCAGGGCTCGAACTCACAAACTGTGAGATCATGACCTGAGTTGAAGTCAGATGCTTAACCGACTGAGCCACCCAGGTGCCCCGATTTTTTGCAAATAACTTTAATGTTTGCCTTAATAGAAGACCTCTAAGTTCCCATGTCTCTGCCTGTATTCAATCTGTTGAGATACCACAGGTCTTAGTCTCTGGAAAACTCCACTGTACATATGTGAGAGAATGAGGGGTGCAAAAGACAAATAATGTTTTAGTATTACTATGAAAATATTTTTGACCTCTTGGACCCTCTGAAAGGGTCTTGGGGATACAGAGTGGTCTCTGGATTACACTTTGAGAACTACTAGTCTAGAAGTTACATAGTTTGTGACTACATAGTTTGATGGTCAACCTAGGAAAGTATTTTCTGACTTTTTTGAAGTCAGATGAAAAGGTTGTTTCAGGAAACTTACTTGCTTATTCTGGCATACTTGGTATTTTCATCCTGGTGAAATGTAGATTAAGTAACATTCTGGTGGAGAACTGGCATACTGGCCCTGTGGTTGGGAAAATATTTGCTGAGAAACACACTGAATAAATAGGTCACCTGCCACCATGTGGTCCTTACTGTTAGCAGGTTGGTCATTCTACTTCTGTGGTTGAGTATTTCCCTGTAACTGAACATTTGATGAGCTATTTTTTTTTTTAATATATGAAATTTATTGTCAAATTGGTTTCCATACAACACCCAGTGCTCATCCCGAAAGATTCCCTCTTCAATACCCATCACCTACCCTCCCCTCCCTCCCACCCCCCATCAACCCTCAGTTCTCAGTTTTTAAGAGTCTCTTATGCTTTGGCTCTCTCCCACTCTAACCTCTTTTTTTTTTTTTTTCCTTCCCCTCCCCCATGGGTTTCTTCTGTTAAGTTTCTCAGGATCCATATAAGAGTGAAAACATATTTGATGAGCTAATATTATATAAATTCTTCTCCTCTGTGTGGTAAGATATTTCTTTTATGAGGTTAGTGTCCTTTTTAAAATAATACTGTAGTGTGGGACAAATGTTAGTATAATCAAATGATGTAAAAGCCATGCCAAATTTGTTTACAATTTCTTATTGAAAAAGACTAGTCATTCCTTTCATTTAACATATTATAGTTTATAGTATACTTATCTTTCATTAGAATATGGTAATTCTCCATTTAATAATGCTTTTTAAATTCATTCTCATCATTGTTTTCATGCTGAATACCTTTATATTTTTCTTAGAATGTAGAAAATATTGGACATGTTTATGGTCACCATATTTAGGAAGGTAGGTAGAAAAATAATTACAAGTATGTCTGTGTGATACTGTATAATCTTATTGATTTAAAGGGGATGCAGCACGAGTGGAGTAGAAAGGACACAGGCTTGGAAACATAATATGGGTTCCAAACCTAGCTCTGTGTCTTATGATTACCAAGGTTATATGGCTAGAACTTAACCTCTTTGAGCATTGAGAAGCAAGATGCCAGTGCTCTTTTGAAAAATTGAATTTTAATACTCTACTTTTCAGAGTTGTTCTGGGGATTAGATGTACTATATCAACATCTAGCACAGTGTTTGGCACCTACTGTACCCAATTCATTGTAACATGTCTTTTTTTTTTTTAAGTTTGTTTGTTTATTTTTTTTAGTCATCACTACACCCAACATGGGGATCAAACTCACATCCCCAAGATCAAAGGTCACATACTCCTCTGAATGAGCCAGCCAGGCACCCCACTTGTAGCCTATATCTTAAAGTATGTTGATAACATGTAATTACTTCAGGTCTACCTCTTTGAATAATCCTGCAGTCAAAACCTTTTGACTTGCTCCATTTTTTTTTTTCTTCATCCCTGACATTTAAACTGGGGCCATTGTGTTCTTGGAAGAGTTCTCTAGGGTCTTTTCTAATTATGGCATCTCATGAGTCTATGGAAATGTCACTCCAAGTCATCCTTTCTCTTTAGTTTCTGTTGCCCTTGTCTGGTTCCTCATCACCACACATTTGAAATGATTTATAATGAAGGTAATACTTTTGTTGAATAATTTGTTGAATAATTATTTGTTCAATATTGTTGAATAATTATTTTAGACCAAGTGCTGTGTTAAATATTTTTACCTGTACTATTTCTGTTAGCTACATAACAACCTTATGAAATAGGCACTATTATTACCCCACTTTACAGACAGGAAACTGAGACTCTGATGTGTTTAATAACTTAATCAAGTGACTCACAGCTAGCAAGTGGCAGAGCAGGTCTGTCTTGCTAACACCCTGGTTCTTAACCAGTACCTCCTAAAACTGGTTGCTCTATTTTTAATTTCTTCTTCTCCTCCCCCATAAATTTATCCTGAACTCTTCAGGTTAATCCTGCTCAAATGTTATTTTGAAATAATTTTTGACGTAATTAGCAGCTATCCATTTTTTTAAGCAGAGGCCATATTCTTAAACTAGGCATACATGGTCTTTAGCACCAATTTACATTTCCAACTTAATTATTAATCCTTTATTGTCATTTTTTTAAGTAAACTCTACCCTCAACGTGGGCGTCAAACTCATGACCCTGAGACTGTCACATACTCTACTGACTGAGCTAGCCAGGTGCCCCCATCTATTCTCATTCTTACTTTTAGCCCAGTTCCTTGCTATCCACTGACTACACTTTGCTTATTCCCATCTCCAACCTTTTGCTTATGCTGCATCTTCTGTTAGATTGTGTCCATCCCTCTCCAATCTACAAATCAGGATCTTTTGTAAGTCTTCTTTCTTCCTCTAGAAATTCTAGCACTGAATCCTGTAATTATCTGGGGCAATGGTCTATTGTTTTGACATAAAATCATATGTTAAGACATTTAATTGTTTTGTGAGTATACTTTGTCTCTCCCAAACAAGATCAGCTTTTTGAAGTCAAGCTATCAAATTTCTTTTGTATTTTTTTCTTTAAATACCCTGTTCCCAAATATTTTGTGGTCTTAGACCTGTGGACCCAACCAGCTTCATTTTGTGGCTTAAGTTTTAAAATGTTGATAATATTTATTAATCAGCGTGGACCTTCAAACTTATAATTTATTCTAACAAAGGGAATAATGAAAAAGTACAATACTTAATATTGTTAGCAAAATTTTATGGTTTTGAGTAAAAGTCATTTTTGAAATTTCGAAGAATTAGAAGTGAGTAGTAAGTTTTTGAAAGTTTGTTCGGCTAGTTTTACATAGCACTGGGCAAAATGTAGATTTAAGTTTCCCAGTATGTTACACCAATTAAATTTAGAATGTGTAGGATTTGATTTGGGATTAAAAGGTAAGGTCTGCCATGTAGCCTTATAGGATCAGTTTCCAAATTGCTGATAAATGGTATATTTGTTGTTTTTTGCAAATATTTTGTAAGTTTCTATAAAGTAAGAGGGTTATCTTATTATTTTTTTTTATAAAAGAGACAGTAGGCTAGGTCCAGTCCGCCACATCCTACTATTTTACATGTGTCTTGTCAGTATAAAAACTGCTCTGGGGCCTGTGAACATAAGCCAATGCAAAACTAAAGTCAATACCATGATGTCATACCATCCACCACTATCCAGCCTTGGACATTCTGTTTGTGGGCCAGATTAATTGTTTACCCTTGTCTAAGGGTATAGGGCTACACCTCCAGAGCTTGTGGCTATGTCATCTTAAGTACTTGCTGTTACAGTTTTTATTTATTTTTATATTTGTTTTGGAGAGAGCATGCACATGGGGGAGAGGGGCAGAGGGACAGAGATAATCTTTTTTTAATTTTGAGAGAGAGAGAGAGAGAGAGAGCGAGCGTGCAAGCATTTGTGGGGAGGGGCAGAGAGAGAAGGAGACACAGAATCTGAGGCAGGCTCCAGACTCTGAGCTGTCAGCACAGAGCCCCACATGGGGTCAAACACACGAATTGCCAGATCATGACATGAGCTGAAGTCAGCCAATTAACCGACTGAGCCACCCAGGTGCCCCGAGAGAGAATCTTAAGCAGGCTCCATACTCCACGCAGAGCCTAATATGGGGCTCAAGCCCATGACCTTGGGATCATGACCTGACCTAAAATCAAGAGTCAACCACCCAGGTGGTGGCCATTTATTGTTTTTTCGTTTTTTGTTTTAGTTTTCATGTTTAAATTTTCTAAGAAGAAAATTCAATCACAAATCAAAATTTATTTTTACACATTTTTTCTAAGTTTATTTGTTTTGAGAGAAAGCAAGAGTGCATGTGCAAGCAGGAGAGGGGCAGAGAGAGAGAGAGAGAGAGGGAGGGAGGGAGAGAATCCCAAGCAGGCTCCACACTGTCAGCATAGAGCCCGAAGCAGGGCTTGATTCCACGAACTGTGAGATCATGACCTGAGCCGAGATCATGACCTGAGCCGAAATCAAGAGTTGGACACTTAACCCACTACCACCCAGGTGCTCCCAATCACAAATCAAAATTTAAAATTTGTATGTGAATTGTTTTGGAAATGCCATATGGAAACGTTTGTGCTTGAAAAATACTACTTTAGAATTTGTTCTTTCATGTGTAATATTCTAACTTTTTAAGAATGTTTATTTATTTTGAGAGAGAGAGATGGTGAGCAAGGAAGGGCAAAGAGAGAGGGAGACAGGGAATCCCAAGCAGGCTCTGCACTCTCAGAGCAGCCTGATGCGGGGCTGGAAAAATGAACTGTGAGATCATGACCTGAGCAGATATCAGGGGTTGGATGCCTGACTGAGTCACCCAGGTGCCCCTGTTTTGGCTTTTAGAAAGAAGTCTGATTAGTTTTAAAAGGACTATCAGGTGGTTCAAACCTGTTGCAGGCCATTAGTTCAGGACTTGGGTGTAGTCTTTTCTCCTACTAGTCATAAACTGTAAGAGCAGCTATCACATCTGTCTGACTGAAACTGACCAGAGCTACTTTTTTGATTGCTAGGGATCAACCATGAGCATTTAGAGTAGAGTTGCTGGATAAAATACATGTAATGTCCCATGCAATATTTGTGATATACTTCTGAAAAATTGTTTGTTGTTACTGAAATTCAAATTTAACTGGGTGTCCTGTATTTTTGTTTGCTAAATCTGGCAACCCTAATATAGAGAGAGGCTAGACAGTTGACAGTATTTCCTAGTCTACTTTCCCTATGGTGTTTAGGGATAGATGTGTAACTTGATGTAGTGGGTATCCGGATACTTTCAGTTTACATGATAAATCCAACTGAAATTGGTTTAAACAAAGAGAATTTATAGGTTCATGTAATTGAAAAGTCCTGAGGGAATGAAGGCCCCTGACATAGTTGGATCAAGACTATCAGGCTTTGGTCCTATTTTTCTGCATTTCTCTTGGCTCTCTCCTCTATCAGCTTCTTTCTCAGGCAGGCTTCCTTGCCAGGACAAGATAACTGCCTTTGGCTGCTGGGATTACATGTTTCCTAATTTCTGGGGGATAAAAAGAATGGTTCCCACAAATATAACACAAAAATCCTGAGCTTGACATTAGATTATCCCCATGTTTCCAAGGATCACTCTTAAAATCTAAACTATTAATTACAGCTTTCTCTGTCTAGACCAGTGGCTCTTAAATTTGAGCATGCATCAGAACCACGTGGAGAAGTTGTTAAAACCCAAACTGGTAGGCCCTACCCCCAGAGTTTCTGGTTTTAGTTGGTTTGGGATTGGGTTTTAAGAATTTGTAGCTGCAACAGGTTTACTGATTTGGCTGGTCTGCAAACACTTTGAGAACCATTGCTGTGTCAAATCATGGCCTACTCCTGGAGCTGGGGAAGGGGTCAGTCCCACATAAATACCTTACTAGTGTGGGAAGGAATAAGATACCTTTTGAGGAGATAATTACAATGTCCACTAAGGAAAGGGCTGCTGTTTTTTGTCTATCTAGCTTTCCTGCCCTCTTATTTAGGTAACAGCTTCCTGATTTTTCTCTTGGAACCACTCATTCCCCATTTGTAATCAGTGTGGCTTGAGTAGAGTTGATCTAACCCATTGGCTTTAATGATGGGCACATGATTCAGGCCTGGCCAATAAGATTATTGCATTCACCTGGCCTCAGTGATATCTCTAATAGGGCAGTGATCTTTATAAGATAGTCAATGCACATTACTATACATTACTATTTACTGTCCTGGTTATTGATATAAAGATAGCATAATCCCTGCCTTTAAGGAGTTCAGACTGTAAGAAGGATGTAGACAAATGCATGTAGTATTTCTCTTGATAACTCCCTTTCTCCTGGCTTTCATCTAATATACATTTCCATTATATACTGTATTACTTCCTTTATAATTCTTAACCACATTTATTATCAGTTGTTTAGTGTCTTTAGGCACTAGATTAGATTATAGTCATTAGATTATAAATTCCATCAGGATAAGGGCTGAGTCCATAATTAACTGCTGGATCTCCTGTAACTAGCACTGTCTGTGGCACATAGAGGAGCCCAGGATTGAATGAATGTTTTAAATATGAATGAATGTTTTAAGTTATGTTTATAATTAAAAAATACAGAAACAAAAGAGGGGATGATTGGTTTACTAGTGGGTACCGCAGATAGAACAGCCTAGGTAAAAGGCACAGGGTTATTAAAACACTTGATGTATTTTGAGAACTGAAAGTAATTCAGTTTTGTTAAAACATGATGTATGAGGTGGGAAGTGGTGGTAGAGGAGTCTGGAGAAGTAGGTGAGGGCCAAATCATGAAAAGCCCTGAATGCTTACACCTACAGGTTGGGGAGCCATGGACTGATTTCAATTAGGGAAAAGAATATATTAGCTGCAAAGTGAAAAATAGATGGAAGGAAAGTGAGATTAAAGAAGGAAAACTGGTTAGGAGGGTATTTCAGTACAGATGAAAGATGCTATGAAAACTTAAGGCGAAAAAAAAATATGCAAGAAGCAGGGAGATGGAGACCCTGTGCACAGAATTCATGTGGACTCATATGGAGGTTTCCACTGTAAATTTGTTTTAGCAACAGAGACATTGTATTAGCCAGTCTTAACTACTGACCCTAGCTCTACATCCACACCCACTTAATATTTGTAACCGGAGATTGTATTTTTATTTTCTAATCATTAAATAAAAGAAATATACTCCCTCCCCCACCCCTCCCCCCACAAAAGCCTAAGATAAAGTAGCAGCATTGAGAATAAATAGGAGAGTTGTTTAAAAAGTAGAATTGAAGGGACATAGAGACAATCCTGAGAAAAATGAAAGAATCTAGAATGACTTATTTTTCTGGCTTAGGAGATGGTACTATAAACCAAGAGACGCAATTTAAGAAGGAAGGACAGGTTTGGATCATATGGCTTCTTAAAGTGAGACAGAGGTTAAATAAAAAAGCTTTTCTTTTGGAGGGATTCTTTTTCTCTTAGGCTTTAGTGGGGGAGGAAAGGGGAATGCCTTCTATTGCTTTTAGGTTTTGAACCCAGAGCAGATGGTAGTAAATCAGATGCTTTTGAGTTCCTAAAGGTGTGGGAGAGATTTGCAGTAGGTCTTTGACTACTCCCAGGGTATTAGTTGCTGAGGTCAATTTAAAGTTGCAGATATAGGGCACCTGGCTGGCTCAGTTGTTAGAGAATGTGATTCTTGATTATGGAGTCATGAGTTTGAGCCCCACATTGGGGATAGAGTTTACTTAAAAAAATTTTTTTCCAGATGTTTAAGCTGCCTCATCTTATTTAAGCAGCTTTTTGAAAGCAAGTGTGCATAGCTTTTTTTGTATGGTCTTTTAAAAAAAGTTTTTGTTTAAGGACACCTGGGTGGCTCAGTCAGTTAAACATCCGACTCTTGGTTTCGGCTCAGGTAATGATCTCCCGCTTTTGTCAGTTCCAAACCCTGCAATGGACTCTTCGCTGACAGTTCGGAGCCTGCTTGGGATTCTTTGTCTTCCTCTCTCTCTCTGCCTCTCCCCCACTCACGGCTGTCTCTGTCTCTCTCAAAATAAATAAACTTTAAAAAAAAGTTTTTATTTAAATTGCAGTGTAATATTTCTAATAATACAGTGTAGTATTAGTTTCAGGTGTAAAATATAGTGATTCAGTACTTCCATATATCACCCAGTGCTCATCACAAGTGCACTCCTTAATCCTCATCACTTGTTTAACCTATCCACCCTGCCCCTCCCCTCCCAACTCCCTTTTGGTATCCATCAGTTTGTTCTCTATAGTTAAGAACTTTCTTGGTTTGCCTCTATCTCTTTTTTCCCCTCTTTGCTCATTTGTTTTGTTTCTAAAATTCCACGTGAGTGAAATCATATGGTATTTGTCTTTCTCTGACTTACTTCACTTAGCATAATACTCTGGCTCCATCCATGTTGTTGCAGATAGCAAGATTTCATTCTTTTTTTATGGATGAATAAAAATCTTCTTTATTCACCAATTGATGGATACTTGGGCTGATTCCATAATTTGGCTGTGATAGATAATGCTACTATTAACATCAGGGTGCATGTATCCCTTTGAATTAGTATTTTTGTATTCTTTGGGTAAAGAGTAGTTCTATTTTTAACTTTCTGAGGAACCTCTGTACTGTTTTCCACAGCAACTGCACCAGTTTGCTTTCCTACCAGCAGTGCAAGAGGGTTCCCCTTTCTCCACATCCTCGCCAGTACCTGTTGTTGTTTGTGTTGTTGATTTTAGTCATTTGGACAGGTGTGAGTTGATATCTCATTGTAGTTTTGATTTGCATTTTCCCTGATGATGACTGATGTTGAGCATCTTTTCATGTGTCTGTTGGCCATCTGAATGTCTTCTTTGGAAAAATGTCATATCTTCTGCCCATTTTTTAATTGGATTGTTTTTTGGTGTTGATTTTAATAAGTTCTTTATATATTTTGGATATTAACCTTTTTAAAAACTTTTTTTTAATAAAAATTTTTAAATGTTTATTTTGAGAGAGAAAGAGACAGAGCCTGAGCAGGGGAGGGGAGGGGCAGAGAGAGAGGGAGACACAGAATCTGAAGCAGGCTCCAGGCTCTGAGCTGTCAGCACAGAGCCCAACTTGGGGCTCCAACCCACAAACCATGAGATCATGACCTGAGTCTACATTGGATGCTTAACCAACTGAGTCACTCAGGTGATCCTAATTTTTTTTTTCACATTTATTTATTTTTGAGAGAGCAAGTGTGTGCACTCAAGTTGAGGAGCAGAGAGAGGGAGATTCTGTGTGTGCACTCAAGTTGGGGAGGAGCAGAGAGAGGGAGATTCTGTGTGTGTACTCAAGTTGGGGAGGAGTCGAGAGAGGGAGACAGAATCCCAAGCAGGCTCCTCTTTGTGAGCACAGAGCCCAGTGTGGGGCTCAAACTCACAAACTGGGAGATCATGACCCAAGCCAAACTCCAGGCACCCCTGGATGCTAACCTTTTATATATGTCCTTTGCAAATATCTTCTTTCATTGTCTAGAAATAGCTTCTTTCAGGGGCACCTGGGTGGCTCAGTCAGTTAAGCGGCCGACTTCAACTCAGGTCATGATCTCACGGTCTGTGAGTTCGAGCCCCGCGTTGGGCTCTGTGCTGACAGCTCAGAGCCTGGAGCCTGTTTCAGATTCTGTGTCTCCCTCTCTCTGACCCTCCCCCGTTCATGCTCTGTCTCTCTCTGTCTCAAAAATAAATAAATGTTAAAAAAAATTTTTTTTAAATAAAAAAAAAGAAATATCTTCTTTCATATCTAGAAAGAAGTTGCTACAGTTGATGTCAAAGAAGTTACTGCCCGCGTTCTCTAGGATTTTCATGGTTTCAGGTCTCACATTTAGTTCTTTAATCCGTTTTGAATTTATTTTTCTTCATGGTGTAAGAAAGTGGTCTACTTTCATCCTTTTGCATGTTGCTGTCTAGTTTTCCCAGAACCATATGTTGAAGAAACCATCTTTTTCTTTTCCAAGTATTTATTTAAATTCCAGCTAGTTAAGGGGCACCTGGGTCAGTGGGCTAAGCATCTGACTTCGTCTCAGGTCATGATCTCGCGATTTGTGAGTTCGAGCCCCATGTCAGGCTGTGTGCTGACAGCTCAGAGCCTGGAGCCTGCTTCGGATTCTGTGTCTCCCTCTCTCTCTGCCCCTCCTCTGTGCCCTCTCTCTCTCACTCACTCTCTCTCTCTCTCAAAAATAACATTAAAAAAATAAATTCCAGCTAGTTAACATACAGTGCAATATTAGTTTCAGTTGTAGAATTCAGTGATTCATCGCTTACATACAGCATACAGTGCTCATCACAAGTGCCCTCCTTAATACTCATCACCTGTCTAATCCATCCCCTCCACCCACCTCCCCTCCAGTAACCATCAGTTTGTTCTCTATAGTTAAGAATGTTTCTTGGTTTGCCTCTCTCTCTTTTTTTTTCTCACCCTATGTTTGTTTCTTAAATTCCACATGAGTGAAATCATACGATATTTGTCTTTCTCTGACCTGCGTTATTTTGCTTTGCATAATACTCTCTAGCTTCATCCATGTTGTTGCAAATGGCAAAATTTCATTGTTTTTTTATGGCTGAAAAATATTTAGTTATTGTATATATGATATTTATATACATATACATACACACATACCATATCTTTATCCATTCATCAGTCGATGGACATTTGGGCTCTTTCCATAATTTGGTTATTGTAGATAATGCTGCTGTAAATATCAGGGTGCATGTATCCCTTGAAATTAGTATTTTTGTATTCTTTGGGCAAATACCTGGTGTGCAGTTTTGGATGGTAGGGTTGTTCTATTTTTAACTTTTTAGGGAACATCCGTGCTGTTTTCCCCAGTGGCTGTACCAGTTTGCATTCCTACCAGTAGTGCAGGAAGGCTCCTCTTTCTCCACATCCTCACCAACACCTGTTGTTTCCTGTGTGTGTGTGTGTGTGTGTGTGTGTGTGTGTGTGTGTGTGTGTTTGTTTATTCTCAAGATAGTTAGCATACAGTGTAGTCTTGGCTTTAGGAGTAGAATCCAGTGATTCATCACTTACATATAACACCCAGTGCTCTTCCCAGCAAGTGCCCTCCTTAATGCCCATTACCCGTTTTCCCTACCCCCATCAACCCTCAGTTTGTTCTCTGTATTTAAGAGTCTTTTATGGTTTGCCTCCCTCTCTGTTTGTACCTTATTTTTCCTTCCCTTCTCCTACGATTGTCTGTTAAGTTTCTTAGATTCCACATATGAGTGAAATCATGTGATAAGTGTCTTTCTCTGACTGAATTATTTCAGTTTAGCATAATACCCTCCAGTTCCATCCGTTGTTGCAAATGGCATGACTTCATTGTTTTTCATTGGTGAGTAGCATTACAATGTATGTATGTATGTATGTGTGACATCTTTTTAATTTTTTGTAATGTTTTCATTTATTTTTGAGAGATAGAGCATGAGTGGGGGAGGGGCAGAGAGAGAGAGACGCAGAATCCAAAGCAAGCTCCAGGCTCTGAGCTGTCGGCACAGAGCCCAACACAGGGCCTGAACCCACGAACCTTGAGATCATGACCTGAGCAGAAGTTGGACACTTAACTGACAGAGCCACCCAGGCACCCTTGTATGACATCATCTTAATCCATTCATCAGTTGGTGGACATTTGGGCTTTTTCCATAATTTAGCTATTGTTGATAGTGCTGCCATAAACATTGGGGTGCATGTGCCCCTTCCAATCAGCACTCCTGTATCCTTTGGCTCAATTCCTAGTAGTACAATTGCTGGGTCATAAGGTAATTCTATTTTTAATTTTTTGAGGAACCTTCACACTGTTTTCCAGAGTGGCTGCGCCAGTTTGCTTTCCCACCAACAGTGCAAGAGGGTTCCCCTTTCTCCACATCCTCAATAATACCTGTTATTTGTGTTGTTGATTTTAACCATTCTGACAGGTGTGAGTTTATACCTCATTGTAGTTTTGATTTGCATTTCCCTGATGATGAGCAATGTTGAGGATCTTTTCATGTATCTATTTGCCATCTGGATGTCTTCTTTGGAAAAGTGTCTATTTCATGTCTTCTGCCCATTTCTTCACTGGATTATTTGTTTTTTGGATGTTGAGTTTGATAAGTTCTTTATAGGTTTTTGGTACTAACCCTTCATTTGCAAGTAGCTTCCCATTCCATCAGTTGATTGTTTCCTTTGTTGTACAGAAGCTTTTTATCTTGGTGAGGTCCCAATAGTTGTTTTGCTTTTGTTTCCCTTGCCTCTGGAGACATGTCAAGTAAGCAGTTGCTGTGGCTGAGGTCAAAGAGGTTGCTGCCTGTTTTTTTCTGTAGGATTTTGATGGTTTCCTTTCTCACATTTAGGTCTTTTATCCAATTTGAATTTATTTTTGTGTATGGTGTAAGAAAGTGGTCCAGTTTCATTCTTCTGCATGTTGCTGTCCAGTTCTCCCAAAACCATTTCTTAAAGAGATGGTCTTTTTTTTCATTGGATAACTCTTTCCTGCTTTGTTGAAGATTAGTTGGCCATACATTTGTGGGTCTGTTTCTGGGTTCTCCATTCTATTGATCTATGTGTCTGTTTTTGTGCCAGTACCTTACTGTCTTGATGATTACAACTTTGTAATACAGGTTAAAGTCTGGGACTGTGATGCCTTCAGCTTTGGTTTTCTTTTTCAACATTATTTTGGCAATTTCGGGTCTTTTGTGGTTCCATACAGTTTTTAGAATGGATTGTTCTAGTTCTGTGAAGAATGCTGGTGCTATTTTTTTAAAGTGTTTATTTATTTGCATTGTTTATTCTAATTAGATTGAGTATCAGTAACTTTTTAAGATTTGTAGGTTTTTTTTTTTAATATGAAATTTATTGTCAAATTGGTTTCCATACAACACCCAGTGCTCATCCCAAAAGGTGCCCTCCTCAATACCCATCACCCACCCTCCCCTCCCTCCCACCCCCCATCAACCCTCAGTTTGTTCTCAGTTTTTAAGAGTCTCTTATGCTTTGGCTCTCTCCCACTCTAACCTCTTTTTTTTTTTTTTTTCCTTCCCCTCCCCCATGGGTTTCTGTTAAGTTTCTCAGGATCCACATAAGAGTGAAACCATATGGTATCTGTCTTTCTGTGTATGGCTTATTTCACTTAGCATCACACTCTCCAGTTCCATCCACGTTGCTACAAAGGGCCATATTTCATTTTTTCTCATTGCCACGTAGTATTCCATTGTGTATATAAACCACAATTTCTTTATCCATTCGTCAGTTGATGGACATTGGGGTGCAAGTGCCCCTATGCATCAGCACTCCTGTATCCCTTGGGTATATTCCTAGCAGTGCTATTGCTGGGTCATAGGGTAGATCTATTTTTAATTTTTTGAGGAACCTCCACACTGTTTTTCAGAGTGGCTGCTGGTGCTATTTCGATTGGGATTGCATTGAATGTGTAGATTGCTTTAGTTAGTATCAACATTTTAACAATATTTGTTTTTCTGATCTAAGAGCATGGAATGTTTTTCCATTTCTTTGTGTCTTCTTCAATTTCTTTCATAAGCTTTGGATAGTTTTCTATAGATCTTTTACCTCTTTGGTTAGGTTTATTCCTAGATATTTTACAGTTTTTGATGTATTTATAAATGGGATTAATTCCCTGATATCTCTGTTGCTTCATTATTGGTGTATAGAAATACAACCGATTTCTGTACATTGATTTTATATCCTGCAACTTTGCTGAATTCCTGTATCAGCTCTAGCAGTTTTTTGGTGGAGTCTTTTGGATTTTTTTTTTAAACATTTATTTATTTTTTTATTTTGAGAGACATAGAGAGACAGAGCACGAGCTAGGGAGGGGCAGAGAGAGAAGGAGACACAGAATCCAAAGCAGGCTCTGGGCTGTCAGCACAGAGCCTGACACGGGGCTCGAACTCACAGAGTGTGAGATCGTGACCTGAGCCAAAGTCAGATGCTTAACCGACTGAACCACCCAGGCACCCCTCTTTTGGATTTTCCATGTAGAGTATCATGTCATCTGTGAAGAGTGAAAGTTTGACTTCTTCTTTGCCAATTTGGATGCTTTTTATTGTTTTAGACTGTGAGTCTGGAGTTTTCTCTCGTCCAGCAAGAGAGCAGACACAGAATTGAATACGAGAGAGGCTAATGTCCAGGAGGAGGCAAGAGCCCTGAACAGGGGTCTTGTCTCCATATTTATTGAGCGCACAAGATCTTACACACGTGGGGAACATGAAGCAAACCAGATCTTACACACGTGGTAAATGTGAAGAAAACAATCAGATAGTAATCATTAATTTGTATGTGTAAGTAAGGGGTCTGTGGGGCAAGTGGAGTTTGTGATTAAGGTACATTGGTGCCAGATGGGAAGTAAGTTCCTGCAGGTGATATAACAAGTTACTCATGATCCCATCACAATATCTCACTAGCTAACCTTGGGCACTTTCACCCCGTGGTGGTGGCTTTCTGCCCTAAGCTTTTTTCTAACTGATTTATGGAAGTAGAACCTATTTCCCCATATTTTATGTTGTTTTGTTGTCTGCTGAGGCTAGGACTTCCAACACTATGTTAAACAGCAGTGGTGAGAGCAGACATCCCAGTCATGTTCCTGATCTCAGGGAAAGCTCTCAGTTTTCCCCATTGAGGATGATATTAGCTGTGAGCCTTCATAATATGACTTTTGTGATATTAAGGTATATTCCTTCTATCCCAACTTTCTTGAGGGTGTTTATTAAGAAAGGATGCTGTATTTTGTCAAATGCTTTTTCTGCATCTATTGGCAGGATCCTATGATTCTTATCCTTCTATTAATGTGATGTATCATGTTGATTGATTTGTGAATATTGAACCAGCCCTGCAGCCCAGGAATGAATCCCACTTGATCATGGTGGATAATTCTTTAAATGTACTGTTGAATTTAATTTGCTAGTATCTTGTTGGGAATTTTTGCATCCATATTCATTAGGAATATTGGCCTGTAATTCTTTTAGTGGGGTTTTTGGTTTGGGAATCAAGGTAATGCTGGCTTCATAGCATGAGTCTGAAGTTTTTCTTCTGTTCCTATTTTTTGAAACAGTTTGACAAGAATAGATATTATCTCTCCTTTAATTGTATGGTAGAATTCCCTCTAGGAAGCCATCTGGCCCAGGACTCTTATTTGTTGGGAGATTTTTGATAACTGATTCAATTTCTTTGCTAGTTACAGGTCTGTTCAAATTTTCAATTTTTTCCCATTTGAGTTTTGGTAGGGTGTGAGTGTCTAGGAATTTGTACTTTTCTTCCAAATTGTCTAGTTTTTTGGCATATAATTTTTCATAGGATTCTCTAATAATTGTTTGTATTTCTGGGGTGTTGGTTGTGATCTCTTTCATTCATGATTTTATCTATTTGGGTCTTTTTTCTTTTTGGGAAGTCTGGTTAGGGGTTTATCAGTTTTGTTTGTTCTTTCAAAAAACCAGCTCTTAGATTCATTGATCTGTTCTACTGTTTTTTTGGTTTTTTTTGGATTCTATATTGTTTATTTCTGCTCTAATCTTTATTGTTTCTCTTCTTCTGCTGGCTTTGGGCTTTCTTTGTTGCTACCTTTCTAGCTTCTTTAGTAAGGCTAGGTTGTATATTTGGGACCTTTCTTGCTTCTTGAGGTAGGCCTGGATTGAAATGATTTTCCTCTTAGGACTGCCTTTGCTGCAGTCCAAAGAGTTTGGACTGTCATGTTTTCATTTTCATTTGCTTCCATTTATTTTTTAATTTCTTCTTTAATTTCCTGGCTAACCCATTCATTCTTTAATAGGATGTTCTTTAACCTCCATGTATTTGGGGGCTTTCCAAATTTTTTCTTGTGGTTGATTTCAAGTGTCATAGTGTTGTGATCTGAAAATATGCATGATATGATCTCAATCTTTTTATACTTGTTGAGGGCTGTTTTGTGACCCAGTATGTGATCGATTTTGGAAAATGTTCCATATGCACTCAAGAAGAATGTGTATTCTGCTTTAGGATGAAAAGTTTTGAATACATTTGTTAAGTCCATCTGGTCCAGTGTGTCATTCAGAGCTGTTATTTCCTTATTGATTTTCTGCCTAGATGATCTGTCCTTTGTTGTAAGTGGAGTATTAAAGTCCCCTATAATTATGGTATTATTGTCTATACATTTATTTACATTTGTGATTAATTGATTTATATATTTGGGTTCTTTCATGTTGGGCATAAACATTTATAATTGTCAGCTCCTCTTGATGACCCCTTAATTATGATATAATGTCTTTCTTCGTCTCTTGTTATAGTCTTTGTTGTAACATGTATTTTGTCTGGTATAAGTATGGCTACTCAGGCTTTCTTTTGACATTCAGTAACATGGATATATGGTTCTCCATCACTTTCAATATGCAGGTGTCTTCAGGTCTAAAATGAATCTCTTGTAGGCAGCATATAGATGGATCTTGTTTTTTAATCCGTTCTGATACCTTATGTCTTTTCATTGGCGCATTGTGTCCATTTACATTCAGAGTGGTGATTTAAAGATATGGATTTAGTGCCATTGTGTTATATGTAGGTTTCGTGCTTGTGGTGATGTCTCTGTCTCTGGTCCTTTGTAGTCTTTGCTGCTTTCCACTCACAGAGTCCCCCTTAGAATCTCCTACAGGACTGGTTTAATGGTCATGAATTCCTTTAGTTTTTGTTTGGGAAAACCTTTATCTCTCCTGCTATTCTGAATGACAGCCTTGCTGGATAAAGGATTCTTGGCTGCATATTTTTCCTATTGAGCACATTGAATATTTCCTGAAATGCCGCTCCCTTCTGGCCTGCCAAGTTTCAATGGATAGGTCTGCTACTACCTTTATGTGTCTACCCTTGTAGGTTAAGGACCATTTGTCTCTAGCTGCTTTCAGAATTCTCTCTTTAATCTGTGTTTTTATTTTTTTATTTTTTTTTATTTTTTATTTTTTTAATTTTTTTTTTCAACGTTTATTTATTTTTGGGACAGAGAGAGACAGAGCATGAACGGGGGGAGGGGCAGAGAGAGAGGGAGACACAGAATTGGAAACAGGCTCCAGGCTCCGAGCCATCAGCCCAGAGCCTGACGCGGGGCTCGAACTCACGGACCGCGAGATCGTGACCTGGCTGAAGTCGGCCGCTTAACCGACTGCGCCACCCAGGCGCCCCTAATCTGTGTATTTTGCTGGTTTCACTATGATATGCCATGGTGTTGATCTGTTTTTGTTGATTGTGAAGGGAGTTCTCTGTGCCTGTTGGACTTGGATGACTGTTTTCTTCCCCAGATTAGGGAAGTTCTCAGCCATAATTTGTTCAAATAAATCTTCTGCCCCTTTCTCTTGCTCTTCTTCTTCTGGAATTCCTATGATATGGATATTGTTTCATTTTATGGAATCACTTAGTTCTCTAATTCTCCCCTCGTGATCTAGTAATTTCCTTTCCCTCTTTTTTTCAAGTTCATCATTTTCCATACTTTTATCTTCTATTTCACCTATTCTCTCCTCTGCTTTTTCCATCCTCACTGTCACTGTTTCCAGTTTATTTTGCATCTCATTTATGGCATTTCTTAATTCATCATGACTATTTCTTAGGTCTTTGATCTCTGCAGCCATAGATTTTCTGCTGTTTTCTATGCTTTTTTTCAAGCCCAGCTGTTAGTCTTATGACTGTTATTCTAATTTCTTGTTCAGATATATTGCTTATATCTGTTTGAGCATTTCTTTGACTGTCATTTCTTCCTGAATTTTCTTTTGAGGAGAATTCTTCTGTTTTGTCATTTTGGCTAGGTTTTTGTCTTTTACGTGTTTTAATAGCTTGTTATATGTCCTGCACCTGCGAGTACTACTACATTGAAAAGGGATCATACACTGTCCAGAGCCTGGCACTTCAGGAAGTGTTTTTGGAGTGTGTTGCATGCACTCCACTGGTGGGTTTTGGTTGCTCTATCCCACTGGTCAGTCCCCTGCAAAGTTCCTCTTTGCTTGTAGTGGTGGAGTGTTTGGATCTTCATCTAGGTATAATTTGATTTGTTCATCGAAATAACTCTGGAAAAAAGGGAAAGGGTTGGGAGAAGCCCAATCTCATATAAAGAGAAAAATGAAAGGGGGGAAAAGAAGACCAAGCAGAGAGTCAAAAAACCCATAAGGCTTAATCCAGAGAAGGAGAAAGGAAAACGAAGAAGAAAAAGATATAGAAAAGGCGTAAAAAGAATGGAGTAAAAATGCCTGATTAAACAAACAAAACATAAAAAGAAAAAACAATTTTGTGTGTGTGTGTAGGTATAAAATAAGAATTGACCAAAAACAAATCAGAAACTATGAGCCTGATTCCAAAAGGAAAAAAGAAGAGGGTAGAAAGAAGACAAGAACCAACAAAGACAGACAAAAACAAAAAACAGTTGTCTGTTGGTGCCTGGGACCTGTGGCTGTGCTGGTCTGGAGGAGAGGCAGTCTGGTTGGCTCAGTGTCAGTCTTCCTCCAGCACATAAGTGGTTACCAAGCATGGAAAGGTGGGGTTTGGTGTAAGCAGGTCTGCTTCCACTGGGGGCCGCTGTGCTGCTCCCTGAAGTCCCACTGTGTTGGTGTTGGGAAGAAAAATGGTGACACCCCAATCTCTCCTCCTCCCCAGACTGAGTATCTCAAACCACCCTGTTCAGGCAGCCCTCACAGAATAGCTCAGGCAGTCAACTTGCCCTGCTTCACAGTTCTCCTAGGCTTCCTAGGCCCTTGGCCGGGATTCAAAACCCAATGTTTTAAAGGTCCCTGTACTGCACAGACCCTATTCTGGTGTAGTGCCACTCCTCCCTGCTGATAAAAGGCCTTTGGCTGGCACCTGTAGGGTCTTTTCTCCTTGGGGGGGCAATAAGCCCTCTTTCAGTACTTGAGGAAGGGGACTTCTCTCCGAGTATGCCCCTGAGATTGCTGTCACGCCCCAGCGCTGGCTCCCCCTGACCCCCAGGTGTGTTCACAGGGTCAGCTCCGGTCCAGAGAAAGTCGTGCACTTTTGAAACTTCTGATCTTCAGCTCCTAAAACTGTAATAAAAGTTGGAACTCTCCATACTTCTTGTTGCCTAGTCCATGGTCTGGAGAGGTTTTCCTCTTGTGCTAACTCAATGCTGCAATTCCAGAGTCCCTCTGTCTTTCTCTCCCTTTAGCCTCTCCACAGAAGGGGTTTCCTTCCCTCTGTGCCTGCACCATTTTATCTCCCCAAATTCGCATACAAGTATCTCCATCCTGCCAAGCTGTCTCCCTCCACCTGTAGAGATCCTTCTGCCTACTCTGCAGATTGATTTCCTGGGTTGTTCCAAGTGATTTGACCTCAGCTGTGTTTGAGGGATGAAGGAAATCCTGGTCCCCCTACCTCTTCTCCATCTTAACACCTCTCCACCCATGTTGTTAATTTTAGCCATTCTAACAGGTGTGAGTTGATAGCTTATTTTAGTTTTAATTTGCATTTCCCTGTTGATGAATGATGTTGAGTATCTTTTCATGTGTCTGTTAGTCATCTGTATGTCTTCTTTGGAAAAATGAGACTGTCTTTTTCCCATTGGATGTTCTTTTTTTTTTTTTTAATTTTTTAAATGTTTATTTTTGAGAGAGAGGAGACATAGTGTGAGTGGGGGAGGGGCAGAGAGAGAGTGAGACCCAGAATCCGAAGCAGGATCCATGTGGGGCTTGAACTCGTGAACTGTGAGATCATGACCTGAGCTGAAGTCAGATACTTAACTAGCTGAGCCACCCAGGCCTCCCACCCATTGGACATTCTTGCCTGCTTTGTCGAAGATTAATTGACCATATAGTTGTGGGTTCATTTTTGGGCTTTTTACTCTGTTCCATTGATCTATGTGTCTATTTTTGTGCAATTACCATACTGTTTTGTTTATGACATCTTTGTAACATAACTTGATGTCTGGAATTGTGATGCTTCCAGCTTTGCTTTTCTTTTTCAAGGTTGTTTTAGCTATTTAGGGTCTTTCGTCATTCCGTGCAAATTTTAGGATTGTTTGTTATAGCTTTGTGAAAATGCTGTTGGTATTTTGATAGAGATTGGAGTAAATGTATAGATTGCTTTGGGTAGATTAGACATTTTAGTAATATTTGCTCTTCCAATATAGGAACATGGAATGTCCTTCCATTTCTTTGTGTCGTCTTTAATTTCATCAATGTTTTATAGTTTTCAGAGTATAGGTGTCTCACCTCTTTGGGTTAGGTTTATTTCTAGGTATCTTCTTATTTTTGATGCAGCTGTGAATGGGGTTGATTCCTTAATTTTTTTTTCTGCTGCTTTATTATTAGTGTATAGAAATACAACCGATTTCTGTACGTTGATTTTTGTATCATGTGACTTTACTGAATTTGTTTATCAGTTCGAGCAGTGTTTTGGTGGAGTCTTTCAGGTTTTCTATATAGAGTGTCATGTCATCTGCAGCTAGTGAAAGTTTTACTTCTTCCTTGCTGATTTGGATGCCTTTTCTTTCTTTTTGTTGTCTGATTGCTGTAGTTAGGACTTCCGGTATTTTGTTGAATAAAAGTGGTAAGAGTGGACATTCTTGTCTTGCTCCTGATCTTGGGAAAGCTCTCAGTTTTCCCCCACTGTATATGCTGTTTTCTGTGGGTTTTCATATATGGCCTTTATTATGTTGAGGTATGTTCCCTTTAAACCTACCTTGTTGAGGGTTTTTATCATGAATGGATGTTGTGCTTTGTCAAATGCTCTTTCTGCATCTGTTAA